>NW_026067906.1:482986-511973 GCF_014885135.2 Alexandromys fortis
AGAGAGAGAGAGAGAGAGAGAGAGAGAGAGAGAGAGAGAGAGAGAGAGAGAGAGAATATTACTCTTAAGGACAGTTATAACGTGACTAAATGAGGTTTTTCTTCAGTCTTGAGTGCTGATTCAACCTTCTGGAAACACACTATTCTAGTGTGCAAGGAGCGAAATCTTTGCCTTTGTGTTTTGGGGGGAAAGATAGCGGGTTTCCTTATAAAGCTATGAGTTCCAGCCTTTAATGGAATTTGAAACATACCAGACTCAAGGGTAGTAACTTGATACCATTAAGAAAATTCAATAATGTTCTTTTTTTCCCCCATTATCACGGAGGCATCTGCTGCTTGGGGAAAACAGGAAGATGAGGGTTTCTTGCCTCCACAGTAGCATGCAGCTAAGCTTTCTTGGAAACCACGTCTGCCACAAAGAAAAAGCACAACAGCGCATATCAAGGGCAGATTGTCTTCAGTGGAGCCAGACACGCAGGCTCTTGACTGCCTGATCTTTAAGAGGGAAGTTGACACCTGGCTATCTGACACCAGTCAGGATCTGGGAAAGCAATTTCGTCTTCTTCAATGAAGTCAGAGTGGCCATGAAAAAGAAATCTCAGCTGTTTACTATTGAGCTGACTTCTCGAAGCCGAAGGACCTGTTTATACCAGGCAATATCTGGAAAGTAATAAGTGAACAGATAAAAGAAAGAATAAATACTTAGAGGATCTTTTACATTTTCCCAAGTCTGAGCATCCATCTAGTTCTTTACTGTTTTCTTTTCTTTTTCTTTTTTTTTCCTCATGGCTGGAAAAACAAAAAACAAACCCAGAACCTTGAACATGCTAGGCACACATTCCACCACTAAGCTACAAACAATCTCACTTCTTTCTACTTTTAGGGCTATCTGTGAATGTATATATTTAAAAGGTAATGTCAGGCTAACTCTCTCCTATGATGTCAAATGCATTTCTTTTCTAGAAAACAAACCAAACCAAATTAATGGTAGATAGCACCAAAATCTAGCTTCCTACAAGGGCCTGGCTTCCAGAAACCTCTGTTGTTAAAAGACTCCAACCCACGGACACATCACTTTAGGGAAGGTGACCTGGCAGTTACAATCCTCCCGCTAAGGGCGTTTCTTCACAGCGAAAGGATTTTCCCATCTCCAGGCCCTGTTGGAGCTGATGAATTTCGCACATCCTTGGGATTTGCAGCAGGTTACCGAACACGATTATGCACCCTGCTGATTTATTTACTGCAAGGACAACCCGGACATGGCGGCTGCCCGAAACCAGCTGCCTGTGGAAGGAATCTCACCCTGAAACACTTAAGGCGATTATTGCAACCCAGCATCCTCGCGTACGTGGGGAGTGAAGCCAATCAATTCCGTTTTCGTTTTCATTGTGGTTGGTTTAATGCAATCCAGTCTGATAGGATGAAAGCTGGCACCTGCCTCGATTGCTTGCTAATATAAAAATCAGGACAGAGGAGAGGCATCAGGCCCAATAATAGAGATTATATGAAGTTAACTGATTTGCAAAGAATCCCGAGGAGTAGAAGCTCTCGATTTGTGCAAACATGGAAGGAGGCAGGGGAGTGGCTCTTCTCCTTTTGGGATGAAACTGCAAATGCCACCTAAGGCTGGATAGCATGAGAAAAAAGGTCACACTGGTTTCTGCTAGGGATTCTTGGGCCTTTCAAAAGATAGAATAAACAAATAAAAACCATCCATTTCCTAGATAATTATGGCGAGGGTGCCGTGGATAGAGTGGTTAGCAAAATGGGCTACCACGATGGCATCAGAGCCTGGCAAGAAAAGGGGACATTCAAGTGTGGAAATGCGCATGAATAAGAAAGAGCTACAAGCTGTGCTTACAAGAGAACAAAAAGGGCTCCGGGGGAGTGCGTTGAAAGGCTCTCTTTATAAGTTTCTAGTTCCTCTATTAGACTGTAAGATTCTCGAACCAAGCCATGGGTTCTCTAAAATTAAAACAAGCCAGGGCGTCATGGCACATGCCTGTAACTCCAGTACTCGTGAGGCTGAGGGAAGAGGATCGTGAGTCCCAAGCCAGCCTGGGCAGGCCATATATGGAGACCATCTCAAAAGAGAAACAAAATCAAAAAGAAGAACATGACTGTAGTTGACCACAATTGATTTTATATTTGAAAATAGCTAGTGGAGATGATGGGGAAACCATTTTACCACAGTGGAATGTCTGAGGTGAGAGATTTGCCAGTCACCATAATTATGTGTGTGTGTGTGTGTGTTGTGTGTTAAAATGTCATATATAGCCAAGCCATGGTGACTCATGCCTACAATTCCAGTCATGAAGACGTTAAAGAAGGAAGAATGTTACAAGTTCTAAGACAGCCTGAGATACATAACAAGATACTATTTTAAAACATACATCCCATGTAGCACACACACACACACACACGAGAAATGTCACTTTGTATGTTGTAACTCTATACAATTATTGTGCCCACTAGAATACACATATATCAAAACGTATTTCATGGTTTCACTTCTAAGCTTTTCACAGTACATAGCTCTGAACTGTAGTTCTTTATTGACTGATGGATGAGTAAAAGTACACTTGCCTGAATTGCTCATATGATTTTTACAAGTCGCAGACTTTCCATTAGTCAGCATTAGCCTTCTGATTTTACTGATAAGAAAATCTGAGGGGGCAGTTGTTAAGTGATTTGCTCAAATTCTCTTTGTTCACAAGACAGCCCTAAATCTGGTCTTTGAACGTTTTTCTTTCTGCTTTTTAATCATTCATTCATCCATCCACCTGTGTGCATGCGTTTGTCATGTATGAACATACATGCTCCTGCAAATGTGGGTGTAGGTGTATGTCAATTATCCTTATGGGGGTGCACACTCAGTGCCTTTGGTTGCAAGATATTTAATTACGCTGTGTAAAAATACGTCACCATGATTGGTTTAATGAAATGGTGAGTGGCCAATAGCTAGGCAGGATTTTCACAACAGAGAGGACACTGGGGAAAAGAAGGGTAGAATCATAAGGAGATGCCACGAGATGCAGAGCGAATAGGACGGGCAATACGGAGATGAGGTAATAAAGCCACGAGGCAGAAAGTAAACTAGTAGAAACTGGCTAATTTTAGTTTTAAGAGCTAGTTAGAAATAAGCCTAAACTATTGGTTGACCTTTCATAATTAATAAGAGTCTCTGTGTTGTTTATTTGGAAACTGAATAGTGGGACAGAAAAACCTGCCTCTAGCCTTCCCAAGTCACTCTTTTGTAAAAAATATATTTATTTGTGTTTTATGTACATTGGTGTTTTGCCTGCACATATGTCTATGTGAGGATGTCGGAAGCCCTGGTACAGTAGTTACACATGGCTGTGAACTGCCATGGGGTGCTGGGAACTGGACCCCAGTCCTCTGGAACAGCAGCCAGTGTGCTTAACCACTGAGCCATCTCTCCAACCCCTGAATTACTCTTCACCTAACTTTTTAAGATATTTTTCTTTGCTGTATATGTGTGTGTGCATGTCTGTGTGTTTTCCTGTTCTCGTGAATGTGGATGAATAGGCAGATAAATGATTGTGGGTACATGTGCAGGCCTGTGTATGTAGGTGCATGGGCAGGCATGTGAATGTGGTTTCACTTGCATAGTGCTAGAGATGGAACATGGGGCTTAATGCAGGCCAACCAGGCACTCTACCAGCTGAGCTATGAAGCCCCATAACAAGTATACATTTTTAATTTGGTTATTTTTTTTTAACTAAATCAGCAAAAGCAAAACAAAGGATGCAGCATAATGCGACTAGGGCTACACAGAGAGTTCAAGGCCAGCCTGGGTTATATAAAACATGCCTCAAAAATACCAAATGTGTTCTTTGGTAACAAATCACACATACATATATTTCACTCCTTGTGCAATGGTTGATGAACAGACAAAGCCTATCTTGATTAACTGTGGTGGTAGTGATACGATCTAGTGCTCACGGTGTACTTTTATGCCAGTTTGTGTGTTGCCTGCCCTCGAACGGAATTACAATGCTAAAAAATAAAACGTCTACATTAGCCAACCCACACTGATTCTAAAAACCAAAAATCCCAAACCACACTGAGTTAGGCCCAAAGGAATTTATTGGCAGAAAGAGCTAAAGTTCAAAGACAGAGGATACACTAAACATAACTGAAGCCATGGACCCAAAGATGACCAAAAGGGCTTGCTTGCCGCGTCTTCAGCGCTCAGCTGAGACTGCTCTCTCTGGAACTGGCTGTGTTCTGGGGCACCTTCTCCCGTGAAAGCAATGGCAGTTTCACAATCTAGCTCCTCCATCCCTTCCGGTAAGCTGACACCCACTGCACAGTCGTGCTGGCAAAGATGCTTCTGTGGGACTTAACAGAGCTGTCCCATGTCATACGTGTGCTCCCCCTGAACCAATGATTGTCCAGCACACACTGCTCTGTGTTGTTGCTACCTCCACATTAAAAATGACGGGGACCATCCAATCCAAACCAGGAGGGCTAAGAATAGGAATATTCGCCTAGTGGTGGTGATACGCACCTTTAATCCCAGCACTCGGACACAGAGGCAGGTGGATCTCTGTGAGTTTGAGGCCAGCCTGGTCTATAGAGTGAATTCCAGGACAGCCAGGATTACAACACAGAGAGAGCCTGTCTTGAAAAACCTTACAAAAAAAAAAAAAAAAAAAAAAAAAAGAACAAACAAGAATAGAAATATTTAATGAAATAATCAAGAATTGTTGGGCTTCTAGGCTGGGGAAACAGTTGAACTGGTAATACCCTTTCCATATGACCAGGCAAGATAGAGTTCAGATCCCCATAATCCATATAAAAAGCCTGCTGGCATGGAAGCCCTTCTGTAAACACAACAACAACAACAAAATGGTTAGCCAGACTAGCAGAATGGCCAGCTCTGGGTTCAGCAGGCGACCCTAGCTGGGTACATAAGGTGGGGTGTTATCTCCCTGATATTGCCTTCAGACCTACCTACACATACGCAAACACAAGCACACATGAATGTGCACCTGAGCACACCAATGGGTACCTGCATGCACACAGATGCGTATACATCTGTGAATGCCCAGCACACACCTATATATAAAAAATGCTGGAATTCCTTTAATGAACACAGGAGAATTATCCTTTGGGCAGCTGAAGACAATAGATATCTACCAACACCAATGTATATATTTGGGGTGCGACTCTGTGATACAGCAGCTGCCTGTTATGATCAAGATCCTGGGTTTAGTCTCCAACACCACCAAAGAACATCATCGTATAATAAAACTACATCATTAATTTAGTAATAGATAGTGTCAGGAGTGGGGGGAGGGGAGTATAGAGGCCAGAGGATCAGGAGGTCAAGGTCATCCTCAGCTACCAAGCTTGTTGAGGCTGAATACCCGAGACTCTGTTACAAACAAGCAACAATATAGACATATATGTGTGTGTGTTTGTATATGTATACATATGTATATATTCATATATGTGTGTGTTTATATATACATGAGACTGTTACAAACATGATTATATACATGATATATGCACATATATACTGCTTGTAACAGTCTCGTGTATATATAAAATATATATCAATATGTATACATACATATGTACATATACATATATGTGTGTGTTTATATGTACATGAGAATGTTACAAACATGTTATATGCATGATATGTGTACATATATACTGCTTATGGCAGTCTCATGTATATATCAAATTATAATACACATCATTTTTGTATACACACATATATATCACATACATATATACCTATATATGTAATATATAGTGTATTGCATGTTACACGTGTGTAATATATACATATCCGGAATAAACATTTATTAAAGGTGGTGGTGTTCTTGGTGAGAAGTGAGGGATAAAAGGATAACATAAGGTAGGTGTTCGGACTGAAGAAGAAACTGCAATGATCTAAAGACTATAACACTTGCCCTGAGTTTTCCAGAAACCAAGGCGAGGAGAAACCCTCCATTCATGACACACTGTCTTCATCAGATAAAAGGAAGCTCTCAGGCCTTGGCTAAGTGACATAGTCTCCTACCTTTGAGCCCTGAGGATTATTTGCTGTTAAGGTCTTTAAATAAGTAACACTAACCACTGCAATAAGGAACTGTGTCTTTGAGGAGCAAGGTTTAAGGCCCCAGAGAGACACCTCTGTGGTTTAGAGTACATACTACTCTTGTAGAGGATCCAAGTTCAGTTCCCAATAACCACATCAAATGGCTTCCAACTGCCAGTAACTCCAGCTTCAGGATTCAATGTCTCTGTTCTTCCCAAGCACCTCCACTCTCATGCACAAACACACACTTCTACACATGCATATAATTAAATATAAAATAAATCTTTAACAACGACAGTCATAACGTCATACCTAAGCTGGGTGTGGTGGCTGCACCTACTTAAAAATAAAATAAATCTTTAAAAATAATGATAAAGCTACACCCAAACAGGGTGTGGTGGTGCACACTTTTTTTCTCTCTCAGTATTTGGAAGGCAGAAGCAGGCCTGGCATCTCTGAGTCTGAGGACCAACCTGCTCTTTATTGTGAGTTCCAGTCCAGGCAGGGTTCCATAGTGAGACACCCCTCCCCGCACACTTAAAACTAAACGGAAATCAAACATCAATAGCAACAAAATCAAACAGCAGTAACAACAAAGCCAGAGTTCTTGTCTAACAAAAAAGGTGTAGGGGCAGGAAGGTGGAAGGTGGGTGGGGTAAAGGGCTGAAAGTTGCCATCCTTTCCTGATTCTTGCAATTCGTGTCAAAGGAAGACACAAAGTGTTCCCTGGGTTCCACATGTACTCTGTGGCACGTGTACACTAGACATACACATTCACGATAAATAAGATTTTCTTCAGGAGAAAAACAAAACAACAAAAGACAGAGAAGTGACCGAAGAAAGACATCCCAAGAATGTAGATCGAAGCTGGGCAGTGGTGGCGCATGCCTTTAATCCCAGCACTCGGGAGGCAGAGGCAGGTGGATTTCTGTGAGTTATATCTACAGGAGCTAGTTCCAGGACAGCCAGGGGTGTTACACGGAGACGCCCTGTCCCAAAAACCCAAAGAAAAGAATGTCAAACAAACGAACAAAAAGTGTTTTTTGATTTTTTTTTTTCTGCTGCCTTTTCTAACCCCGTTCTTTGGGATCTAATTTAGAGTGTCATTGTACCCTGTCGAGTCTATTTTAATTGTCAGAATCAATAAAAACAAGAAATCTGTATCCAATGAGAAACCAGCCCAAAGCAATGCTTAGAGGACGCCTGCTTTTTTAAGTAGAATCTAGCACATGGCTGCTGCACTCTGATGTGTTTAGGAAATCTGATTACCATGTCTCTCTGTTTGTCATTTCTTTCCTTTCTTTTCCTTCTGGTTCTCTGCAGCAAAGACAGCTCTAGCCCAGAAACTTAAAAAGAAACTGCTTTCCTGGTAGAAACATATATTTCTAGGAGCCTGGACCGGGTGGTGGGTCCTGGGAGAGCCACGCCCAACACCCTGTGCATACAACAGCCCTTCACAGATGTCTGAAATGAGATGTTTTCCTCTCCCCCCACCCCCCAGGAACCTTGTCAAGTCTGGTCTGCAGATGGCTGACATTTGGGTCCTGTCTTACATTTGCTCTAGACTTCCTAGATGAAATCTTGAGGTTAGAGGCATAAATAACAGGGAAGGAAGTCAGTGTTTGAGGTTAATGTTTGAAGAAGAGCCGGGGAGGGGACTTTTCGCTAAAACTTTTTGAAAAGTTATTTCGCTTTCTACGGATTGCTATAGTAACCCCAGGTGCGGGACTTTTTCTTACTCCTTTTCCTGGATTCTGTATGACTTTGAAATGTTGCTTGTAATCAGAAGCCGTGATCTCGGGCTGTTTTGCCGGGGCTGTCCTGTTTCATTGTTGCTGTTCATGTCTTATGCTGTGCAAAATGACAGGGAAAACTAAAGTGTTTGGAAAATCAAAACCATGGGGGGGGGATCCCTCCATGGTGGTATTTAGGGGTTGACAAATAGGCAAACCCACCAATAGTAGTACATGAATTGGCTACCAGATGATTTTACTGATTGTTGCTTTCATGGGCTTGACCAACCTATCACAAAATGTCCTTGATATTTTGTTTCCTCATATCTCAGTTTTATCATTCTGTCAGTCATCTGTTGAGTACGTGTGCAGGGAAAAAAGGAACGGAAAGACTGCAATAAACTTTCTCATAACAAAACTCCTTCTTGAGTTGAAATCTGGATTTTATGAAACTACAGGCTGTATGTAGGCTTTGGTTGTAAACAATAGCAAAAAGAAAGAGAGAGGGAAGGAAGAAGAGAGAGAGAGGAAGGAAGGAGGGAAGAGAGAGAGAGGAAGGAAAAGAGAGAGAGAGGAAGGAAAAGAGAGAGAGAGGAAGGAAGGAAGGAAGGGAGAGAGAGAAAGAGAGAGGAAGGAAAAGAGAGAGAGAGGAAGGAAGGAAGGGAGAGAGAGAAAGAGAGAGGAAGGAAAAGAGAGAGAGGAAGGAAGGAAGGGAGAGAGAGAAAGAGAGAGGAAGGAAAAGAGAGAGAGAGGAAGGAAGGAGGGAAGAGAGAGAGGAAGGAAAAGAGAGAGAGAGAAAGGAAGGAAGGGAGGGAGGGACAGAGAGAAAGGAAAGAAGGGAGAGAGGGAGGGGAGAGAGAGAAAGGAAGGAAAGGAGAGAGGGAGGGAGGGAGGAAGAAGGAAGGAAGGAATAGGGAGATGTTTCCACTGTTAAAAACATACTGCTCTTGTAAATGTCCCAAGTTCAGTTTCTGACACCATATAGGGTGGCTCACACCTGCCTGTAAATCTAGAACAGGGGAATCTGATGCTTCTGGTCTCTCTGTGGCACCTGTATTCACACACACACACACACACACACACACACACACACGCACAAACTTAAAAATAGTGAAAATAAATCTTTTTGTTTGTTTTTCTTTGTAGTTTTGATGCCTGTACTGGAAGTAGTTCTTGTAGACCAGGCTGGCCTTGAACTCACAGAGATCTACCTATCTCTGCCTCCCGAGTACTGAGATTAAAGCATGAGCCACCACTGCCCAGCTTGTGAAAATAAATCATAAGAAACTTGACTATTTTAGGCCTGGAGCTGGGACGGTGGCCCAGTGTGCAAGAGAACTTACTGCATAAGCTTGAGGACCTGAGTTCAAACCTCCAGAAGCCACATAGAAAGCAGTATATTATGGTGTGGTCAACTATAACCCATGTTCCGACAGGGAAGAGGCAAGAAGCTCACTGAACTCTGCTGGCTGCTAGCCTCCTGCAGTTTCAGAAAGAGACCCTGTCTCAAGAGAGTAAGGAAGAGATGCTAGAACAGGACAGCTGGCATTCTCTGGGCTCCACATGCACACATGTGTATATTCACCACACATAAACCACATAGTTGCTCTTTTTGGTGAGCATACTGATACACACCAACAAAAACTAGGACCTCCTGCCCAGTTATCTGGGTTATTTCTGGCACTGAAACCCCTCATCAATGGTATTTGGCCTATTGCTCAGGCTTATTAATAACTACCTCTTACGACTTAAATTAGCCCATAATTTTCATCTATGTTTAGCCACATGGTTTGGTACCTTTTCTCAGTAAGGCATTCTCATCTTGCTTCCTCTGCATCTGACTGGCAACTCCGTCTCTGTCTTTCCTCTTCCCAGAATTCTCTTAGTCTGGTAGCCCTGCCTATACTTCCTGCCTGGCTACTGGCCAATCAGCATTTTATTAAACCAATAAGAGTAACAAATCTTTACAGTGTACAAGAGCATTATCCCACAGCATGTCATCAAGCACGTGAGTAGTGTTGCTGGCTATTAGGCTGTGCCAAAGAGAAACCATAAAGTACTCTATTTAACTGGAAAGGACTTGGTAAGAGTTCAATAGGATGTGTGGTGTCTGGGAAGGCAGGGACATATCTCCTAATGGTGAGGAAGGTCATGATTACTAAGGACTGAGTTGTGCTGATGTTATGGACATTCAAGCCTGTCACTTACATGATTTGAATCACTAATATGATGAAGCTAAAACATATCAGAAGCCTGTGAAATGAATACAGAAAAAAAATGAAGGTCTTTAGAAATCCTTGCCACCTAAAAACGCATAGTGGGGCACTTGACATTGGTGTCACGCATAGAACAAGCACAGAGTGGTACATGCTGGGGCTCTGGATTAGGCAGGAAGGATATGGTTTGACATTTGAGGCCAGCTGAAGCTTTGTACCCAAATCAGAGTACAAGGCCTTTCAGATCTTTACCCTGTTATCCTACACATGTGGAAAATCTGATACAGTTCGGGCATGAATGAGAAAGGATCTGGCATCAATCTTTACTCAGAGGTGGTGGGCAATTATCAAGCTATTGCTGCATAGAAAACAAAAATTTCCTCCAGTACTGCACACATCTGTGAGGATACCTTACCTAGACAGTCATCAGACAGTGAAGACAAAGAGCAACTTGGTTGTGCTGTCCGGGGATACAAACAAAGGAAGCTGTAAGAGACCCTGGTACATTTTGACCACCAGGCTCGTTTTACATATTCAAAGCTTTAGCAATGGAAGCAGAGAAACCCAGCATCATGTGCTGCTGTGTGATAAACCAGAAGCATTGGAGGAAAACGCTAAGGAAAGCATGCTGTTACGAAGCCTAATCATATGTTTGGGATGCTAACAGGGAGTTGGTGAGTGTGTGGGGTGCACAGACTCAGGCAGAAACGGCCACACTGTGTCTACACACGGTATAGCAGATGTCATTGACACATGGGCCACAGTGTCTGTTACTTGTGTGTTCACAACCCACATTTGCCAAGTTCTAGACCCATAAGTATATAGTTTATGCTCCTTTGTGCTGTTTTTTGTTTTTAAATAGATGAATATGTTATGGTAACTACCTTTATAGTTTTTATATAAAACTGAAATAAGATAATTAAAACAGGCCCTGTCAGAGTGCCTAACAGAGACTGTTACCTAACAGATAAAGCACACAATTGTTCAAATGTTACTTATTGTTATACATTTTTATGCATGTCATTAGAGATATTAAAATCAAGACCTTGGGTGTGCTGGGCAAGTTCTTTATCATGAGTGGCACCCCCAGACTTTATTTCAAGCTTTTACAAAATTCTGAAAGGGTCACATATTGTGGAATATTATTTTAAGATGTGTTACATTTGTTGATGATGTGGAACATTTGTTTAATGATGCAAAGATGTGCTGCATTCTTTCATGTTGCATTTGTTTAACCCTGTGAAGCTGTGCTACTTTGCCTGTTTAAAACACCTGATTGGTCTAATAAAGAGCTGAATGGCCAGGAACTAGGCAGGAGGAAGGATAGGCAGGACTGGCAGGAAGAAAGAATAAAAAGGAGGAGAAATCTGGGAAGAGAGGATAGAGGAGCAAGAAAAGGAAAAGGATATCAGGGGCCAGCCACCCAGCTACACAGCAATTCACAAAGGAAGGAAGGAAGGAAGGAAGGAAGGAAGGAAGGAAGGAAGGAAGGAAGGAAGGAAGGAAGGAAGGAAGGAAGGAAGGAAGGAAGGAAGGAAGGAAGGAAGGAAAGAAGGAAGGAAGGAAGAGGTATACAGAAAAAAAAAACCTAAAATCCAGAGGCAAAAGCTAGACAAAATAATTTAAGAAAAGCTGGCTGTAAACAAGCCAAGCTAAGGCCAGACATCCATAAGAAAGAATAAGACTCTGTAGGACTTAATTTGGGAGCTAGGTGATGGGTCCTCAAAGAGCAAAGAGTCAAAAGAACAAAGAGTAAAAAGAGCCTAGGAGCAGAAAACAAAACAAAAACAATAACCCTCCCCCCAAAAAAAGAGCCATAACCAACCAACTACAGTTACATGAATGTTCGTATGTGTGTTTTCGTGGGGTGGGGGTCAGGTGCATGTTTATAGAAGTCAGATGTTGACATCAAGTGCCATTTCTCTCTCCCTTCACCTTATTTTGCAAAACAGGTTCTCTCAGGGAGCCTTGATCTCCCAAATTCCGCCAGACTAGCCTGGCCGCTGAGTCCCAAGGATCTGCCTCCTCCAGTGCTGGGATTGCAGATGCAATCTGCTGCCTCCAATTTATACATATCTGCTGGAGCTCTGGATTGAGGGCCTCACGATGGCACAATAAAGGCTTTCCAACTGACCGCCCCCCCCATCACCAACTCTGTCACACATGTCTCTGATACCAGTACAGAAACTCTCTCAGCAGACAGAGGAGAGGACTCTGTCAATACATGAAGTACAAGGACCTGAACTCTCAACTCCAGCATAATTGGAAAGACCAGACATGGCAGTGCTGGCCTCTAACCCCAGCACTGGGGAGTCACAAACAGGAGGGTCTCTGAGGCATGCTAGCCAGCCAGTCTAATCAGTAGGAGAGCTCCAGGTTCAGTGAGATACACTGTCTTAAGTAATGTAAGCAGGATGTGGAGTATGTGCCTTTAATCCTATCACTTAGGGGCAGAGATAGGTAGATCACTGTAAGTTCAAGACAAGTCTGTTCTTCATGGTGAGTTCCTGGCCAGCTTGGGCTACACAATGAACCCTATGTTAATAAACAAAATAAAACTGAAAAACACCTGCCATTGACCTCTAGGCTCCTTGTGGAACACAGACACACACATACACACACACAAACACATACATGATAGGCTTGGAAATATAGCTCAGTGATAAAATACTTTCCTCACACGCATGAAGCTCTATGTCCAAACCCCAAGCACAATAAATTCTCTCAACACCATTCTCATTTACCAAATAGGAAAATGATCGGTGCATATAAAATTAAGTTGTATAGCTTTGGGAGTGACATCATATATTCATTCAGTCTTTGGGACTCTAGAAGGCAGAATGAACTTGAAATCCTTCGGAGAGCTATGGAGATGAATTTGTGTCTTGGGGTTGCCACAGCAACTTACCACAAATCAGATGGTTTCAAACAACAGAAATTTATTCTCATGGTTTTGGAGACAAAAAGTCGACCTTCAGGGTCTCGGTGTGACCTCCTAAACTCGGGAAAGTCTAGTGACAATCTTCTGTAATTCTCATTTCCTGATATTCTTGGCACACGGAAGTGCAGTTCAGTTACATCATCACGTGGCCACCCCCCCCCCCCATGAGTCAGTCTGCAATATAGCCCTCTTTATTGAGACATTAGCCTTGGGTTTAGGTTAGAACCTTAGCCTGATAGGAATGTTGTGCCCTGCATTCCAGACAAATGGATATTGGTGGATAATAGATGAGATCCGGGCTTGGAAACTGGCACTTAAAGGATTTGAGTTCAGGCTTCTCTTTATGAATGAAACCCATTCTCCTCTTACAGTTTAAAATTAACTTTGGCCGGGCGGTGATGAACCGCCACACACGTTTAATCCCAGCACTCGGGAGGCAGAGGCAGGTGGATCTCTGTGAGTTCAAGGCCAACCTGATCTACAAGAGCTAGTTCCAGGCCAGGCTCCAAAGCTAGAGATAAACCCTGTCTCGAAAAACCTAAATAAATTAAATAAATAAATAAATAAATAAATACAAAATTAATTTTGGACTAACAGTTAGTAAGCATGCATATTTATGGAGCACAATGAGAAGTCCCCTTCATGTGCAAAGGGTCTATATCAGGATACTCCGTGTGCCTATCACCGTAACTTTTATCAAGTTTGTTTACTTCCCATATGGAGAAATGCCATGCAAAATGCATACATTGCTCATCATCAATTCACAAGGGCCACAGGTTCCTAAATTATTTATTTAGTAGCTTAATGATACCCATGAAACCTGGTACCTGGTGAGACTTGGAATCTCTTCAAGGTTATGTAGCTTCTTGAAAGGGAGTTTTTCAAATTCAATCCAATTCCGTAAACGTTATCATTTTCCAGACTCCCCTGCAGCTAAGTGGTAACTGAGGTAACCTTGTCGCTGCACCTCAGAGGTGCAAGAACCCTTATTTTCAGCCCTCAGAATGTGTCAAATGTGTTATCTCAGACTTTGTGAAGTTCACCTCCACCTCCCTGCTTTGCCCACCTTGATTCTTGGGTGAGTTGGGTGTTAGGTTTTCTGTGATAGAGGCTTTGTCTTCAGACCAGGAAAAAGTAAAAAGAAGAAAAAAAAAAAAAGAAAGAAATCACATGAGCAAGCGGTGTTGCAAATAGTCCATTAGTATAGAGTATATTAGAATATTTCTGCAATTACTTCTAGAAGTCTGAAACTGCAATCTGTTGAGAATGCCTGGGGTCTCCGCGGAGCCTGGGTTCTACTACAGAATAATCTAGGATGGGCAAACAGAGGAGACAGACTTTGAATTAAATCATGAAATCAGTCATTTCTGCCATTGTTCTCCCCCTTCCCCGTGCTACTCAGTGTCTAAACTCAAGCTCTGAGAACAAAATTTTGTGGTCATTCACTAAATGTTGACACATTTCAATTTTCAGTTCATATTCTATAACTTTAAGAATTAGGAAATAGGCTGGCCGGTGGTGGTGCACGCCTTTAATCCCAGCACTCGGGAGTCAGAGGCAGGTGGATCTCTGTGAGTTCAAGGCCAGCCTGGTCTCAGACTTAGTTTCAGGACAGCCAAGGCTACACAGAGAAACCCTATCTTGAAAAAAACAAGCAAGCAAGCAAACAAACAAACAAACAAAAAGAATTAGTATATGGAGGCTGGGGTGTAGCTTAGTTAGTAGAGTAGCTTGCCTACTATGCAACAGGCCCTGGGTCCTATCCCTGGCATCATATAAACCAGGCATGATGACACAAGCTTGTAATCCCATTATTTAGAGGTGAAGGCAGAAGACTAATGAGCTCAGAGACATCCTCTGCTCCATAGAGAGTTCTCTCTCTCAAAGGGGAATAAAAGAGTAGGAAGTGGAACCAGACATGGTAGTACATGCCTACAGGCCCAGCACAGACAGTAGAAGCAAGATCAAGAGTTAAAGGCCAGCCTGTGCTACTTGAGACCCTATCAAAAAACAAACAAAAACAGCAACAAAGCAAAATAGCAACAACAACAAAATACTTTTAAAAACTTTAAAATTTGCAAATATTTTTGGATGGATTCACTTCACTCTTAGAACCCTTTCACTAGAAGTCAAACGTATGCCATCTCTTCAGGCGTAGGCTGGCCTCATGGGTCTGAACTGGCATGGCAGGTCTCTTCCCTTCCGTGTGAGCCTTGCTTCTGAATGTCTTGTTTTCATGGTGTCGCTCTCTGCAGACAGAGCCACCAGTCCTTCTTAGTTTGAGGATTTGTCTGTCAATCACTGTGGGAAAGTACTGGAAGAGGGGACGCCAGAGGGATTCTCGCCTCTTAAGCCATCTTCCTGCCTTGTTAAGAGGGTTTGGGAGACCATCCTTGGACAGTTGCTGCCTAATTTTTTTTCTTTCTTTCTTTCTAGGCACATCTTTTCTGATTACCTGGGGGTGAATTTCTTTCTTTTCTCTGGGAAGAACTTGGATGTTTTGACAGCGATCCCTAGGGTAGCTTTGTTTCAAGCAGGTTATTTCTATCCTGTAGTATCCTGCAGGATTTAACAGCTCCTGTCCTACCCAAACTTGGATAGTTTCTCATTCGATAGCTATACAGAAATCTCTGATCCTTTTCACAAAAGAAAGATAGGGGTCACGTGCATCTTACAAAATAAAGCCAGTAATTTTTTAAGCTTCTTGGTAGGGATTGGAAATGGGGGTATCTTTCGGGAAAGGGCTGATCCATTCAAAAGGCGCTGACAGCTAAGGCGCTGAAAGCAACGGCCTGCAGACTGGGGTACAAAGATGATTTGAAAGACAGCAAAACTGCTCCCCAGGGGCTCACAACCAAAATTCTCATTATGTGCCTCTCCCCCCTCTCACTCCCTTCTCTCCCTCAACTTCATTGCCTTCTAATCTGAAAATTTCTTCGTCTTTGTCAGATCATTCTACACAGTAAAACAAAGCAGGCTAGGTTGTTTTCCCTCTAGGAAGAATTCAGCACACATATACACACGCATACCACACACATACATATATAAACACGAACACATATACATATACATGCATGCACACATACACACACAATGGAAAAAGAAAAAAATGTGGAAAGAGAGCCTTCTAGGTATATGGAAAGAGTACCACAGACAGAGCTCTGGGCCACAGCAAGGAAGTCCCCAGGGCTCAGGCGAGCCTGTGCTGATTGGAGAGAGTGGGCAAGTATTTGGGGTGCTGCTGCAAGCAGAGAGCCTGGAGTGCTGGGTGTGCGTGTCCCGAGGACAAAGGACCCTGTTACACCTGACAATTCAGACTCTTACTTATCCTCTGTGTTTTTCCATTAGAGTCTTGCTATGTTGCACAGACTGGCTCTTGACTTCTGGGTTTGATCCTCCTACCTTAGAGTCTTGGCAAAGATGGTGTTACAGGCACACTCCTGTATCCAGCTTTGGTAATTTTTTTGTTAGATGCTAAATACTGATCTTCTTACATTGGGTATTCCTACATAAAAAAAAAGAATTTTAGGACTAAGACTAGCTCAGTGGTAGAGTGCTTGCTTGTTCTTGACTCAGAACTCCCTAGATTCAACTTCTAGTTCTGCCAAAACAAACAAACAAACAAACAAACAAACAAGCAAGCAAGAAAGAGATTTTGAGATGGGTTAGTGGGTAAAGGTGCTTGTCACCAAGCTTAAGGGCATAAGTTTTAATTCCTGGGACCCATGTAGCAGAAAGAGAGAAAAGACTCCTACAGTTGACCTCTGACCTCCACACATGTGCTATGGTATGTACGTACTCTCTCTGCACACACACATAAACAAACAAAAAGGTCGGGCAGTGGTGGAGCGAGCCTTTAATCCCAGCACTTCGGAGGGAGAGGCAGGCGGATCTCTGTGAGTTCGAGGCCAACCTGGTCTACAAGAGCTCCAGGACAGGCTCCAAAGCTACAGAGAAACCCTGTCTCGAAAAACCAAAAAGTAAAATAAAATAAAATAAACAAAGAAAGGACCACCAAAAACAGATGGCTCAGGCATGGTGGCTAAGCAGGAAAGGGCACTGACTCTAACCCTTCAGTTCCCAGTACCCACGTGGCAGTTCCCAACCATCTGTAACTCCAGTTCCAGGGAACCTGCCGAACCTGCCACCCACTTCTGGCCTCTGAAGGCCCTGCATTCACCTGGTGCACAGAGTTGGGAGATGGCCTAGCCAGTAAAGTGATGATTACTTTTAAATGCCATCCTGATACAACCTAGGATGACCTGGAAAGATGAGTTTTCAGTGAGCAACTCCTAGATCAGGTTGGCCTGGGGCCGTGTCTGTAGGGATTGCCCTGATAGAGGTGTGAAGATCCGTGTGGAATGTGGGCAGCAGCATTTCCTGAGCCGGGCCAAGGACAGGTGAGAGTAAGTTTAAGGAGCTAAGCACAACAAGAGGCCGGCAAGAAAGGATGAGTTCGTAGCCCCTTTGCTCTTGACCATGGATGCGGTATGCCCAGCTGCTTCAGTGCCTACCTTATCTTCCCTGGGATAATGGACCTTAACCTGGAGTTGTAAGGCAAATGAACTCTTTTTCCCCCTCCACAACTTCTTGCCTCTGTGTGTGTGTGTGTGTGTGTGTGTGTGTGTGTGTGTGTGTATGTATACCACTTGCATGTAGATGCTGGAAGGGACCAGAAGAGAGTGTCACATCTCCTGGTCCTGGAGTTACAGCCAGCTTTATGGATGATGGGAACTGAACCCAAGCCTTCTGCAAGAGCAGCAAGGGTTCTTAGTGGTGAGTTGTCTCTCCAGACCCTAGAAGGCACTCTGAATATTCTTTTTTCCGCCGTGCAGGGTTTCCCCCACTATAACTCTCCCACCTAAAGTTGCCAGGTTAAACAAACAACAACAACAACGGGGGGGGGGGGAGGACAGACAGTTAAATATGAATTTCAAAGAGGTAATGAATAGATTTTGGCATAAATATGTCCCGACTGATGAATGAGGTCTATTTACACGTGAAAAGAAAATGTTTGTTTTGGGGGTCAGTTTTATCCGAGTTGTCTGTATTTTGTCTGGACTGCCAGGCCTGTCCCAGCACTTCTCCGTTAAGTATGTTAGGACTCAGAAAGGACCTTCTTTATTCTATAATCCAGGTCAGGGGAGGAAATGTGAAAGCTCTGTGGGAAGCCACTGCCTGCTGGGTGGTGCTATTTGTCCCTTTTTGACGATGACCCTTTTAGCTGAACAGAAGTCCGCTGCTGTGACAGCCTTCACACTAAAATGTGTCACATCTGGAGCCTTTTCTCCCCCCTTTCTCACAGATTTGCAATTTTCATGTTGTCTCTTTGTAAACAGGTTCTCTGGGTCTAGTCTACTTACTGTCTGCCTTGAATCTAGGCTTGTCCTTCTCTGAGGAAACTCTTCATGGGGAATGCCGGTAACCAACATGGACTCCCGGGGATGTAAAGCCTCATAATGTCAAAAGTAGGACAAAAGACTGGAACCAAGTTCCAGCCCTCTCCTCTAGAAAGCCTAGGAAAACCAGGGGCTGAGCAATGACGGATGGGCGCATCGTGACTGTTGTCTCTCCTGCCTGCGCAGATTTAGAGGGCATAAGCCAAGCCTGGAAAAACAGATTTCAGACTGGGTTTTCTGAGCTCTGCTGACAAAGGCTATTGTTGAAGGGAGGCGAACCATAGATGTGGAATATTCCGTGTAAAACGTTAGCAGCCAAAAGGGTTTTTAAAAACTTTAAAAACTTGTCCACAGCTCTCATTTGATTCTGAATGTAAGTGAAAAGCAGCGTCATTGATAGCCAATCAGCCATCCCCAAAGTGGATTAATATATGATTGTTTTTCAAGTGGGATTTCTGGTGAGTGAGATATCTGAGGTGGCGCTCAGAGACAGCCATCTTCTAAGACACCATTCAGTCTGGTTTGATTTGGTTTGTGTTTTTTGTTTGTTGAGACAGTGTTTCTTTGTGTAGCTTTGTAATCTGTCCTGGAACTCACTCTGCAGACCAGGCTGTCCTTGAACTCACAGAGTTCCACCTGCCTCGGCCTCCCAAGCTCTGGGATTAAAGACCTGCGCCACCACCGCCGGGCAACCCCATTCCTTCTTGCTCAAAGCTTGAATATAATTTCTTCAATTGTAGCAAGCTGCTCTTCTATAACTCCTAAGAGAAAGAGCGACTGTAAAAGCTCTGCCACTTTCAGGAAGGTTGGCTGTTTGTGAGACAGCTGACAGACATTGCAAATTTCTGTTCTCGTGTTTGTATAGGAATTCTTTACAGCTAGGCATGGCAGGACACAACTGCCTTCTTAAAACTTGAGAGGTTGGAACCTGGTTTATGCTACGTGAGACACGCCTTAAACAAAACAGACAAAACGAATCATTTATATGTCATTTATAGAGCTGGCACTTGGGGTATAGAGCATTTGGGCATGCCGCCAGTGCAGAAATAAGTGGAACCCTGTTAGTACCATATGCGGGCTGTCTCCTTGGGGGAACACACAGAACCCCATTTAGTTGTCAGTTCAGTATGCTACGTCTTCAGAGTCGCCAGAGTATAGAAACCTTGCAAGGGGCTATTGGGAATCTTCAGCCCCGTGGGTAAATCAGAAAGTAGGTGTCTTTGGGGCAGTCCAAAGAAGAGTTCTCAGATCTCAGTCACGGAGCCTCAGAAACATTGCGGCGCTGGGTGACAAACGCCTCTGCCCTCAGTGTCACGGATAAGTCCCGTCGCCTTCCATTCGTTCTAACTTAGTTCTACATGGTGGCAGCAGAGATGGTGGCTTGGTTGCTGTTAGGACTATCTGCTGCCATCACTGATCTCAGCGCTTCGATAACTAAACTGCTACCCAACTTCAGGGTCCCTCTAATAGTTCATTTTCAGCAGGGAGAAGAGGAAAAAGAGCCACATGGAAGGGTCTGCCTCAGAAGCAGCTCTGCCCACTTCCTTCCTGCCCTTCAAATTATATCTTCTTCCCAGGCCTGGGAAAAGAGCTCTAAAGATCCAGGTTAAAAAAATACTTCCTAGGTAATTTAGCAAGACCACAGGCTAAATTACTCCTCTGAGGAGAAAAGCAAATAGCCCCCACTGCCTCTGGAAATTGCCAGGAAAGCCAGCCCCAGAGGCTCAATAGCCAAGGGCTAGGTCTCCGGGAACTGTGCGTGTTTGCCTCCGCTGCCCTTTCACGACTCGGTCCCACCCTTATTCGGTTTCATCTGGGAATACCCTCTTTACCCTCATCCCCCGTTTTCTCTTTGCCGTGTTTGCCTGTTCAGAGGGTTATGTGTTGCTCGTCACACTGGGGTATGACACTAGCCTCTTAAATGACAGACTCAGACAGAAACGTTTAAGGTATGAAATCCACTAGTCTCCGCTTCTACCTTGCCTACATCACATCCTACATATATATATAATAAATTATATATGATATATAATAAATATTATGCATATTTCTAACTTGCTCATATATATATGTATGTATATATGAGCAAGTTAGAAATATGCTTAAGCTAACAATCTGGTCTCTGAGTGATTATTTCAGGTCTGGGAAGCTGGGAATGAACGAGTGGCCTCCCCAACAGATGACCTGAGTTCAGTTCCCAGCACCCACATGGAGTCTCACGACTGCCTGTCATTCACACTCTTAAGGGTGTGGCTATATGTGAGCATGGATCCTATTGAAAGATGGCGCAGTCATCTCTTTCCAAAGGTGGCATCTCTCTAAGGTAACACTTCCCAAGTGCCGATGCATGAGAGACAAAGGGTCAACATGAATTGTGGGGGGGGGGACACAGATATCTAGTCTAGAGCAGTGAGGATGGGCAGAAAACAGCTTTTAGTCCAAGAACCCTCTAAGGAAAACTTGAACGCACCTGGCAACCACCGAACGAAACCAATCAGACGTCCTGGGTGAGAAGAAACATAGTGTGGGCCAGTGATTGACAGGCCAGTGGTAGCTCTCGGCTCAGTGGTTCAGGACCTGAGGAGCATAAAGCCTGGAGTTCTGTCTTCAGTGCTGAAAGAAAAATAAAAACAAAAGGAAAAGGTGGAGACAAATTGGTATAAATATAATACACACAGATCCACATATATGCCCAGAATATATGAGTATTCCAACCTTTTTAAAAATTGTTTATTTCCATCTTTCTACATATGTGCTTGAATGAGTTCATGCGCACCATGCATGTACAGTGCCTGGGGAGGCCAGAAGAAGGTGTCAGATCCCCTGGGACTGGAGTTGCCGGTGACTCTATGTGGGTGCTGGGAATTCAACCTGGGTCCTTTGCAAGAGCAGCCAGTGCTCTTAACGACTGTCATTTCTCAGGTCCCAACTGCAACATTTTATTTTTTTTAATAAATTTATTTGTTTGTTTGTTTTACATTCCAGACATAGTTTGTCCTTCCTCTCCTCCAAGTCCCTCCCTCCTCATTCCTCCTCTCTTCCCACCCCAGAATCCACTCCCCTCCTCCATTTCTGTTTAGGAAAGGGCAGGTCTTCCATGAGTATCAACAAGACCTGTCATATCAAGATGCAGTAAGACTAAGCACTGTCCCATGTATTAAGGCTGGGCAAGGACCAAATATGAGAAATAGGGTCCCAAAAGCCAGTAGAAGAGTTGAGACAGGCCCTGTTCCCACTGTTAGAAGTCCCATAAGAGGAGCAAGTTACAGAACTGTAACATATATGCAGAGAGCCTGGGTCAGTCCCATGCAGGCTCCCTGGCTGACCATTCAGGCTCTGTGAGCCCTTATGAGCCCAGGTTAGTTCATTCTGTGAGTTTTCATGTAGTGTCCTTAACCACTCTGGCTCCTACAGTCCTTTCTCCCCCTCTTATTGAATATTTTAAAATAAAGATGCCCAAATAACAATTTGAAATGGGATTACTATAAATAGAATGATTCCATAAATGAACCATCTTTAAGATTAAAAACTATATAACCTTTTGTTGTTGTTGTTGTTGATACGAGGCCTTTCTGTGCAACACTAGCTGGCCTGGAATTCACTATGTAGACCTATGTCGACCAGACTGATGTATCGGCACACACATACACACACACACACATACACACGAGAGAGAGAGAGAGAGAGAGAGAGAGAGAGAGAGAGAGAGAGAGACAGAGAGAGAGAGAGAAACTGAGAGACAGAGAGAGAGAGCGCTGAGCTGATTCCCATGTTCCTTCACTAAGTGAGTCTGCACCAAGAGGTGGTCCCCTGGACAGGAAGTAGGTCTCCACAGACACTAAACCAACTTGTGCCTGGACTGTGGACATCCCAGCTTCAGGACTGTGAGAACTGCCTACGCGTGAGCTCTACTCTGGAAGCTTAGACTTTGCACAGTCTCCCTTGTAGACCTACACATTGCTTACATCTTTCCCCTTTAGTTTTTATTTTAGCAATGTAAGCTAAGTGGAATTTGTTTTATATACAACGTGGCACTCTAATTTTCCTCTGCTGAGCCAGGACACTGGACTAGGCAAAAATAAATAATCACCCAGGCCCTGAAAGTACCCCTCCCCAGGAGACTCGCTTGTATGTGCAGGACGATCTGCTCTTAATCCAGTTTTCTTTTGTGTGCTTTCCTTATGAAGCTTAAAACATCAGAAAAGAACTTCACATAGGTTGGCCTAACTCTACCTCATCCTTTAAAAGCTTTACGTTGACATATTTTAAGGTGCGTGCATATATGTTTGAGGTTGCAAGCCATCATGTGGATGCTGGAAACTGAGCCCTGGTCCTCCACAAGAGCAGTAAGCACTCTTAACCACAGAGGTATCCCTCAAATCCTCTACTTCCTTCTTTGAGCAGACGTGGTAATAGCTTTCTCTTTACTTCTCCCTTTACTCTCCTGTGTTGCGATGAGCATTTGTGGCGTGATTGTTCCGTCGCTGGCTTCTGGAGCACTTTATAGTCTAGGGAGGTGAGGGCGCAGCTGAAAACAACCTAAGAGCCTGTAGTTTCTTCCACCTTTGATTTCATACTCAGCTGAGCTGTAGATTTTTGTTCTGTTTTGGATTTGAGACAGGGTCTCTCCACGAAGCCCTGGCTGCCTGGAACTCACAACTTGTACCAGGACGGCCTTGAACTCTCAGAGGTCTACTGGGTTCAGCTGTCTTAGTGCTGGGATTAAAAGTGTGTGCCAGCCGGGCGGTAGTGGTGCACGCCTTTAATCCCAGAACTTGGGAGGCAGAGGCAGGCGGATCTCTGTGAGTTCGAGACCAGCCTGGTCTACAGAGCTAGTTCCAGGACAGGCTCCAAAGCCGCAGAGAAACCCTGTCTCGAAAAACCAAAATAAATAAATAAATAAATAAATAAATAAATAAATAAATAAATAAATAAAAGTGTGTGCCACTACACCTGACCTGTAGAATTTGGTTATCAATTCAAGATATTTAATTTTCTGTCAGAGCTTTTATAGTCATAACATCTCAATTAAACTTAGTTATCTAGCTGGGCGGTGGTGGTGCGCGCCTTTAATCCCAGCACTCTGGGAGGCAGAGGCAGGCAGATTTCTGTGAGTTTGAGGCCAGCTTGGTCTACAGAGTGAGTTCCAGGACAGCCACCAAAAGCTACACAAAGAAACCCCGCCTCAAAAAAAAAAAAAAAAAAAGAAAAGAAAAAGGAAACAAAAATTAAAATAAATAACTAGGAGAAGCCTGAAGAAACTATTTGAATCCTTCTAGTGAAGAGGCATAGAGTATCACTCATCTCCTTAACCCTTTCTAAGTTAATCCCTACTCATCCTCAGATGTCTGCCTAAGAAAGACTTCTTGCCAGGTTTGGTGGTGTGCCCTTTTAATTCCGGCATTTGAAGGCAGAAACGGGGGACTAGATCGCTACGAGTTCAATTCCACCAAGGTCTACCTAACAGTACCAGGGAAGCTAGGGTGACACAGAGAGGCAGACAAACAGAACCATAGACAAATAAACAAACAAACAAAAGAGAGGCTCTACTTCCCCCACCTTCTCACCAACAAAGCCTAACTAGCAACTGCTAACTGTGATGGTTCGAATGAGAAGTGCCTCCCATCGTCTTGGGTATACTGGTGCCAATATAACATTGGATGGCAAAGTTAGACACTTTGAAGTAGAGGTGTGGGACCTCAGGTGTCCTGCCCTTGGAAAGGACAGGGATGATGGTCCCAGTCTTGTGCAGATCTTGGGTGGGTAATTAGAGAGGCTGCGTATTCAAAACTGTAGTGTCCACATCCTGCCTGGAAGACGGCACTCCACACGTCCCTTCCTTCACGTTCTCACGGTCTTCCTATCCCTTCTTCCTTGACACTTCCTGAGCCTCGGAGGGGCTGTGTTGATGTCCCATTTAGATCTGAGCATCCAATGGTCACTTCTTATTATTACCAGCGGACACATCTTAAACGTAGGTCAGGTTTCTAGCACACAGAATCTAGTACTAGGGACATGGAAGTCTTTTCTCCCAGCCATCTGCACAGCACCTTCCGTTTCTATGAGAAGTGAGCCCTCAGGGGAAGAGTGTCCGGGTTAGTCTGAGGTGGGGTTCTCTGTGCTGTGCGGGCGGGCGTCTAAAGCGACGGAGTTTTCAAACAATAGGGCCTTACTGTCTGTTATGGTAGGCAGACAAGGGCAGTAGCCATACTGTTTTGTGCACCTCTGGGGCCTCCTTGACCAATAACAGGTAGGAAGGTCACCTATGCCCCAAACTCAGATTTTTCATTTACTAACATATGTCTTCCGGGAGCAGCGTTGAAACAAATGTCGTTTCCCAAAAAAGAGAGCAAAATAAAGTGAATTGGAATTAACGGTGCAGTTTAACAGCAGGACTTTTGCCCAACATATGGAACTCCTCAACTGACCCTCCATCACCACACGAAGAAAATAATAATATAAAATCTTTGGATGGAGACGGGTTGTCCATTTGTTCATGAAACATACCCTGTACTAGCTTGAAGGAGGGGTGGTTCATCCTTAACATGGCAGCCACTTATGAGTCTGAGGCAGGAGGAGGATTAAAATTATTCCCAAGCAAAGCTGGAGAAGTGGATATGAGCTATCATTGCTAACCAAGAAGCTGTCTCCAATGGACTCTGCTTGCAAGGGAAAAAATTAGTCTTCACCAATGAATTCTCATTGAGTATATAAACCACATGTAAGTTGGGCAGTAGTGGCGCATGCCTTTAGTCCCAACATGGAGAGGCAGAGGCAGGCGGATCTCTGTGAGTTTGAGGCCAGCCTGGTCTACAAGAGCTAGTTCCAGGACAGGTTCCAAAGCTACAGAGACACCCTGTCTTGAAAAAAAATCATAAATAAACAAATAAACAAACCACACTTAAAGGTAGACCCCATGCCCTGCAGTAGATGGCAACACAAAATAAACTCAACAGTATTTTTGTGAACCTTTGGTTTCCTATGGCTTTGTTTGAGCAGCTCTCATCTTACTGATATTTTGCTGATAGGTCGGTTTCCAATTTTGCATTTTTATGTGTTTTGTTTTTGTGTGTGTGCCTGTGAATATGTGTGTGCTTCTTGTGCTTTTTCTTTGCTGTTTATTTTTTTTATTTCTGATTTGTTTGACTATTTTTTTTGTATGCCTCTTTCTAAACACACACAGAGAGAGAGAGAGAGAGAGAGAGAGAGAGAGAGAGAGAGAGAGAGAGAGAGAGAGGGGAATGATAGCTAGAGAGGTAGAGAGGACCTGGAAGGAGCTAAAGGAGAAGAAACTATGATCAGATTGTACTGTTCGAAAAGTAATTTACTTTCAATTAAAATAAAATAAAGTTTCAAGGCTAACCTGGGCTATATACTGAGTTCAAGGCAGCCTCAGGCTTGATAACTTCAGGAGACGCTATTTCAAAATCATAACGACATAATGACAATAATAATAAAAGTCTAGAGAAAGACCAATAATAGACCAATTGCCTAGCATGAATAAGACATTTGGTTCAATCCCCAACAAAACTTGTGCACAAGTGCACACACACATACACACACCCCTAGATATATAGGTAGACAGATTATATATATATGTGTGTGTGTGTGTATATATATATATATATACATGCATACATACATAGAGCTATAGATAGATAGAGATGTAGCTTCCCATTGTCTCCCTTACCCCCCAAGCCTGTCAACTTGGGCTGAGGAAGTGAAATTTAAAAGTTCATTAGCGTAGGAGGTGGGGAATTTAATCATAACTGCACTTTCTTCAGATGATTAAACAATGAGTGTTTATGAAACCAAGAAAAAAAATTTTCCTCAGAGTTTTCTTTTCAAAGATGGCTCTGTGCTCTCTGGCTCGTTTAAAAAGAGCCCCATAGGGTGCTGATTTTTATGCTCACATGTTGCCAGATCGTTTGGTAGAGACTGAAGCAAACTCTCTTAAAATTGGAGCTGTGTAGCCCACTTTTCTGGGCTGATCTGGCCAGATGTTTGCCTTAGGGTAGCCCATGGAACTAGAGTGACCCCTTTACCACTTCCCAACCCCGAAGACTGCTGGGAGGTGAAAGCCTTGAGGAAGGAGATCTCGTGGAGGTCGGAGTTCAATCCCTGAAACCCACTTAAAGGGTAGAGGTGGGGATATGGGGGAGAGGGAAGAACTAGAGAGCTTTCAAAAAAATGGAATATATATATTCCCTTCCTCCTAAAGTCCAGGGATCTTTGGGGGAAGACACGCCCAGTATGGGGGTGATAGAGTTGGGGGTGTGCTCAAGACCTGTCCAAGCCTAAAAAGGACCAAATTCCAGTATAGAAAGAGGAACTGGGCATGAACTGCCACTCCTAAGCCAGAAGCAATTGGCCGCTGATAGTGGCTGGGAGAAGGAAGAGGCGATTTTCTCTCAGAGTGTTGCCTTTGGGAAGTCAACTATGCTTCAGTGAAAAGGCCGCACTTCCAGGAAAACTCAGGCACTAGAAACTGGTCTTCACAGTTCTGTTCTTGTTTTGACTTTCCCAGGACCTTAACAAAAGAACCCAGGGCCTCAAGTTTGCTAGGCAAGTACTGTCCTGTTGAGCCAAACCCTCTGCTGGAAAGCAATTGTTTTCAAACACCAGTGTCTGTGGTCCAGGCCCCACCTCCCGTTTATCTCTGTAGGTCCAAGGTGGGGCCAAAGTTGCTTTATTATCTGGGTGAGGCCGTTGCTGCTGAAGAACTAGCGTGAAGGCTGTCACAGACCCAAGTGCTTCACAGCAGAAAGCTATAAAAACTCGGGGGCAGGGCCATCTTTAGCGAGGGCTTGTTTCTCCACAGTTCACAGTCTTCCCAGACTGCACTTAAACCTTAAGATTGGAAGCTGGATAGCGGTAAAAGAGTGATCCCTTACACACAGCTAGGAGGGAAATAAGCTGGTGCAACCACTTCAGAACACACTCTGGAGGTTCTCAAGATTGCAAATACAACTAGCTGTATGTACCAGCTGTATCTCTCCTGCGTGTGTATATGAAGGACTCTATGTCAGCACATGGCAGACACATGGTCACATCTATGTGTATGGCTACACTATTCTCTATAGCTAATACGACATCCCAGGACAAAAGAAGCTGAGGCAGGGGCATCACGAATCAAGGAGAGTAGAAAGACAGCCTACAGGAGAGCTGTCTTGAAACAAAACCTGGGTAAGGAGGTAGAAGCCGTTTTGGTGGGAGATGGGGATGGCCCAGCAGACACGAGAACTGCCTACGTAACTCTGACAGTCGGGGTTTAACCCCTGAAACCCATAAAGAAGAGAGAGGACACCCAAAAGTTGTCCTTTGATATCTGCAGATGTGTGCCTTGTGTGCCTGTATTTACAACTCCTCTCTCTCTGTCTCTCTCTCTCTCTCTCTGTCTCTCTCTCTGTCTCTGTCTCTGTCTCTCTCTATCTCTCTCTCTCTCTCTCTCACACACACACACACACACACACACAGATAGTTTTTAAAAATAGGCAAAATTGGGATGCCAAGATAGCTTCTCAGGTGCTTGCTGCCAAGCCTGATGACCTGTGTTTGATTTAAGGACCCGCGCAGGGGAAGAAGAGAACCGTCTCCCGCTAGCTGTCCTCTGGTCTCCGCAGGTACCCTAGGGTACGCATGTACTTACACATGTACACACAAATACACAAATACATTTGAAAATAACATGATGTGTGACCAGTCTAGACACGGTATGTAGACACAAGGCCATTCAGATTTAAAGGCAGATAAAACTATCTCGCTGACAAGAAAAGAAAACAGAACTGGAGCTCATGATGTTAAATGCAAGGTGTGCCAATGTGTGCATGTGTAGGTCATGAAGATGGCGGGTGGATTATGGGAAGGCAGAAAAAGATCTGCAGGGAATAGGGAAGCGAGAAGGGAGCAGGCAATGGAATATGTGTGTCATAAAATTACGGGGAGGGGGACTATTTAGGAAGAAGAAAGGTATTGGGGTTGGGGAGGGCTAGAGGAGGGCAGTGCAGAGGGTTGGATAAGAACAAGTCAGGATCCAGATGGATGAAAATGTCACAGTGGAGAATGTGTGTACTGACCAAAAATTTTAAAAACAAAAATTAGAATCAAATGATGGGTAGTGACCCTGGCTTGTGACTTCTAGGGGCGCGGAGGCAGAAGGATCCAAAGTTCAAGGTCGTCCTCTGTTGCTTAGAGAGTTCAAGACCCTCCTAAGCTAAAGAACAGGCAGAAGGAAAACAACCAAGCAAACACACACACAGCAAAACTTTGGTTTCTAGGGAGATGGAAAGTTAAACTCCGGATCTTAGACCACACAAGTATTGCTTTGAGAGACAGGAGATGGTGAGAGCTTTAAAAGCAGATAAACAACACCTGTCAGAATGGCTAAAATCAAAAACACCAATGATAGCCTATGCTGGAGAGGTTGTGGAGAAAGGGGTACACTTATCCATTGCTGGTGGGAATGCAAACTTGTACAACCACTCTGGAAAGCAGTATGGCGGTTTCTCAGAAAATTTGGGATCAACCTACCCATGGACCCAGCAATACCACTCTTGGGAATATACCCAAGAGAGGCCTTATCATGCAACAAAAATATATGCTCTACTATGTTCATAGCAG
>NW_026067906.1:512911-611470 GCF_014885135.2 Alexandromys fortis
AAGAGAGAGAGAGAGAGAGAGAGAGAGAGAGAGAAACAAGACGTTCAGAGAGAGAGGATTGATTTTGAGAAATGGCACCAAGGCTTCACATCCTGGCTATTGGTGAGACTTCCACAAGGGCAAGTGCCGGCATCTAACCTAACTTGGCTGTACAGCTGTGTGGAGATGAACACACCCGCTCTCCTGCAGCCCTCAGGCCTTTCCACACCCACCAGTCACAAGCGTCTCTGGTCCGTCTTGGTCTGTGGAGCAGTCTATGGTTCCTCTCTCATGACTCAGGTCATGGGGGAAGTGGAAAGCTTCAAGCGCCCTTAAATAGAAGGCTCTTTTTTTTTTTTTTTTCTTGTTTTCTTGTATCTACCCTTAGGGAAATTTTTCATTCCAGTGAAAATTATTTTATTTGGCAGACTGTTTAATCTGCCCTTTGATTCCATCTTCCAGTCAGGCTTCTATTAAGTGTCGCTGTATTTTACAGGGTACGGCAACCGTGAGATGTCTCTGTGACTGTCTGGCTGTGTCGTGTAACCCCCCCCCACCCCACCCCAAACTGTTTTTAATCCTCTCACCTACATTCACCAGCTTCCGTTTTTCACTGTCCTCGTTAGAAAAAAAGCGCTGGGCAGGGGGTGGTGTGCAGAGGCAGATCTCTGTGAGTTCAAGGCCAGCCTGCTCTGTGAGTTCCAGGACAGCAAGACTGTTGCACAGAGAAACCCTATCTTGGGGTGGAGGGGAGGAATACTCCTGAAGATCTTATAGAGTATTCAGAGCTTGAGTTTTCAACCCAGGGAGGGAGCATTACACTCTGATTGTGAGTTGTTTTCTTTAAGACTCTCCGGAAGCTCAGCTCAGTAGTGAATGTCTGTAGATCTGGGATCCCAGGACACACAGATGAAGCAGAGCAATGAAGCATTCAGGGATAATCTTAGCTATGTATAGGGAGACTCCCATCTCAAACAACAACAACAACAAAACACACACACAAATAATGTCATCTGCTCAGACAGGAAATGTTGCCAACTGAGTCCATGGGGATAGGGCTTCTGGGAGAAGCCAAGGAGAAGGGATCTGGAATTAGCAACATCTGATGCGCTGATCTCCTCAGATTAGGAGACTTAAATTTAAGCCTGGGGATGTGGCTTTATCCATAAAGGACTCGCCTTCCAGGAAGACAAAAATCACAGGTCACTTTCTATTCTTTCTGTTTCACTTTGGTGGGGTTTCTTTTCTTTTCTTTTCTTTTCTTTTCTTTTCTTTTCTTTTCTTTTCTTTCCTTTCCTTTCCTTTCCTTTCCTTTCCTTTCCTTTCCTTTCCTTTCCTTTCCTTTCCTTTCCTTTCCCTTTCTTTCTTTCTTTCTTTCTTTCTTTCTTTCTTTCTTTCTTTCTTTTCTTTCTTTCTTTCTTTTTTGGTTTTTCAAGACAGGGTTTCTCTGTAGCTCTTGTAGTCCAGGCTAGCCTTGAACTCACCTGGATTAATGGTGTGCGCCACCACCACCCTGCTCCACTTTGGGGTTTCTTACCCTAGTCACATAGTCACAGATGATGGCTTTGTCCCTTGTTGACTTTTTACTTTTGTTTTTATGAGACAGAGTCCCTCTTGTCCACAAGCTGGCCTCTGTCCATTATAGCAGAGGCTGACCTTGAACTCCTGATCTTTCTGTCTCCACCTTCCAAGGGTGGAATTACAGGCGTGGGCACCCCTCTCACTCCAGTTTTTCTGTGCATACGAGCACACACGTACCATGTTGGACCTGTGGAGACCAGAGGACAGTTTTTGGAACTGTCAAGGGCTGTTTGTTAGGCCTTGGAGGGGGAAAAATGAATCACACGTGGTGGTGGTGGGGGGAAGGTTAAAAATAAAAACAGGCCTCATAGATCCTAGAGACAATAGGTATGGTGGCCCTCGACTTTACCCTCAGCTCTCGGGTGGCAGAGGCAGATGGCACTCTATGACTTGGAGGGTTCTGGTCTACTTAGGGAGTTCTTGGTCAGCTAAAAACAGCATAGTGAGACTCTGTCTCAAAACAAAACAAATAAAAACAAAAGACCCCAGATAAGATCCTAGCTCCACCTACCTCTGCCTGAGTGCTGGGAGTAAAGTCCAGGACCACCATACCTGTGGTGTCTTGGATCTATGAGGTCTTTTTTTATTATTTAGCCCCAGGCATGTGAATCATGTTTCCCTCCAAGGCCTAAGAATCAGCACTCAACAAAGGATGTAAGCACAGAGTGATGGGAATTTAACTCAGAAGTAGGGTAATTCATTGGCATGCCCAAGGCTGTGGGTTCAGTCTCTCTCTTAATAATTCATTTTTTAAACATTTAATTTAATTTTATTTTATATGCATTGGTGTCTTGTCAGCATTCATGTCTACGTGAGGGTCTTAGATTTCCTGGGACTGTAGTTACAGACAGTTGTGAACTGTCATGTGGGTGCTAGGAATTGAACCTGGGTCCTTCGGAACAGCAATCAGTGAAACGAATTAATAAAAAATGCTGTGGATCCCCAAGTAGCTGCTGTGGCAGAAGTGCTGCAGGTCCCTGAGCAGCAGCAGGCAGTGGACCATGTGGTGGCAGGCAGGGGACAGCGGGTCCCGAGAGCAGCCAGTCCCAGGCAGGGCGCACAAGACCACACCACAGGTCTCTGAAGGTGGCTGGTACCAGGAGGTTAGCCACATGGCGGAGGCAGGCAAGAAACAGACAGATAGGCATGCCATGCAGGGCAGGGTGAGGTTGGTTATTTATTTAGTGGGTTATGGAGGGGGGAGGGAAAAGGGGAGAAGAGAGAGAGAGAGAGAGAGAGAGAGAGAGAGAGAGAGAGAGAGAAGCCACCTCTTTGAGAGGGAGATGGAAAAGTAAGAGACTCAGGCTGCAAGCAGGAAGATTTGCCTGCCTTGGTGGATTGGGGGAGGGAGTGGGCGTGGCTTGTCTCAAAGAGACAGATCATTACAATCAGTATTTTTTTTATTTTTTGTTTTTATATTTTGTTTTTCGAGACAGGGTTTCTCTGTATCTCTGTGTAAATATTACCAGATCCTAGAAAAATACCAAATCCACTGGGTTGTGGCAGCACACACATTTAACCCCAGCCCTCAGGAGGCAGAGGCAGGCATATATCTGTGAGTTCGAGGTCAGCCTGGTCGACAAAGCAAGTTCCAGGACAGGCTCCAAAGCTACAGAGAAACCCTGGCTCGAAAAACAAAAACAAACAACCAAAAACCATTTGAAAACTTTCAGTCCTTTGGATTCTGGCTAGTTTTCTCTAGTTATCCCTATAGGGAAGTGTTTCCTGAGTTATGAAGCACCCCTGCTAACCTGATATTTGTGCTGTTTGCCAACTAAACACAACAAAATAAGACAAAAACCCAGGTTTATTTCTTGCATTCATTTTGGCAGAAATTCTGTGATTTTAATGCCTTGGCTGTTTTTCAGGGTCTCACACATACTGGGACTGGGGAAACACACTATTTAGTTGAGGATGACCTTGAATTTCTGACCTCCAGGTCTTGACTACCTCAGTTTTGGGATTTCAGACACTTGCCACTACCCCTGGTTCACCCAGTGCTGGGAATCTGACCCAGGCATTCTACCAACTGAGGCTTATCCCTAAGTCTCCTGCCTCAGAATGAAACTACAGGCAAACCTTCCTTGGCTTCCTGAACTGACTTCTTTGTTTTGGGACAAGGACTCAACTCTGCAGCTTTGGCTGGCCTGGTGCTTAACTGTGTAGACCAGTCTGGCTTTGAACTCAGTAATCTGCCTGCCTCTGCCTCCAAAAAGCTGGGAGATTCAAGGTGTGTACTACTATGTCTGGTCCTTGAACTGATTTTCAGGTATTCAGGTGAGGTCCTGCTGGTGTTGGGGAAAGCAGAAAAGGATGTGGAGAACCAGGGATTGGGAGATGTCTAGGTTCAAATCTTAGTATTTTGTTGGCTTAGTTATTTTTGTTTTGTTGAGGAATCTGTTCATACTCTGAATCACTAGGAGACAAACTGGAGCTCAGGTACTACAGAGGCAGGCAGTCTCATTCTCTTCATCCCTAACCCGAATTGGAATGACTGTTACCAAAGGGAAAGGACCGATCAGGCAGGGAGAGCATTTGTTAGGAGAGATGCAGACCTCAGAATGTGAGTTCAAAGACTGCCCTTGGTTTTTCTGGAATGGTTATACAGGCCTCCCTGCTCCAGCGAAAACCCTGCTATTCCACTTGTTCTAGGACAACCCTATCTGACAGATCAAGAAAAATAAAGTCATTATGTTCAATTCACTTTATTTTCTAAGAAAATGAATTCTTTTCTCAAGCTGGTGCTTCTTAACAATATTATCTTTAGAGGGCTGATTCCCTATGTACAGCTACTTAAGTATTGTGTACTAGTAGAAAATAATGTACAAGTTACTTTTTCAAATCAAATCAAGCTTTAATTTAAGCAAACAACCTGCTAAGTAACCCATCATTCCATTGCTTTTCCTCTACACCAGCTAGCTTCATTTTAATTTTTTTTATTTTTGTAAAGTGGTATGTATTCCAATTGATGACCAACTAAACTCCAGACATTTATTTCATCTGGTAGAGTTCTCCTTCTACTTTCCTGGACTTCATCTTTTTTTTTTTTTTTTTCTTTCTTTCCCCTCTCCTACTCTGAGTTAACCCTGTTTCAGGCCTAATAGTTTTAGTAGAATCATGCCTTCCTTCATTCCAGACTGTTTCCAAATGTCTTTGCAAGGTGAGTTTCAAGTAAATCTGGGTGTCTACTCTCAACATTCTCAACAAGCTTCAAGTTTTATCTTCTGTTTGTATAAACTGCAGCACAACTCTTAAGTCCTGATATGATTTGAACTAGCAAATTCTTAAAAAAAAAAAAAACAAATTAGATAAAAAAAAAACAAAAAAAAAAAAAAAAATTTAATTTTTTAATTTTTTAAAGCCTTCCTTTTCTTTTTTCTTATGAGACTACGTTGTATCTCTCCTGAAATAGCGGCCACTACGGTCATACTAACCTGCTTTACAAGGAAAAGTTTACAGACACGTCCCCACCGTTCCACAGACGGGGATGTAATGGGTTCCCGGGAGTCTGCCAGCTTCCCTGGGGTTCACCGACCAGGTAGCTCTTGGGAGCCGGGCCCTAGATCCCTGCACGCACCAGAGCCCCACACTCCGCCACCGCACGCTCCTCCCACCAAAGCTGCCAACCGCACAGATGGGAGCCAGAAACAGATGTAAACATGGAGTACGCAGGGCACAGGGCTGGTGCTGCGGGGACCGAAGCCCGTTCGGGGACTCCGATCCCACCGCAATGGGAAAGCAAATCTACGAACCCGGACCGACAGTGAACTCCAAGAGGCGGAGCCTAGGGCCGGAGGGTCCGGGCTGGCCAGTGCCGGGGGCGGAGCCAGCGAGGGGGCGGAGCTTTCACACGCGCCTCCCTGGCTTCTTCCTCCGCCCCCCAAGGCTCCGGCGTCTCAGGCTGCCACTCGGGGGTTTATTTGTTTACAAGCAGATTACGTCAGCTCCTCCCTCTCTTCCCGGCCTCTGGGCCCGCCCCCCGGCGGCCCTTCTTCCCGCCCCCTCCGGCTCCGAACCTGCTACGTCACAATGGTGCGATCTCCGGATAGGCTGACGACCGCCGTCACGCTCCGGGTACGCCACTTCCTTTCCGCAGCGCTATAAAATGAGCTGCACGGCGGCGGCTGCTCGTCGCCCCTCGGAGCTGGAAATGCAACTCTTGGGATCTTCGGAGGCTACCGAGCTGGAGGCGGAGGCGGCTGGGGAGGTCCGAGCGATGTGACCAGGCCGCCATCGCTCGCCTCGCTCTCCGTCTCTCTCCTGCCGCCGCCTGACTTGAAAATAACTTTTTTTACTCTAAAAGAAAGAAAAAAAAATCCCCTAGAACCAGTAGCCGTCCGCGCCTCGCGCCCTCGTTTCCCCCTTCGGCCGTCGGGTCTGGGCGGGAGCCCGGGGTGGCCGCTCCGCCGTCGGGGCCGCGCCGCCGAGCCCCGGCCGCCCCGGGCCACCCCTGTCCGCCGCCCCCATGCATCCCTTCTACACCCGGGCCGCCACCATGATAGGCGAGATCGCCGCCGCGGTGTCCTTCATCTCCAAGTTCCTCCGCACCAAGGGGCTCACGAGCGAACGACAGCTGCAGACCTTCAGCCAGAGCCTGCAGGAGCTGCTGGCAGGTGAGCGGGGCGCGGGGCCCGTCGCGGGCCGCCACTAACGGGCGCGTCCCGGTCGTGGCTGGGGGGGGGGGCTGGGCGGCGGGGCGCCGCGACACGCACAACAAAGGATCCGGAGCGGGGAGACGCGGAACTGCGCCCCGACGGCTACCGGCCGATTGCGGGGGACAAAAGAGCTGGGGTCCGGCGTCCCGTCGGTCCTCCGCGCTAGGTCTCCGCGACCGTTGCTGGGGTCGCCGTCTGGACCCTTTTGGTGGCTTGTCGCCTCCTTGTCCCAGAGCCGGCCTCGGGCCGACGTGCCAGGTCTCCTCACCTCCTGTGCTTCTTGCCTATTAATCATACGATTTGTCATCGGTACAGTTACACCCCAGCCCAGATCTTGGTTTAGTGTTTCTTGTTTTTATTCTCCGGGGTTAACAGTTAACTGTAGTGTTCCCCCCCCCCCCCAAAAAAAAAGCCATAAAGTCTATTGTGTGCCACCCCAGTGGGGTGGAGAAAGTAAACAGGTCTTCTGTGCCATCCAGCTAGCCGTATTCCTGTTTTGGCGGCTCAACTGGTCACGACCGGGACAGTGTTTGCCACACTATTAATTCGGAAACCCTGTCTGCTCTTTCTCCATCCTGTCTCGAGATAGCGAATGTAATCCTGGACATTTGTAAAAAGTTGGTGGTTTTCGCTTTTGCTCCTCCAAGACTAGCGGGAGGAGGAAAGTACCGTACATAACTACCGATCTAAGCATTGTTTCTCTGTCGGTTTCCTTCCACAGAACACTACAAACATCACTGGTTCCCAGAAAAGCCGTGCAAGGGATCAGGTTACCGTTGTATTCGCATCAACCACAAGATGGATCCTCTGATTGGACAGGCAGCCCAGCGGATTGGACTGAGCAGTCAAGAGTTGTTCAGGCTTCTCCCAAGTGAACTCACACTCTGGGTTGACCCCTACGAAGTGTCCTACCGGATTGGAGAGGATGGCTCCATCTGTGTGCTGTACGAAGCCTCACCAGCAGGAGGTAGCACTCCAAACAACAGCTCCAACGTGCAAATGGTAGACAGCAGAATCAGCTGTAAGGAGGAACTTCTCTTGGGCAGAACAAGCCCTTCCAAAAACTACAATATGATGACTGTATCAGGTTAAGATATAGTCTATGGATGGATCATCTTATAATGGATGGATAAATTTGATTTTTTGCTTTGGGTGGGCTCCTCTTGGGGATGGATTATGGAATTTAAACCATGTCACAGCTGTGAAGATCTGGCACAAGATAGAGTGGTAATAATTTTTTTTGGTTTTTTTTTTTGTTTTGTTTTTTAAGGGACAGTGCCATAGTTTGGACAGTACCTTTCAGTGATTTCAGTAGCCTGTGAGTCTAAGGAAGGATCACTTTATTTGCTAGGGAGTGAAGTCACAGGGTGGTTTCAGTCTCTCCCAGACCTTTATACCCAGTTTGTCACATCAGTCCCTCTAAGGAAAATCTGTATTTCGAAGAACCTTCCCCTCCAGTCAATTTCGCAGGGGAATTTTGCACTATTACACTTGAAAGTTATCAGTAACTTTTTTGGCAGCTCAATTGGAAAGCTCAGTGCTTTGAGCATGGTAGTACTGGAAATTTTACACGGAGACTTTTACCTAGCACTTAACATGTATAAATAAATGTACATAAGGACAAACTAGTGCGCATGACCCGGGGAAAATGGTCAGACCTTGTATTGTGGTTTTGGCTTTGACAGTAGCAAGTGACCAGAATCTGCCGTGGCAACAGGCTTTTAAAAGACCCTTAAAAAAAAAAAAAAAGACACTGTCTCAACTGTGGTTGTTAGCACCAGCCAGCTCTCTGTGCATTTGCTAGCTTGTAGTTTTCTAAAACTGACTAAACTTCTTATTTTTAGAAAGTGGAGGTCTGGTTTGTAACTTTTCCTTGTACTTAATTGGGTAAAAGTCTTTTTTCCCACAAACCACCATCTATTTTGTGAACTTTGTTAGTCATCTTTTATTTGGTAAATTATGAACTGGTGTAAATTTGTACAGTTCATGTATATTCATTGTGGCAAAGTTGTACAGATTTCTATATTTTGGATGAGAAATTTTTCTTCTCTCTATAATAAATTGTTTCTTATCTTGGCATTTTAATCAATCTCTTGTCATGATTACAGAGGTTCAGCTAAAAAGTATTTTTCTCAGAGGTCTTAGGTTTGTAAGCTGTGTGACCATCACTTGCACACCGGTCACACAGAAAAACACGCTGGGTGAGGAGCGAGGGTGACGATGTGTTCAATTAGGTGTCAGAAGATACAGGAATAAGGCTTTTATTTATTTATTTTTTTTAAACTCAAGTTAAAAACATGGACACATTCACAAGCTAATGATTTCATGAAATGAGGAGGAGAGTCAAAGGTACCCTCTTGCAAAGCTGCTGCTGCCCAAAGGACCTTGAATGAGTCACTGCTTCCCAGTGAACTGAAGATAGCCATGTTCCTCTCTGGCCACTCTTGACAAACAATTATTTTGTCCCCTGGATCCGTTCCATTAGAAAGTCCTGGGGCAGGTGACCTGTAGTCTAAAAGAACATACTAATCACAGCACAGATCTGTTGCTTGATGCATGTCATCACCTGCGAGATTTCCATAAAACCCCCTAAGCTGGAATTCGACAACAGGTATGTAGATGAACCGCTCTCAAAACTTGAAGCCCCGACTTCGGGGTCCTGATTTTCATAGCAAGGGACACCGATGGCCACACTGCAGGTTGGTAATGCATACGTCACGGATAAAGATTGGCTGCTAACTCGGGGGTTGTGGAGGCTTTTTTTTTAAAGGTATTTTGGTGGAAATCGAAAGCAGAAATTGGAGTTCTGCTTTACAGTTAAATTAGCTGGGTTGGGGGAGGGGCAGTGATACCTCTAAACCTGTTAACATGGGAAATAAATGAATGCCATTTAAGTTAAGTCATCGGTTGTGCTCCTGAATCAGTAGTTGCAAACAAATTTGAAGGTTTTTTTTTTGTCTCTTTTTAAATTTAAGATGAAATCTTTCTGATATTTTTATCAGTGGTCCAGAAATACACCACTAAACATGCCAAGTATAAGAATAAAATAATGGTAAGGATTTGTGTAAGAATCCAAATGATATTCATACACGTTATTAGCAGGCCATTTGGGGGGAATTTGAATTTTGTTTTCTGAGATGGTCTTGTGTGTAGCCCAGGCTGGCCTCCACGCTAGGTCTTCCTGGCTCAGCCTACGGAATGCAAGCATCAGAGATGTATGTAACCCCTCCCCCCATTCTAGGAGTTCAGATTCTTTGTGTTTCTACTAAATAATGGATCTCATTATGACATTTTCTTCATACATATGTTTCATCTAGTGCTCTTCCGAAAAGGCCCCCTGTTATATCAAACTTGAATTTGAGCACTCTACTTACTACGTTGTGGTTTAAAGCCGGTCTCACCCGACTTTTGGCCAGTAGGTACAGCATTCGGTAACTCAGAGCTGTCTTGATTGGTAAGGCTTTGAACTTAGACTCTTCAAACCTGAGGCCCAAAGGATGACCCTCCCAGATAAACCTTGGAGGTTTATCCTTGAGGACCTAAAATTTCCTCATAAATGGAGAAGTGTTTTTGATGTTGCTATCAGACTTGCTGCTTGAAGAGATTAGAAGAGAGTCTAACAAAACTGCCTTTTAGAATTCAGGTGGTGTCTGGCCCTGGAGGGAGGGAGGGAGGCATGCAAATCTCAGACCCAGCAACTTACCACTTCCTGGAGCTCTAACCTTCCATTCCCCAGACAGTTGAGCCGAGCCTGTGTCTGCAGCACGGTCCTGGCTGCTTGGTAGTTCCTGCTCACTGCTTCTGGCCAATGTTTGGCTTTAGCTATTTTGACAAAACAACAACAACAACAAAAATAAACCAAAACAAAAAACCACTTGATGTGTGCCTGCTGCATGTTCGTGCATGCAAGTCATTTCTGCCAGGCCTTTTTTTTGTTGTTGTTGTTGTTTCTTTTAAGAGTGGTAGGATTTAAAAGGTCTAACACTGCCTGGATTTAAAAAAAAAAAAGTCACTCATTGGAGATCCTCTCAAGAAAAGATGACTGCTGAAATTAGGAATTCATAGTTAAGATTAACAGTAACATTAAAGGATGTTACTTTACGAGTTTTAACCTTTTTCTCCAAAATTAAGTTGCGTCTTGCTTTGTGATCCAACAAGCCTCGACAAGTTCTAGCTTTGTTGGGAGATTTGGTGCCTTGTAGGTCAAGGCTGGCCTTGAACTTGCTGTGTAGCCCGGGAGAGGCCTGAAATTCCTGATCCTCCCATCTCTACCTGAGCTTACAATTGTGCATCATGAAGCCTGGTTTGATGTGGATTATAGGAAAAGTTATCCCAGTGATACAGGATGTGAATATCCCTTTCGTCATCTTTACCTTTCTTTGAGATATTTCTGTACTTACAGGCTGGAAAGGCCTTTGGAAAGGGGCTTTCTATTAGAAGTGTATATAAGGTTTCTTTATGTCACTATAGCTCACACTTTAGCAAGGTTTTTTTTTTTTTTTTTTGAGACAGGTTCCCACTCTGTATCCTTTACTGGCTTGGAGTTTTATATGTAGACCAGGCTGGCCTGGAGCTCAGAGATCTACCTGCCTCTGCCTCCTAAGTGCTGGGATTAAGGGCATGCACCACCACACCTGGCTAGTAATTTTTGTGTGGGCGTTGAGTATTATGGGATTGAGTTTCACATTCCATGGAAGGAATGTGGTCCCGATGTCCAGGTTTAAGGAATAAAGGTATGCGGCTCCCACCTCGACTTTAGGACTAAATACCCGGGACTCTCCCTCTTCCTGTGCTAACACTTTTGAGACTTCTTCCTCTTTACAAACATAACAAGCTGCGTTTTGCATGTGAAAGTTCAAAGAAACTTTCTCGGTGCTTTTCGATTTCAGAATATGGTGCTTTTTTTTTTTTTAAACCTTAGTTTTAGAATGCCTCAGCACCTGAAACTGCAAGATTTGAGATTTAATTACCTGGCAGGGAGCATGCAGAGCCCAGATGCATCTCGGCTCTTTGCAGCCCAACTTTTACATGCACAATCTGTCAGTCTACCTCATTTATTTTTGTGTTTAGAAAGTAACAGGATTAAAATCTTTTTGGAGAAAATGGCTTGCGTTACAAATTTTGAACTGAGCTGCGTCACAGGCTTTCAGGCCAGGGTTTGAGACTTGGATAAGCCAGAGAAATCCTTGTCAGTAGTCATTTCTGGTTGTATCTTTAGTGTACACTTAGGTGAAAAAACATTGCTAAGGTGTTGCGTCTTGCTTCTTAGCTGCTCCTAGATAAGTAAGTTTGTTAGCAGTGAGGTTTGATACCAGTTTTTTTTTCAGCCATTTGTGGAGTGTAAACACCAGTGTTTTGACAGCATGGCTTACTAACTTACTTTATTGCTTAGGTTGTCAAACAGGAATCTAAAAAATAAAAATAATAACCTTTCCATCATAGAATTGTATTTGCTTTTCTTTCCTGAATGCTTCTAGTCCATGCTGTTAGATATTCTTAAGGAACATTTTGAGGCTCAATTTCTGATATCCATGCGCCTTCATGCTACCTATTATGGTTACAGAAGTGTTCATTTGGGACCTCGTGGTCACGGGGAATACTGATGTCGAAGGATGATTTGAATCATCTAAGGTTCATTACAAAGGGAAACAGAAATTGGAGGACAACATTTGAAAGTTTAGTGACTTTTCCTGTCTATGGTCAGAGAGGTGTCTTGGGGTGTGCACAAGCTTAGCAGTCTGGCAATCTGTGGGGAGTATAATTCACAACTGAGACAAAATCCGAGCGTTTAAATGTATATTTAAACATCACAGGCGATTGGGCCTTTATGGAAGCCAACCTTGAGAGAGGTGTAGATGAGAAACATACCTAAGACTATACTTCAGGGCATTTAAAAAAGGAAACAGACCAGATTCCTTTTTATTCTTTGGTATTTTCAAAAAGTGCTTTTAAAAGCTCTGTATTAAAATCCAGTTTGCCATTACATCATCATCTTCTCTTCTACCCTCAGACAGTAAAGGCTATTTGTGACCCGATTCTTGGCAGTACAAGGGTGATTCCATACGACCAGGCTTACACTATCAGAATAAGGACCACCAGGCAGGAAGAAAGGGTTGAGTTAGCTGGGTTCCTGTATTTGGAGACCAGCCTCAAATTACCATTGACAGACGACGCCACTGGCACATTTGTCTTTAGTGAGTCTGTAGATGGCCAGCTCATAACTTAGGTCATTCTTGAAACTATTAATCCACAGTTTTCATGTGTATGTAAGTGGGGGGAGGGCTCGGTATGGCAGTATATACTTAGTCACAGCACTGGGAGGAAGAGGCAGGGAGGTCTCTGAATTGAGGCCAGCCTGGTTTACATAGCCAGTTCCAGGATAACAAAGACTATACAGTGAGACCTTGTTTCAAAACCACAAAAAAACAAACCTATGTCATAATCTCTGTGAGCAAACATAACCTGAACATTCTATTGATGGGTCTGATGATACTCTTCAGCTCAGTTTTTCTAGATTCTTACCAAAGGATGAGCTATCCCAAGAATAACTTGAAATTCTGACAGTTGTCCTTTTAAGTTATTCACAGTGAGCTGTTGGAACAACACTCACATGGTTTTCGCTTATTTGTGCACATCATCGTTTATATAAAATTCAGTCATTTTTCGGTCAACAGATAGCCAAAATGGTTACTGCCAATTCAAAGTTTATCCCTCTCTATTCAACTATGTATTACAAGAGCTGTCAGGGTCTTTGTCACATTGGTAAGAAAGCTGACTTAATGAAGTCATAGAGCTGTGTTTAATTATTTCTAACAGGCTGGAGCCAGAAGTCTTTGTACCTTTTTTCCTTTTGATCTACGCCATCCCTACATTTAGGAAAGAAAGATGATTAGCAAAAGGAGTATTTGGGGAGACTCCCTACCTAAATGGATATGAGCGTAAATTGGTCCGATGCGACAGTTATTCCATAAACTGGATTGAAGTTATTTTAGTTCTCATTCATGGCGATGTTGTTTGTACTCTTAGGTCAACAAACCAAATGGATTTGTACTCTTACTAATAGTGCTTGTGAGCTTTCTAATAATCAATACATACCGTCCTTTGCTGTTTCACCAACTGGGTCAGATTGACAGGTGGGCCAGTAATTTTTATTTTTCATTTTCTGGGTGGAAAACAGCTAAGAGCTTAGTTAGCCCCTGTGCTAGTCAACAGCAAATACGCGATTTGAAATCGGGTCTTTCTGATCCCAGAACCAAGCTCTTAGCCACTGGGACATTGCCTTGTGGGCTTCCTTGCCACATTGGTGGACTGTGTGGTTGAACTGCCCATTGCTGATTGGCCATCTCCGGTCGTTTTTCAGGAGATAAAATCTGTTTACAGCGAGGCCTCCTTCCTCCTTGGACAGTTGGCATTTGGCGTAAAGGATGCTAGTGTTGGATACACATGGGCGAATAGTTGGTACCAGCCTCTGGCTCTGAGCAGTCTCCTAACCTCTCTGAGTCATCCTGTATATAAAACTGGGAATGCCTATTGTCCAGGCCAAATAAACAAGTGAAACCACATAGCAGGACTTTCTAAGTATGATGTTCTTTATCATGGATGCCAGTTAGAAATGGCAAGTTCAGATTTCCAATCAAATGTTCCATCATTGTGGCTCTGCTTGGAGTTTCTTAAAGTCCACTTAGATAGGACCTGCAGGAAATGGACTTGTGTTTTGAAAGTAATAGATGGAAGAAAATGAGTTGCTCCCCCTTTTTGGAAAACTGGACCTTCAGATAGCCTAGGCCTTGGTAGTTATTTCACAGGCTTCTTAGCTAGACTTCGATCGTGGCTCAGAGCTAATTTTCCAGTTAAAAAGGTGAGGCTCTTTCAGATCCTCTGTCTAACTTGGATGCACATTAAATTGAGAGATGGGGTCATCGTGCCAAGCGTGTGTATGTAACAGTGTAATCCCCGGGGAAGCGGTCTTGCATCCATATTTGGCTGCTCCGTCCTCAGGGGTCCTGACCATGTGGAAGAAGAAAGTTGACTTTTTCCAGCCTCTTGCGCTCCTTCAAGGCAGCTGTATCGGACTGTATTCTTTACAGACACAGTGGCTCACCATCTCGTCTTAATCTGGAGGAAAAGCAGCCTCTTGCTAAATTAGCTGCATGGGGTTGGGTCTCTCCTCGTGTAACCAAGTGCAGGGTTGTCCTGAGTCACCAGTGCTGGTGGACTGGTTTCCCCTGGTCAGTCATGAATGAGTCACTGCCCGTGGGCTCTTCTGACTACACTCCAGTGTCTCCTGTGAAGCAAAGAGAGCCTCCCTGAGGACCTGTGTGCTGGCCTGTGTGTCAGCACCACGCATGTGCAGGCATCAACCAAACAACTCAGCCAGTCAAGTTTATTTTGCAATAATGTAGGAGAAATGGTCTCACGCCCCACCTGCTCAAATAAAGCCTTTTACTTAATAGTAGGCAGGTAAGTTCTCAGCCAGTGAGTTAATATTTTTTTTAACTTTTTTTTTTTTTTGAGACAGTTTTATTGTTGCCCCAGCTGTCCTTAGCCCAAGCAGGCCTTGAACTCAGATCTTTCCCAGTCTTCTGAACATCTCAGGTTATAGGTGTTTATCAATCAGGCCTGAGAAAAGGGGCATTTTGTTTGAGCGTTTGGTTTGGGTTTTTGTTGTTTTTTAAAAAATAATTTATTATTTTTGTTTTATGTTTATTGGTGTTTTGCCTGTGTGTATGTCTGTGTGAGGGTGTCGGGTTCCCCTGGAACTGGAGTTACAGACAGTTGTGAGCTGCCATGTGGGTGCTGGGAGTTGAACCCGGGTCCCCTGGAAGAGCAATCAGTGCTCTTAACCGCCGAGCCTTCTCTCCAGCCCTTGGTTTGAGTTTTGAGACATGATCTCACTGTGTAGCTCTGGTTTGCTTGGAACTCACTGTGTAGGCCAGGTCTGCCTCTGCCTCCAGTGTGCTGGGATTAATGGCATCAGCCATACTTGGCTGTCGGGCCCATTTTAAGAGAACGCTACGAGATTTAAGAGAAGAGGTTCCTTCTTTGCTTTTTTAAGAGTGTTGTCTCTGGCCTTAAGGGGAAACAAAATTATGTAAGTTGTATCTTATTTTTAATCTTTAAATGTCTTATTTGTGTTGTATGTGTGTTGGTGGCACACATGTAGGGGTCAGAGAACAACTTTGGAGAGTCGTTTCTAGCCCCCATGTGGGCTCCAGAGACCTCAGGCTCGGGGGCGGGTGCATTTATCTTCTGAGCCAGCTCACTGGGTTGTGTTGTTTTCTGAAAGCCTCTCTGTGCGGCTCAAGGGTTATGAGTCAGTTGTGTCTTATGAGTAAGATGGAGGTAGGAGACTAGGAATTTGGATGTGAATAGAAAAAGTTAGCTTGCCAGTGTTATTAGAAGTTGTCCTTTGAAATACCAGTCATAGTTAAGGACAGGCCAGTTAATACAAAACAAGATGTACATCACGTTTCTCCTAACCGCAAGGTTCTTGGGTTTGTCCCATTACTGTGTAAGTTTGTAAATTCTAAGACTTCTGGATATTTCAGACTCTTAAGCTATAAGTGGCCTATTATTCTCCCATGACGTGGACCTTTTTCATTCATTGACAATATACCGAGTCACTAAGCACCAAGTATTATACTGAACCCTAGGGATATAAAAATAGTCACTATCCATGCTTTCAGACCCAGGGTGGCTTGGTAATACACACCTTTAATCCCAGCCCTCGGGGGCAGAGGCAGGCAGAAGGGTCTGTGTGAGTTCAAGGCAAACGTGATCTACAAAGCAAGTTCCTCCAGGACAATCAGAGCTATATACTACGGAAGAGACCACGTCTCAACAAAAGACAAAGTCAAGACCGGGAATGCTATGAGAAAGGGAGATGGGCGGGTGGAGGAGTAGGAGATGGTGGTATCTATACCCGAGCTGCCCCATGCCAAGGAGAAACTGTCGAGGTGGCCCAGTGACCTGTGTCAACATGACTGCCTCAGAAACCTTTCCCAGAGGACAGACGCTGGACCTGAAGTCCGAAGGCTATAAGTGCGTCTGGGGAAAGAAGGCAAGCAATAGGGAAGGTACTGCAGATAGGGAAGATGAGGGAAGAAACGTCGAAGGAGCCAGGCCTATAGTGGGGCTTGCGCAGCTGCAGTGACCATGTCATTTGACTAATGTGTTTATTAGCCAAACTGTGATCTGAGAGTCAAAGAGGAGGCTGTTAGTAATTGAAGACTGCATGCACTGGCCAGAGCCTATGGCCACTTCCCTTCTGTAGGCTGTGCCCGCAGTATTAACTTTTAAGGGCTGACGGTCAACATAATATTGCCTTCTTGAGAATGTCTCAGGGACTTAAATCCACCTTAGCAGGTCCAGAATGCACCCAGAAAGATCTCCAAGGAATTTTGGGAACAGTGAAGAGGTCTGATCTGTCCTGGGGCAGGTAATGGCTGTCTTACATTTTAAAGGTTTAGCAAGGAAAGAAGGCTCCTAGCTTTAGCTGCTAGATCCATCAGTCCTCTTAACAACACTGTCTTGCCTTAGGAAACCATGGCTGCCTGATTCTGACAGATGGTTTTGAGCCACCACGCTGGGTACTGGGAGCTGAACCTGGGTCCTTTTTGAGAGCAACTGATACTTCTAACCACTAGGGTATCTAGCTCTCTAGCTCCAAGCAAGGCTGTTAATTTTATGTAGGCATTTATTTTGGAAGGGAAGGGGAAAGAGGAGGATGTTTGTTTTTTGAGAAAGGGTCTCTCCGTAGCTGAGGAGGACCTTGAACTTGAACCCTGTCGCCTCTGCTTTCCCAGTGCTGAGACTTCAGGCATGCATCACTGCTGGGATAAAACCCAGGGCTTCATGCGTTCCAGGCAAGCACTCCCAAGTTTAAAATAACCATATTCTAAGTTCAGATTTTTAGTGCTAAGTTTGTAACTTTTAAAGCACGGGACACTCTTTAAAAGTGAGAAATCTTCTATATAGATCAATGTATGGAGCTCGGGGAGTTTTACACGCTCTCCCAATCCACACCCTTAGCTGAAGGATTTCTACCTGTCTAACCTCCGAGAGACTTGCAATTTGATGAAGACTTGTGACCGTGGAGTCAAGCCTCACATTGGAAAGGCGCTGTTTTACTCACCTCTCCCGGTCTAACTTGACTTTTGCTTCTGGAACATGTGGCAATGGCACCCCCAAACATGAAATAAGTTGCTGCCAGAAGAAACCCCAGCCTTTCAACTCGTCACAATTTAGTGGCCACTCCTGCGGCACGCCCCTCCCAGTTTTGCTGTATCTTAGCCGTCCAGAGGCAATGGTAGGGTCTGAGTCAACCACCCGGCCCCTGACTCACACAGGCTTACTAACGATTGCTTATTTATTAGTAGGCTGAAACCTAAGTGTCGTGGTCAACCCCAAAGATTATAATGGCGCCAAATTTACATAGTGCTTCTCCACACACATCCCTTTCCTTGTGCTATTTTTAAGTTTGTTTGCATAGACACGCTCTCATGAAGCCCAGGCTGGCCTCACTGTAGTGGAAGAGGACCTTAAACTTTGGTGGTACCACCCACACCAGGCTTAGGCAGTGCTGGGATAGAACCCATCCCAGGGCTTTGTGCCCGCTACACAGGGTCCCCTACCAGTTCTATCTGAGGCCTTCCCACTGCCCCCCCCCCCAACACACTTTTGAGCTTTTGCTTGCTATGTTTGGTTTGCAACTATGATGAGGCAATGGTGTCCACCCTGTGTGTATAACCACGTCCTTGCCAACCCTGTGAGTGTAGTCACATCCTTGCCTTGAGGATTTCTCTTCCTCTCAAAATTCTCACTGTCAGCTAGAGTAGTCAGAATACTGACTGATCCAAGTCACTGTGTAAGCCCTTGCGACACTGACTCAAAGCTAGGCTTGTGTGGTACACTGTCCTTGAAGATCTGTGACCTACAGAGACTCGCCGTGACAGTACTTGGTAGGAGTAGGATCTACCGAGGGGGCAGGGAAAGGCCGCAGCTTCCCTGTGATTGGAAAGCTACCCTGGTGTTCAGATGGAGCATGCTCTGGAAGCAGATCTTGATTTTTTTTGTTTCTTGACCAGGATGGACACAGCAAGGGTGGCCTGTGACATCAGGGAGTTCATTACAGAACATGTTTTTCTCAATGCACATAATACGAATCTTTTCAGTACCGGTGCCCGCCGCAACCCCATCTAACCCCACACCTCCTGCCGCTTCGTTTTAGAAGGAATGGCAAGTCAGTGCAGATGGAAGGATGGCTCAAGTTGGGTTTCGCTAGTGAGAGCCTAGCCGATGATCTGATCCCAGGGCCAGAGTGAGGGCTCACTAGTCAAAGAGCACTTGCTGCTCTTGCAGAAGACCTGGGTTTGGTTCCTGATGCCCAAGGTGTAGCTAACAGCCATCTGTAACTTCAGTCCCAAGGGATCTAACCTCTGAGGACACTAGGCGCATGCATGATGCACACACATACGTACAGGCAAAATATTCATACACATAACAGTTTTTTTTAAAAAAAAAAAACAACACCTGGTTCCATCTGGAGAACCTCTTGCTTTGGCTGCCTGTTGATAACAGTAGATTTGATATTTTCATTTATTTCGCTGTTTGTTTTTTTAAGATTTATTACTTTTAATTACGTGTGAGGGTTGTGTACATGAGTGCCCATGCCAGAGGTTTTGGATGCCCTGGAGCCGGAGCTACAGGTGCGAGCCTCCTGATGTGGGTGCTTGGGATCAAACTCAGGTTCTCTGTAAGAGCCGCATATGTCCTCGGCCACTAAACCAGCTCTCTAGACCCCTGTTTTGTTTTTTTTCCCCCTTTGAGACTAAATCTTCGTCTCAAAGTGGCCTCAAAATCAGTACACAGTCAAAGATAACCTTGAACTAAGGACCCCGCCTCCACCTCACCTACTGCTGAGATCACACATGCCCCATTAACCCTGGGTTGGGTGGTGCTAAGATGGAGCCCCAAGGACTCAAAGAACACGAGGCGAGCCCTTCACCCACTGACTTTCATTTCTAGTCCTCGGTTTTTAAAAATAAATTTTATGTATTCAGCACAGGAAGTGGTGGTGTGATTTTTTTAAAAAAATATATACTTATTGCATGTGTTTGTATGTGTTTGTGCCCATGCAAGCATGTATGATACTTCACTGCGCACCTACCAGTGGATAACCTGCAGGAATCTGTAAGCTGTCTCCCTCCACATTATGTGGCATCAAGGAATTGAACTCAGGTTGCCAGTCTTGGTGACAAGATCCCTTACTCTCTGAGTCACCTCAACAACCCCTCTATGTGCTCTTTCCTTTTTGCCTACCTTTCCTTTTTGCCTACCTCTCACAAGTTCCTGGTGCCACAGAGAGCATAGTCTTCCTGCTCTGTGGCTCTAGGTCTGTACGTTTGCTGACTGCCAGGAATGTGCTGACCCGGGCATGGCTGCCTTCCCTCCACACTCCTTACTGGCAGAGAAGCCAAGGTTGCTGTCCTTACAGTCACTAGTACAGGATTGTTATTTAATCCCCACCCCCACCTCCAGGTCAGGCACCCACTAACCCTTATCACCTAGAGCTTGGCTTGCTTTGCTCTCCCGCCCCTTTGTGAGTCTCAATCAGGGCCTTGCTGTTGAGCCCGGGGTGGCCTTGAACTAGTAACAGTCCTGCTTGGGCTTCCTTAGTGCGGAGATTACAGCTACGCACCATCATGCTTGCCTACAGTCATTTGATTCTTTTTAAAAGTGTGTGTGTGTGTGTGTGTGTGTGTGTGAGAGAGAGAGAGAGAGAGAGAGAGAGAGAGAGAGAGAGAGAGAGAGAGAGAGGTGTGCTGTGTGGGCATGGATGTGCCCCAGAGTGCATGCGGAGGCCAGAGGGAACAATTTACAGAAAGAGGGTCCCCCTTTACCTTCCTAGGCAGCGTCCCCCTTGTCTGTTAGGCCTTGAGTGCCCACCAGTTCTCTTGGCTCGCCTCACGAATGTTCTATAGAGTACATCCAGCTTTTTTTTTTTTTTTTTTTTTTTTTTACACCGGTTCCGGGGATCGAACTCGGGTTAATCCGGTTTACACAGCAAGCTGTGCTCTTGGAGGCTGGCCGCATGCGTTGCTTTAGAGTGAGCATGTCACTCCTGTATGTGTGCTGCCTTTCTCCCATGTCTGAACTGATTCTGTAGGAAGATGTCAAAGGCAAGGGACGACTTACTTAGCTAGAATCTTTAGAAGGCGCTATAATTAAAAGATTGTACATTTTGAAATACGTATCAAGGGCCCAGCATTTCTCTCTCTTTTTTTTTTTTTGGAAGAATATTATTTCTAGGCATTTGAAGATCATATAAAGACCCTCCGTTTTCAGAGAGGAAGGTGAAATATATATATGCAAGGAAAATATATGCGGTCTCAGGAAGTGAGGGGGCGGGCCTAGGAACAAGGCTTGATGGCTTAGTTCTGGGACAATGAGGTACTGAGTTGCACCCCTCTGTGTGTGGTCCACACATTAAAGGGACGTAGGGAATTGTTGCTGGGCTGGGGTGGGAGCAGGTTGCTATTTTAAGTAAATTGGTCAGGGATGGCTTCCCTGAGGGTCACATTTGAGCAGAATGCTTGGAGACCAAAGGAACAGCTCTGGAGATATCTGGAAAAAGAATATTTTGTTTAAGGAACTGAGTGAATTCCAGATTTCTTCCCATCGGCTCCCCTCTCCCCAAATACAGCACCGGCACCCTGATTCGGCCTCTGGGCTCTCCTCAGGATAGGGTCAGCCAATCCGCCTCATGCCCATTTTCCCTCTGATTGTTGGTTTTTGCGGGAGTCAGCATGTCTTTGATTACTGGAAAGCCTTAGCCGTGATTCCCTTCCCGCCCCCCAAACCTTCCTCACACTTTAGAGAAAATTGCAAGCCAAAACAGACAAGCTGATAAGAAGATGTGAACTTTACAAAGTAATTCTGATTTCCTTAAAGTCTCCATCTATAATAAATATGAGATGAGATTTACGGCTGGGGATAATGATACAGGCGAGCTGTGAAAACAGGAACAGTGTCTTGGTAACTGGAAAAGTCAGTTATCCAAGAAGCCCGTGCCCACAGAACCAGAGATTACGGTAAAAGGCCTCCTCGTTATCAGTTCGATACTTTGGCCTTTGTGAGATGAGATAAAAGCAGGGGTGTGTTGCTTTCGTCCTAGAATAAATAATCTTGGAGTACTTGTTTTTTGTTTTTGTATTAGTATTCGTGGCTCTGTGTGTGTGTGTGTGTGTGTGTTGTTTTATTCTTTTGTTTTTTTCTCCCCATAGAGTTAGATTTTTTTTTTAAGATTTAATTTTATATTTTTGGTATCTATGTGCGGATATGCCATGTGGAGAGATTACACTGAATGGGCCAGGAGAGGCAGTCTGCTGCCCTGGAGCTGGAGTGAGCTGGAGATTTGTGAACTGCCAGATCTGGGTATCACAAATCAAAGCCAACCTTGGGTCCTCTAGAAGAGCCACAAGCATCCTTTCTGGCTGAACCACCTCCCCAGCCACCAGTTGTTTTCAAATCAGGCTCTCACGCATCCCAGGCTGTTCTTGAATTCACTAAGTAACCAAGGGCAAGACAGCTTTGAACTTCGTGCCGTGGTCCTGCCTCCACCGACCAAATGCCTGGGTCGCCATCATGCAATGCTGCCAGTTTATGGGGTACTGGGGATCAGAACCAGAGCGCCTCCTGTATGCTAGGCAAGCCCTCTAGTTGCTGACTTAACGTCCCCAGCCTAGTGTGGTTTTGTTTGTTTGTTTCCAGGACACAGCTCTGGTGTCCTGAAAAAAAACGCACTCTGTATGTAGATCAAGCCGACCTGACCTCAAACTAGCGGAGATCTCCCTGCCCCTGTTTTTTGTTTCTGAGATCTTGGTACGTAACTCAGGCCTCATACACCTCCTGCCTCGGTTTCCCAAGAGCTGCAACTTCGGGCGCGGATCACCGTGCTTTGGTCTGAAGATTTTAAAGTGTTTTCCCTGATCCGTTCACTTTGTACTCTCTCAACTATATCTCACCATGATTTCTGTCCTGGTCATACTCCTGAGCCAAGAAACAAGATTCATTATTCCTAGTCAGGCTTGCTGGCTCAGTTCCATCTAGGTGGTCTTCCTTTCACTACATCAGAATTGCCTGAGTACTCTTTGGCCTGTTGAGGTTGAGGTGAAGCCACTGAGTCTGCCCCACCCCCATTGAGAGCGGCAGCAAGGCAGAAACAGAGGCAGAAATATCCTCCCCTCCCCATATTACAAAAGGATCCCTTTCTTTTCTTTTATTGAAAATAGGTTTTTTTTTTTCCATGCAATGTGTTTGGATTATGGTTTCCTCTTCTGATTTCTGATGATGATTTCCCCTCCCCCTACTCCTTCTGATTCCTCCCAGCTTCCCCTCCCCTCTGGGTCCACAACAAAAGGATCACTCTTCAAATTCATAAATATTAACAGATAATTCGGACCATTTGACTAAAAGCTGTGAGATGGGATTGTGGAGCATGGGAGAAGGAGAGAAAGAAAGATGGAGAGGCACACTGAAAACAAATAGCCATCTAGGATTTCATGCAGAATCAGACATTTTACCCAAAACAAACATTTACCAAAGGTGACGGTGAGACCTGTATTTATTTAGGGTCGTGGGTACCTGAGTGTATTCTTACATCCCCAAACCTGTTTTTGTAAATGCTGCGTAATTATCTAGAAATTCTCTTCACCACCAGAGTATGTGTTTGCCTAATGATAATAAGCCCACAACCAAAATTCCCCAATGTTAAATTTGGAAACATAAGAAAAATAACCCTGTTAATTTGAAACCCAGCACCATGGATACCGATGGTGATTATAGCCTTGCGAATCTGCTAGCATTTGCTTCCACAGTCTATGCCTCCCCCAAAGATTTCCCAGGTGCGTCTCTGTGTCTCCGAGTACATTCTCTTTATCAGAAAGCTGGCTAGACTCCCCTGGCTGTGAAAAGTGTGTTTGCCCTTTGTTTGTGTGAGAAATGCTCTGGTCTCTTTTCTTAGTGAGAGTCTTCCCACCCACCCACTCACGCTGAACTTCTCGACTTAGGTAGGAAAATCCTCCTCTGTGTAGAATGAAATAAAAACACCTAAATGTGTGGTTGAGCAGAGTTATTTTTAAACCTAGCATAACACTGTTACACAGTCAAGTTACGGTAAAGCTAATTGATTTTTGTTGCTGTTTTGTTTTGTTTTGTTTTGTTTTGTGAGACAGCTCTGTGTAACAACGTTAGCTGTCCTGGAACTCGCTCTTGTAGATCAGGCTGGCCTCAACCGCCTCCTCTGCCTCCTGAGTGCTGGGTTTAAAGGCAGGTGCCACCTGAAAGTGCTTGGTTGGCTATTCCACAGTTCAAGGTTAGGGTGTTGGAGTGAAAATATTATGGAAGTGTTTGAAGTGCAGTCCTTTGCCTAGATATATGTTTATAATTTCCAACAACAGTTTTCCCTAGGAATTTATTTCGAGGGAACAAAATACAAACATGCCTTTGGGGGAGGGGTTATGTGTGTTTGCTGGAGAGTAAATGGAATACAGTCAGCGCTGGAAAGACTGACTATAAGGACTGGGGAGATGTTCAGAAAGAAGAGGAGCCTGCTGCCGAGCTTGATGACAGAATCGAGAGAGAAGAAGGAAACCACTAAGGTCCTCTCTTTCTGTAATGGCAGGGCACAAGCGTCCTTGGCCCTTCTTACAGAAAGCTTGGCTCCCCACAGAGGATCTTGAGAATTCAAACCCCTCCCCTCAACTCATTTACTCAGTGGGCTTCCCCTCAAGCAGATTCTTGTCTCTTCACACAGAGCAGAACTGGTACATTTTGTTCCTTAAATCCCTTTCTGGGTTTCTTCAATTTAAAAAAAAAAAATTTCCTTATTGCTTTTTAAAAATTGTTTTTATTTTTATTTTCGTTCCAAGGAACATACAACACCTGAAGTCTTCCCTCCTGTACTAAAAAAACATGGGCCCAGTGATTTCCTGAAGATCCAGAGTAAGAGGGTTTTCCACCACTGACGTGTTCAGCCGAGAATTTAGGATTTGGAGTGATCCTGTATGATACATGTGGGAAACTCATCCCCCTCCCACTCCTGTTCCTCCTTCCCCTGCCTCCCTCCCAGACTGGCTCTTGATTTGTAGCTCAGGTTGGCCTCCAACTCAAGCCTCTCTCCCCAGCTTCCTCCACAGGGCTGGGAAGTACCTGGCCCTTTCCTCTGAAACATGCAAAAGCACTTGTTCGTCTGATTTCCAAGGAGGATCTTACTGAGCCCTGATGAGAATCTAAGGGCGTTGGAAACAAACCACTGTGAGTTTAGAATCTAATGCAGGAAGGAGGATTATAAACCATAATAAGACGGTGTATTGTATCATGATAAAGGTAACCGGGTCATAAATGAGCTTACCAGGGAAGGAGCCCCCACAAGGAAAATAATGTTTATGTACCCGGTAGTGGATTGTCAGATACCCATAGGGAAACGAAAATGACATCAAGTCTGCGAAACGAAGAAACACCGCAGACAGTGAATAGAGCCTTCCACTTTATCTAGAGCTTATGATCTGCAGATAGGGGCTGGAGAGATGGCCCAGTGGTTAGGAGCTGTTCTTGCAGAAACCCCAGGTTTGGTTCCCAGCACCCACGTTGGGCACCTCACAAGTGCCTGTAACTCCAGTGCCAGGATGTCAGGGGGAAACTGACACCTCTGACCTTTGCTAGCACCCGCATTTACATGCATACACATAGACATCATGAAAAGTAATAAATCATTATCGAAAGATGCACAAGTAAATCTGGCCTTCTCTAAAATATACAAAGTTCAAAACCAGCCATGCCCCAAGGGAGGGATAGACATGTATATACAAGAGTACACTGGGCGTTATGAAGAGTGCAGAAGGCTCTGGGCCGGGGGAGGGACTATAACTGTGCTTGCAGTTGGGGGACACATTCAGGGGAGTCCAGAGAGTGAATAAGTCACCCTTTGCCATGATAAAAATAGGATGGGTCACGACTCAGTGAACACACAATGTGTGCAGAATCCTGGGTCATTTCTCAGCACCGATGCATATAAACACATACACGGTCTCATTATTCTTTGTACGTGTGATCATCAAACATAAACCTGCTGCCGTTTTTCCAAGGAATTGTTTTTCATGGTTGTGCTAAGCCATAGTTCTTTCTCCTTTAAACTGAAGTGTCAAGGATTGCAGGTTTGGGTTTTTTGGTTATTTCCCCCCTCGGCAATTTCTTAATGTTTTCTTCACCTGTTGCCACTGGCACCGACCACTTCCCCCTTCTCACTAAGGCTCTTTCTCTCTCCCAACCTGTTCTTTGGATATTCTGGTGCTAGTTTAAAAGCCAGAAAGAACTTCCAGCCAGCCTTTCCAACATCCATCCTTTATCAGGCAGCGAAGAGCAAAGTATGAAAGTGTGCCCGTGTGTGTTAACAGAGCTTTTCCTTAGAAACAGCCATCTACTCACTCCAGATATGGGGCCCACGACAGACCAAAGTACGGACACCACTGAAGCCCGACGTGTTGAACCAAGGAGTTTTATTGGGCTTGCTTATAAGAGTGTGCGTGAGGAGCAGAAATGACTCACAGGCAGCTGCATCTCCAAAGACCAGGCCAGCATGGGTGTCAGCTCACAAAAGCTGGGAAACCTGGAGCACACTGCACAGCCCGCAGGCGGCAGCTCAGGAGCTTAGAGAGTGTCCTTTCCAAGTGACTGTGGTCTTAACCTCTTCCAGGCAGCTCTGCTTTCTGCTTCTTCAAGGCTGGTCTGGGGTCTTCTTGGGAGCTTCTCTGCTCTGAGTCTTTGGTGTGGGACGTCCTTCTGTCTATGTGTTGCTTTTATTGGTTAATGAATAAAGAAACTGCTTCGGCCTATAGCAAGGCAGAACAGAGCTAGGCAGAGAAAAAGAACTGAATTCTGGGAGAAAGAAGGCATAGTCAGGAGAAGCCATGTAGCCCCCGCCAGAGACAGATGCCGGACGGAACCTTGCCTGTAAGCCACAGCCACATGGTGATATACAGATTAATAGATTAAATTAAGATGTAAGAGCCAATAAGAAGCTATCGCTAATAGGCCAAACAGTGATTTAATGAATACAGTTTCTGTGAGGTTATTTTGAGTCAGGGCAGCAGGGAACAAACAAGCAGCTTCTCATACTACAAGTCTTCTCTGCAGCTCAACTTTCTCCATCTGAGAGGGACTCTCATCTTCTATTGTTTTTTTTTCTGGGAAGGAGGGGACTAGTGAGTCTAGTCAGTTTCAGGGACTTCCTGAAGCTCTGTTGAGTTGTTTACCTTCAGGCTTAAGGATCTTCTGTGCAGGATTGGTTTCATTCTCAGAGGAAATATTACACAAAGGACAGGAGTGCTGCTCCCCATAGCATGATGAATTACAGGTCAGGGGCTTTGGAAGGTTCCACCTGCCCCTCTCTTAGTTTGATTGATTAGTTCTGTCCCTTGCTAAATGCTTAAATCTGCTGCAAGTTGCCCTCCACATCTTGGTTTCTTTTTCTATAAAACGGAAATAAGATGGTATCCACCTTTCAGGACCGTTGTGAGGATTAACTCTGATGACCCACAGAGTACTTGGTGCCATGGCTAGGATCTAGTTACACATGATGTATATTTTCAATTCTTAAAAATATTTTTTGCTAGGCAATTAGGACTTCCCTGCTTCCTGATTTTGCATTGGATTTGGCAGGATCATTGTTCATAATGGTTAGTTTTAGCTACCTGACTGGACCATGGGATACCCATGAATCTGGTCAAATATTGTTTTTGAATGTGACTGGATATTGTTTCTTTATTTTCCATTTATTTTTCATGAAATGAGTTTTTTTTTTATTTGAATTGGTGGATTGAAGAAAGATGACCTCCCAAACAGAGGTGAGTCTATGTATGTTGTCTCATATATCCAGGACATACTGAATTCAGGTAAGATAAATGCTTTTCTCTGACTGGCTACGTGAGCTGGTGCACAAATCTGTCTTTGATTTTCCTGGTCCTCAGGCCTTCAGACTTGGACTGGAATTTATACCATCAGCTTGCCAGCTCTCAGACCTTTGAACTACACCACTGTCTGACTATCTCAACCTTGGTACTAGGAGATCATGAGGTCCCAAGTCTCTGTAAGAGGGTGAGATTTATATATGTCATGTTAGTCATTTATAATGTATATTGGCAGGAATATGTATATTATACATTAGGATTAGTCAAGATACTCCAGAGGAATAGAAGGACTGAAGTGTATATGTGATTATCTGCTGTGGGATAATGTTCTTGTACACTGTAACAATTTATCACTCATATTGGTTTAATAAAGTGCTGATTGGCCAGTAGCCAGGAAGGAAGTATTGGTGGGGCAACCAGACTAGGAGAATTCTCAGAAAAGGCAGAGATGCAGTCATAAGCCAGATGCAGAAGAAGCAAGGTAAAAATGCCTCCCCGAGAAAAGGTACCAAGCAAGGTGGCTAAACATAGACAAGACTTATGGGTTAATTTAAGTTGTAAGAGGTAGTTAGTAATAACCCTGAGCAATAGGCCAAACAGTTCATAATTAGTAGAAGCCTCTGTGTGTTTCTTTGGAATTGAACAGCTTTGGAACTGGGTAGGACAGAAACTCCTGTCTACAGTTGTCAAAGGAGATTCCGTTAATCAGCTTATGATACTAGAGCTTACAATACAATATGGAAGTTGGAGACACCAGCAGATTCTCCATCTAAAACCGAGAAGCCACAGACCGAGGAAAATCAGTGACGGGGTCTGTGGGTGATGATGGCAGCGGATTGGGATCGGCAGGAGTCACGTTCTCCCTCCAGCTTCTCCCTCGTACCTTTGTTCCATCTGTGCCTCCCGCCCGTGGAATGCTCCGCTGTATCGCGGGGAGCTCCTCTCCAACCCATCTGCTGAGGGACATGCCAATCATCTCTGGATATCTGGATATACCCTCCCAGACACAACCACAAGTGTGCTTTGCTAATTGACACATCTCTTTCTGTTCAGTTTGACAACAAAGGCATCATTGTTTGTAAAAGCAATGCTTACAGGTAGTTACACACACACACACACACACACACACACACACACGTCTACTTTGTGGTTTGTCCTGTTCTCCATGAAATCCCATGCTCATCTTGATGCCCTGTCCACTGGAAAAGCCAGTTTCATATCACACACTGAAAAGGAAAAAAAAAAAAAAACTTAGTTAAATTGATCATTTTAGCAAAGATACAGAATTGACATTAACTCCGCTCCATTTCACGAGGTGAAATTTCTGAGAAACATGTTCGTAAGCCTACTCAACAACCCCCAGGGACGTGAAGACTGGAAAGAGCTGGAAGGTCGAATCCACTCTGTCTACCTCCATGCTGCAGAAAAGTGGAGGAAGTGGAAAGGAAGGAAGAACTTAGCAACCTGGGAGAGAGATATTTATTTGATTTGCTCTTATAAAGGGAACAATCTAGATGAGAAGTGAGTTGGAACAGTACCTACCGCTCAGATGTTTGAAAAGCGTTGGCAAGAACGAGCCAGAATGAGATACCTATGAAGATGCTTTTTAGCCAGGAATTCTCACAGTGGCTTGGCATTTTGCAGAGTTAGCTTTTCATTTTGGGGTGGGGGTGGAGATTGAGTAGAAATTAAAGGTATTTTTTCTGCACAGAATTGACTGGGGCAAAGGTCAAGACTTTTTTTTTTTTTTGTCAAAGCTGGGTGTGGTGCTGATACAGGCCTGTAATCCCGCACTAGGGAGGCTGAAGCAAGAGGCTTGGGAGTTCAAGGCCAGGCTGGGCTGCGCGGGGAGCTCCCCTAATAAAGAACATTGTATGTTTTCTGCAAACTGTGGCCTTACCCACTTACTAGCGCGTTCCTGTAATCAGAGTTCTTGGTCTCCTTGATACACGAATTTAAAAATGGGAAGAAGGAAGTTAGAAAGCCATTTCCTTATAGTTTCAGGGAAAAACAGCAGGGTAGGAAGCTGGAAACCTTGGCAACGACTGCGAGGAAGTAGAGGGTGAGGAGGGAAAGAGAACAGTGGCATCTGGGGAGGCCAGAGAGGACCAGAGCTGAGCTGTGAGTGATCTGGGAAGGAATTTGGAATTTTTGAAAATAACTTTAGAGACAAATCTTTTTAAAAATGTGTGTGTGTGTGTGTGTGTTTGACATGTGGCACAAGTGTGGAGTTCAGAGGACAGTATAGCTCAAACTCTAATTGGTCTTAATAAAAAAAAAAAAAACGGAGTCAGATATTGGGCGGGGGGGGGGGGGGGGGGAAAGGGGAGAGAGCTGAGAAGTAGAGCAGCCAGCCACTAGAGAGACCTTTCACCTCTACTGAATCCTCAGATCAAAAGGGCGACGCTATCCTTAGACTGTGCCCTCTGATGTCTGCTTCATACTGCATCTCCAGACTGCACAGAGCTCTCTGCTCCTCCTGAGTTATTATAGTCCTCTCTCTGCCCAGCCAGATCCTTTCCTGTCTCCACCTCCCTAGTGCTGGGATTAAAGGCCTGGGATCCCAAGTGTTTGGATCACCTTCATGTGAGTTCTCTTTCTCTCTTAGACCGATTCAGTCTCTTGTAGCCCAGGGTGGCCTTGAAAGAAAAGAGACCCCTCTGCCTCTGTCTTCCTAGTCCTGGGATTAATGGTATGAGCCACCACTCCCTAGCCTCTAGTGGCTTAGCTCTGCACTCTGATCTTAAGGCGAGCTTTATTTGTTAAAACACAAAGAAATTATCATTACAGGACAGCTTGCAGGAGTCGATTCTCTTCTGCTAGGTGGGTTCCTGGGATCAAATCCATCTTGCTGTCCGGTGGCAAATCCTTTCTAATAAACACTCAAATAAAGTCATACTATAGCTGGAGCTGTACTTTTGGGGGAACCTGGGATAAATGTCTCCTGAATAATCAAATGAACGTCACTGGGAGTGTAGGGTTTAGAAATAGAATAACTCTTAAGCTCCATTATGACCAACTGAATGTAACGTCGAGTTTGAACCCTTTTGAGCATGTAGTTATGTAAGCTTTGACTATAATAACAGCGGTAAAAATAGCACGGGTAATAACACTATCTAGCATCTGTTGACAGCTTTAAATGTGCCGGGAACTATTGTAGAATTTTTTTAAAATCCCAGTAGCATGTTTAGTGCTCGCGGCTCCTCGGTGAGGCAGACGCTGTTATGTTTAGCAGAGACATTTCTGTAAACGAGTAAAAAGACTCTACCACTGAGAATAGTAACTTGTGGTATTGTTTCCCCTGTTGTAAGGAGTCTGCTTGTTTGTTTCCTGGCAGACCAGACTCCAGAAATAATCACACACAAGCTATATTATTTGCAATACTGTTTGGCCAGTAGTTTTTAAGCATATTTCTGGCTAACTCTTACATCTTAATTTAACCCATCTCCATTAATCTGCACATCACCATGAGGATGTTACCTCGTTGTATGTACCAGCAAAGTTTCAGCAAGTCTGTCTCTGGCAGCGGCTCTATGGCTTCTCTCTGACTTTGCCTCCTTTCTCCCAGCATTCAGTTTAGTTTTACCCTGCCTATCTACCTGATCAGATCAAACCAGTTTCTTTATTAACCAATGGTAATCACAGCATACAGAGGGGAATTCCACACCATTCTTCCCTATATACCACACGCCATTTCTAGCTCTTGATTTTCTTAAATATCTACCTTTTGTCTGGTTGTATGCTATAGCCTGGAGAGACAGAGACAGACAGACAGACAGACAGACAGAAGGGAAGTGGAGTAAGTACGACAGAGACAGTGATGGAGAGAAAGCAAACATGTTCCTGCAGGAAATGATGATTCCTAACTGATGGCAGTTGGAGGTTTTTCTCCTTCAAATTCAGCACGTTTATCTTATATTCTGTCCCACTGAGTCTGCCCAGGTGGAACTGGTAGAGTTAGAAGGTCTGGAAGACACGCTGGGTTTGTTCTTCTATATCTTCCTGTCAATAGAGCATTCTGTTACTTGCTGATCATCCCTCTCCCGAGTCATCACGCTGACACAGAACTGGGTGTCATTCTGATAGCTCCTAGGAACACTTACTTGGTTGTGGGAAAGGCATGGTTGAGAGTCTCAAACAAGGGTCAGGAACAGACTCCATCCCACATGGGCGTGGTGGTGAAATAGTTAATCAGTTCTGTGAAACTTGACTTCTATTCAAAAACTGGAAATACACACTGGGATGTAGATCAGTTGGTCCACAGAGCCCTTGCCTAGCATCCAGGAAGATCTGTGGCTGATCCTTGGCACCACATCAACCAGACACGATGCCTCAAGTCTGCAATCCCAGCACTTGGGAGATAGAAGCCGGGGGATCAGATGTTCAAAGTCACCCTCAGCTATGTGGTAAGTTGAGGCTAGCCTGGGGCTTTCAGAGATCCCAACTCAGAACAAAACCCACGAACTCTTTAGGAACAATGTTATGATCTATAATTCTTAGAGCCTGGGAGTCAAACGTTGACAACATTTGAAGAAAGGAACGCGACATCATTTTCTTATCCACTGCCCTTTTGTCTAAGCCTTTGTAAATATTGGCTGCTCAGCCTGGCTGCCCGAGCCCACAGTGAGCACCGCTTTTCAACAATCGGAATGGGGAAACCACAGAGCTCCACGTCTTTAAAATTACGCGCCAGCAAATCCGGAATAATCAGTGAATGCACTCGGCAGATTAAGCGCTATCAGAAGTAGAAGCGAAGACAGGCCGCACGTGATTGATTTTCTCTCTTGGATGATTTGAGGACTAAAGCTTGTTTGACTTAAACACAATAGCAGGTCACTGCTTTAACATGAGGTCTGCGAGGACCTTTTCTGGTGTAACTGACATTTTCCTTTTTCCTACCATTGCTACTAGTAATGTTTTAGTAAGTACTCGTTTCTGTTGCATTTGTTTACGTATTTATTTATTAAAGAGGCTTGGTCTGGCTTATGTTTCTAAGGCTCCTAACGCCTGGTTGTGGGGAGTCACCATTGTCACCTGGTTATGTGTGTCAGGTAGGGAATATACGCCACAGCTCACAATCCTTATGTTAATGTTTGCCTCCGATTGTGAATTCCCCAATAGAAGAAACCCCTCCCTTTCCTTATTTATTTATATGATGTCCCTGCAGTATCTGCCACAGTGTGGCATGCATCAGGAAGACAGTGCTCAGTATTGTTGAGCCCATGTCATATGAGGACCAGCTGTGAGATACACCAGGTCCCATTAAGGAAGTCATCACTCTCTCTTCTATCTCCCCCCTCTCTCTCCCTTTTTTTCCTCTCTTCTTTCTCTCTCCTTTCTCCACCCCCCCCCCGCCTTGTGCACATGCATGCTTTGTGTATGATGCTGTATGTGCATGCTCGTATGCATGCGAACATCTGTTCATGCCGAGGCCACGTAGGTAGCTGTCAGGCCTTTTTCTTCATGTGGCTTTTCATGGTACCGGGGATCAAATTCAGGTCCACATAGTCATGTGGCTGATACTTTCCTGAATGAACCATCTCCCCAGCTCCCCTTTTCAATGTTTTTCACTGTGCAGGCAATGTCCGTGTGGATGCACGTGTGTTTGTGTGTGTGTGCACATGGGAAGAAGTGTGTGTCAGTGTGAGAGGGTGGGGGCCAAAACGTGGAATATGTGGCTCAGTGTTTCCTCACCTGGGCAAGTTGCTTCTTGCAGATCTTCATCCATCCGTGCTAGAGATTCACGGCATTTACTTTATAAAACGTGAAGCCGATCTTCTGTATGAATAATTGAGGTTTTAACGTCTGACCACCTTGGATTGGAAATCTGGATGTCAAACACTCATTTCTCCTTCTCGGTCAAGGATTTCAGCTGTGCTCGCTCCAGTCCGTCCTGTATCTTTTCTCTCCTGACTTCGAGGAGGAAACAGAAGAGAGGCAAAGAGAGACAGGGTGGAGGATGGTCAGGGTCAGAGAACTCACTTAACAGTCACTTCTGCCTAAGGGGCAATTCCATGCTGGTCAAAATAGCAACTGAGTCCCTTTTCTTCCTGGGGTTTCAGTTCTGCAGTTTGTGCCATCAAAGAGAGAAAGCAGTAGCAGGCCAGAGATTAAGGTGGATTTTCTGAGTCATTCCGGGCCACACATTGGTTGTTGGTAGACACCACTTACCTTTAAAACCATCCTAATTGTTAAAACAGCACAGCAGGGGTTCTCAACCTATGGGTTGCAACATCCCAACCAACAACAAACTTCTGTCTCCAAAAAATATTTTGCATTACCATTCATAACAGTAGCCAAATTACAGTTATGAAGGAGCAACAAAATAATTTTATGGTGGGGGGTGGGTCTCCACACCATGAGGAACTGTATTAAAGGGTCACAGCATTAGAAAGGTTGAAAACCAGTAGAACACAGGGCCATTTGCCCTAGAAGGTTTCTGTTCTCTGAAGGCTTCTTAGTTGCTTAGGTAGCGATGGTACGACCCAGTCTGTCTTGGTGTGACTTGACCCCAGGAGGAGCCACCTTATTCAGAACATCAGCCTTTTCCCTGTGGGTGGGTGGAGAGTATAGCCTTGGTGAGGAAAAACCCAAGGAGGGAGTTGGTGTGGTGACTGGGGAGAAAAGAAGTCCTGGAGTTTCTACACGGTGGCAGTGCACGTTTGACCACCGGCGAAAGAAAAGAAAACAAACCAAACCATAAACTGGACATCTGCCCCCATTTTAGCAACACAGACTACTGTCCACGTGGCCCTTGCTTGCTCTGTTTTGAAGACTGGTTCAGGATAAAAACAATGACTCCCAGTTGCTCCGCCCACAACTGCCCCGCCCTGCCCCACAGTTCTCTGGTTGAAAATCCCCCTTCCCAGCCAACAGGCCGCAGGATGCCCAGTACACGTTGTATGAGTTTACTCAGCCTCTCTCAGTATTCCTTTTGTCTCCTTAATCGTACGAGTACAGCGAAGGCCTCGGAAATCTCTTCCCAGCCATTGCTGTAGAAGTCTGCGATTTCAGTGGTGGTGGGATGTTGATGGGCTGTCATCTAAAATCCTTGGAGGGGAAGGAGAGGAATTTCCGATATAGTCTAAAAGTAAGTTTTCACTGCAGAGGGGAAGAAGTTAGGTGTTAAAGAGAGTGTCCAGTTGGGGACTTTCGAAGCCAGCTTCTTGAGGTTTCTTCACAAAACTTCATCGTCCAGGAAAAAAGAGCCTTTGAATCTCCTTTTCGTGCGCGCGCGTGTGTGTGTGTGTGTGTGTGTGTGTGTGTGTGTGTTTGTATGTACGCAATTCAATAGAAAAAATTGTCGCCAGCGTTCCTTGATGTCCCTCCCTTCCCCACCCACTTGGCAATCCCATGAGCAACCTTTGCTTTTCCTGGCTGTGGCAGCTCAGCCCTGTGTAAGACAATAGAGATACAAGGCAGCAACGGGGTAGTTGCTGTATGTCCTTGCCTTTTATCAGGATTAACTGTTACACCAATAAGCAAAACAGGGAGGTAGGGTTTTTGTTTTTGTTTTTTCATCGCTGGCCTTTGCTGTTCCTGGGTGCCAGATGGCATTATATCCATGAAGAAAAAAAAAATGCTTCGCGTTGTAATGTTGACCAGGCAGTTACTTCCAGTCGGTCACACTGTTTGGGGCTCTCTTTGATGTACAAACCCTCCTAAGATAATGAAATGCGTTGGCAGCTGGCTAATGGCTGGGAAAATGCAAACCCTGAATTGAACCCTTCCCATCCGACTATTCAGAAGCTAGGTAGTCAGGCTCTGGCTGCAGAAGGGGCAAAGAGGCTGGTTGCCAGGCAGGCCCTGAACTCCTGGGCAAGCTGCTGCCCTGTGGGTCTCCCCCCTCCCCCACATAGAAGTTGTCTGTGCCTGCTGGGGCAGAGGAGAAATACAGCTATCAGAGCCAAGCAGGGCTTATTTTGAGTGGGCCACAGGAATTTACATAAAAGCCTAGCGCTTACAGGTAAACAAAGCCATCCTCAGACTGCTGATGTGGCCAGGCCATCTAAGAGCCCTTGGTTTTCCTGTGTGTACAGAATAGAGCCTCCTCTTCATGCAAAAGTGGGGGTGGGGAGTGTCTAAATTTAACTCTCTGGCTGCTGATCTTCTTAGGCCTGGTTCGCTGGGCAAGTGGCCATGGATAATTGAAGAAGGGGGATTTTCTCAGCCCCCTCTCCTTTACTGTGGTGGGCCCATCTTTGGGAGATTCACGGGCTGTCTAGCGCTCCTACCTTGACCTCCACAGCTCCCTGAGAGTAGCATCTGGATCGCTGGACCCTTAGGGCTCACAACTCAATGCCAACTGTCTCTAAATTGCTAGGACCCCAATGAGGTTCCAGCTTTTGGACTCTCCTTTCCCCCAATATAAACAATAACAGCAAATCTTGTTTATAAAGTCTTGACATTTGCATTTTTTTTTCTTTCTGGGTCAGGGTTTCTCTGTGTAATCCTGACAGTCCTGGTTATTCATAGACCAGGCTGGCCTCAAATTCCAAGACCTACCTGCCTCTGCCTTCCTGTACATTTGCAGTTTCTGTTGTTTTAAGACAGGGATCTGATACAAAGCTTGGACGGGCCTGGAACCAGCCATCCTCCTGCCTCAACCTCCAGAGTGCTGTGATTTCAGGCCTGCACCACTAGCATGCCTAGCTCCAATTATTCCCTATGTTCTTAGAATATAAGCTTGAATTCTACAGGGGTCAGCACACTACAAGTCAACCTGGGCTGACAACCAACCAAAGCGAAGATGCTTTTAAAAGAGTTTTTAAATGATAGAAAAATATTTAAAAGCACAGTGTGTGGGAGGCGGGTGGGGAGACAGCTCAGTACAGTGCCTGGCATGCACAGATGAGACCCGAGTTCAGGTCCTAGCAGCCCGGTTAAATGATGGCGTGGAAGCCGGTGTTTCTAATACCAGGGATGGGGAGGCTTAAAGAGGCAGATTGATGGGCTGTCTGACAGCCAGCCTGCTCAGTCGACCAGCCCCAGGTCCAATGGAGAAAGACCTAACCTCCTGAGCAATGACAATGGAGCTTGACCTCTTTGTAACCTCATGCATGTGCACAGCACACATGCACACACACGCACACACACACACACAGAGGCACACAGTATATTTTATGACCTATGGTTATTGTTTGAGGTTTAGTAAGGTTAGTGTCTCTAAGTAAGACTATTGGAAGGGACTCACTTATCTAAGGATGGATGCCCAGGGCTGCACTGGCAACCACAGAGGTTTCAGAGCTTCACTGTGCAGCGCAAGCAGCTTGCATTAAATGCATACCCCCTAACAGAGAAACCATGCTTCCCTTGAAGCTTTCTATGGGACTTGATTTATCCTCCTAGATCAGTTCCAAAGTCTTGATGTAAGTTTTGTTGGTCCAGAAGCTCCCTACAACCCCGGTATTTTCATCTCTTTTATCTGAAATAAATAAAGGAATGAATAAATAATTCACGTGATTGGTTAAGTCATTTTCCTTTTTATCTAGCTGAAGATGGAACCAGTTTTTGCAATACCTTCTAAAGTTTCTGTCCTGAACCCTGCCTTGGTCTCCAGTCAATCTACACGTTGGCCTTTAAGCAAATGCTAAGAATGTGAGATGCACAAAGGGCATCGTTTCTGCCTGAGTGAGAATTTGAGTGGACCGATGGGTTCTGAGGATAAAAACTTCTTCTGGTGACATTTTCAACTTTCACTGTCCATCTGCCAATCCGCAGGACCGGGCTCCTAGACCAAGGTTGCAAATTTATCTGGACAGCAATGAGTCTGCCCATCTCAGGACCGGAACCACACCCCGAATCTGCTGCTGTTGTCAAATCCAAAAGAGTTTTGAGCAGTTGGATGGTTTGTGCTTTTGTTTGTTTGTTTATTTTTTGAGACGAGAATCTCACTATCTAGATAAGACCGACTTCAATGTCACAGGAATCTAATTGCTTCTGCCTCCCAAGTGCTAAAATTAAAGGCATGTGATGACTTGACCTGCTTTTGTTGTTTTTGAGACAGGGGCTTGAGACGTGTAGGTCAGGGTGGCCTTGAACTCATAACCTGCTTGAGTCTGCCTGTCTCAGGGTCCAATCGTGTCACAAATGTGCCCTCCACTTCTGGATTATAGTTCATTCCAGATACGGTCAAGTTGACAACCAAGAATAGCCATCACAGTCTCTTTGAACTCCAGCTTGTTTTTCATAGTAACTATAGTTAGTTGGAGATGATCAAGCCAAGAGGATGGAAAACTCAAAATGTGTCTGGGTTGCAGAGTGAAGTCAAGGTTGGCCTGGAGACCCTAGTGAGATCCTGATGACGACTGCTTCATTATTTTTCTTCTCCTCTTCCTCCTCCTCTGCCTCCTCTTCCTCTTTTCTTCCTTGGTACTTAATGAAAAATAGCTTCAATAAGATAAAAGTGAGATCACTGATAACTAAGAAGATTAAATTATGCCATGTATAAACTTAGTCAAAAAGTTAAAATTGATTTAGTCCCAGACACTTTTCTAAGAACAATTGGTAAATAATAGTTTTTAAAAATTGTGTAGATAAAACCAACACCAACAAAGAAAGAAACAAATGAATAAATAAAACTGGGCCAAAATCAATGGATCTCCTTCTACAGGGAAATCATGATTTTCATGGAAAAGAAGCCAACTTTTTAGTCCGTCTACACAGGCATTAATCCATCCTCCTTCAACTCTTTGGATCAGCTTTTCTCCGAGTTCCCACACATTGGTCTGGACTCGGTTTCATTCAGTGATAAGCTTGCCTAGTGCGTGTGCTTAGTCACTGTGGCTGTAAAGTAGTGTTAAGACAAAAACTCTTGACAAATCGAAGAGTAATTTCATTGAGCATGGAACAATTTCCAAGTCCCACAGTCCTCAAACCAGAACAGGTTCAGGCAGCTGGCGTGAGCAGCAGTGTTTGATTGCTTATCGTTCCTATCTTCCTTTATGAACACGGGACAGTCAGTGGGCAGTGTGACTGGCTGAAGATCAGAGGCTATGATTAGCTGAGAGGCTGTTGGTTACCAAAAAACATATTTCTGATTGGGATTTGGGTTAATTCCCAAGTTAGGTTGCAGTTTGTTTTGCAAAGACTGCCTGAACCTGGAGCCAAACTGAGTTTACTCTAAGTTGTTCGGATACCCAGTTAGGTAAGCCCCTCCCCTTCCTGTTAGAATTATTTTTTTCCCCCAATATTGTGTTTGTTGTTTGCTGGCTGTTATAAGAATTTCTTCCCTGGGGAGATGTAAACAGTGTCACCTCCTGCCCTTAAGTCCCAGCCACAAACTGATTGAATTTATTGGCATGGGTGAGGGATTGCTAGCAGAGGAGCATGGGAAGTCTCCACCCAGAGTGGATGATGGCACCCCTGTGGCCACATAGGTGGAGGACCCCTTCTTCTACTCATCCCCGGCTCCCTCTTGTATACTCTAGTGCATCCCCAGGAAAACGCCCACCCAGACCACTGCCTTTGCTTTAAAATGGCTGGGAGGAGTGGTCACAGTATCAGGGAAGGCTCCCATGCCTCTACTTACCAGCTTGTCCTGTGTGGGAATGGCAGCGGTCCACGGGCCCGCTTCCGATGGCCACTTGCAGGTGCAGCAGATGACAACGGAGCCTGTCTTGGGCAGAGGATGGTTGGGCTCTTCAACACTCACGTTTACAGAACGTTAGCCTTAGCTAATTGTAAGCATTTACTTATTTATTTGAGACTCTGTCCAGCTCAGGTCTCGGGGACTGACCTCAAACATTTACTGCCCTTGCTGTAACCGTCTGTGGGCTGAGATTAAGTTGTCTGACACCACAGCCAGCAACTAGATCGGATGGCTTTTTCTGAGTTTTTTTATTAACATATATTTTTTAAAAGATTTTATTTATTTACTTTCAGTTTCACGTTTTGTTCTTATTTCGAGTCCTTTATCATCTTCTTTTTGTTCCTTTGTTCCTCTTGAAGATCGTTTTTGTCAGCATATTCTATTCTGTCCATTAACTGTAAAAAAAAAAAAAGATAAGAAAAGAATAGATTAGTCTTATAAACCCCAACACGTCTGCTGCCCCAGGCTGATGTGGTTTGAGTACCTATTTGGAAATAAAATGGCAAAGATGTTTTTTAATTAATTTATTTATTTATTAATTCAGCATACTCTGAGTGCTGGTAAAGTGCCAACATGTTTAAGTGGCCTCGCTACTGGGATTCCCCTGTTTCTTTTCTCCCTCCTTTCTCTTTCCCAAAGAATAAGATCTATTATTTGCCCTGTCCTTTGCTATGTCCTCTAGATTCTTGGACTGAATTCACAAGGAGCTTTTAAAGCCCGCTTTCCCCTTTGATGGCGGCTGGTGATTTGAATTTGCATTCTAATATGGCTCTTAAGAGAGCAGGAAGAAATGGTGACTGGTACTTTGTGTGTCGCATGTTTATGGTTTACTTTCAGTTTAACGGCACGACCTTTCTTTTTGTGTGTGTTTGTGTGTGTAAAACTGTCATTTGTGTGCAAGTCATAGTCTGAAAAGGTCAAAATTTTGTCTAATTTCAATTTCACATTCAGATAACAAAGTAATACACATGGTTTTGATTGACCTTGGTACCTTCCTCTTTAACACACCTTTTGATGGCCACTAGATGATCAGAACCAATGATTGATCTGACCCTTGCCTTTAAGGCCTGTCTAAAGTAGATCATCCTTACAGAGCTCTGCCCCTGTCACAGGACTTCTTGTTGCCCAGAGAACTTGGTCTAGACCCTTCAACCTGCTTTGCATATTCTTCCAGTATGTTGGAAGGGCGATCATTATCACTGGTACAATCTGTGTCCTCCCCCACACACGTTCTCCAACCAGGTAGTTGCTGTCCCGTCCTGGACGGGTCCCAGATACCTCAGCTGCTGACCTTTGTTGGGTCTGGCTGCACTCCAGCTGTACAGGCCTTCTCTGATTGACTCGTCTCTGTGCCCCCTCCCTTCGTCCCCCAACAATCTTGGCCAGCACTGGCTTCCCCTGCTTGTCTCCTAGGGCACTTAGCAGCATCGTTATCTTCCACAATCCAGATCTCCTTCCAGTCACTTATTGGTAAAGCCTCCCATGACCCCTCCTTCCCTTTCTCTCTCTCTTATTCTCTTTCCAATATAACTTAGGTACTAAATAGTACATCCTTCATTATGCACATATTTTTGAGGTCCTTTGATGAAGGGCTATCACCTCCACTTTAAACTTTAAGGACCCGGTACTGCTTCATTCTGCCACCCCCACCCTTAAGTGTTCTGTACCCCACATGGGATGCACACTGAGTAAGTGGTGGATGACTGCTTCAGTGTTGGAAAAAAATCCTGTCCCTGCCTCTTACCCCATTTACCCCCAGAAACTGTCCGAGTCTCCCTCTTGAACCCATCCATCTCTTTCCTCCCAACGGGGCACACTTGCCGATTCTCTACTAGATGATAGTTACATCAGAAATATGATCAGGGCATTATTTAGGGATGACTATTAACACAGACTTTCTAAGGGGAAGTAATAGGGTTTTGTAAAAGCTGAAATCTTGGTTAACTCTCAAAAGAATATACTATGTTTTTTATGACATCAGAGGCTGGGTTGGAGAACGATCAGAAACAGTCGCTCTTTGCGTACACCTTAACCATAGCCACTCAGTTCCCAGTGTGTGCGGGTGTTGATTAAGGGGCCTGGGATTAATGGAGTGGAGCGCTAAGGTATAGTGCTGGTGAACTGATAGTGTGGGCTTTGTTTGTTTGTTTTACAACGCTTGATTTTCTTTTTTATGCCTAATCTTGTTAATAACTAACAAATAGCGACAGCCAGGAAATGGGACCAAATAACCGTTATCGAATCTGTGTTTCTCCTGTCAACTGTACCCAATGCACAGACATAAAAGCCTCATGGAAAAGTCGGGTCCTTGTGTATTCAAGCTCTTAGCATGTCGTTTGACCAACACTACAAGTTCATTGCTCTACATTCTATTGGAAACATAGTAAGTTACCTTTCAGTCAGGTTTGCCAAGGATTTGCTTTAACTAGTGGATGGTCTATTAAAACAAAGCAAAAAGCAAGCAAGCAAGCAACAACAACAACAACAAAAAGCAGTACTTAAAGAGTGTCTTCCCACCATTAGCTGTGGACTCCAAAGGAAGGTTTTAGAAATGTCCTGGGGTCTGTGTGTAAGCCTGAAATGGCAGGGAAAGACAGGGGGGAATAGGAGAAGCCGTGATTATTCAGGATCCTGGAGTCGCCAAGGGGGACGGTAACAGCGCAGTCTCGCAAGGCTGTGTTCTGAGTATTTTCTCACCTTAGCCGTCAGAGTGGCAGTGGAAGCCAGCATGACAACAATTTGTCTTTTCTGTTGCTGAGGAGGGCGAGCAAATGCTTCAGAAAGGTCATTCCTCTGCAGGGAGAAAGAGGGAGGAGGTGCTGTCTAGAACTCCGAGGGTCCTGAGATCAAAGTCACGCTGTTGGACAGCACACATCCAGTGTACCCATTCGTTCTTGGATGAAAGAGACTTCCTGAAGGTAAGAGCACATGCCACTTCTTCTTAAAGTTAATGACTGAAAGAGAAAAAGAAAATAATAATAATAATAATAATAATAATAAGTCAAGCTCCACCTCTAGGAGAAGGGGCAGAGGTTTCTGGATTGCAGGAGATGTACGCGGTGGAAAGACAGTGATTATTTACAGCATAGAAAGAAAGACCGAGAGCTGGTCAGGGTTAGGGGATTTTTCTAACACGTCTTTATTTTTATTTGTTTGTTTATTTATTTATGTGTAAACCTCTGTGATGGTTTTGGTCCTCATCTTGAGTGCCAGGAAAATGCCCTTCTGGGTGGGGGTGGGGCTGGGGTGGTAGAAGAAAGAGAGAGTTCTCCAGAGGAACCTCCAGGGTACCAAGAGAAGGATGAATGGGCTTTTACACAGCAAATGGAGCAAGGACCCGTCATACTAGGTCTTGTAGTTTAAAGGAGCTCTTTGGTGGTATGAGCTGTATCACGAATGGGCTGAGAAAGGCCCATTGTCTCTTTGAACCCAATCTCTTCTTATCAAAATAAAGTGCTTGAACTCATGGTGTTTAAGGTTATATCCTAATTTACACTCCATTATTCGGTGGCTTTTAAACAATCTGAGCTTTTTTTAAAGATCAGAATTAAATAGAGTTGCTTGAAGGAAAGTGAAAATGGGCTATTTAGTCGTCTTTTTAAGAAAGGTTTGTTTACCCATGTGTCTGAGTGTGGGCCTCAGTGAAGTTATGTGCACCGAGTGTGTATAAGTGCCTGTAGAGGCCAAAAGTCATTAGATGCCCTGAAGCTGGAATTATGGAAGTTGGAAGTCACCTGATGTGGGTGCTGGACCAACCCTGGGTCCTCTGAATCAACACCAACGGCTCTTCTTTGCAGCCCCCACTTGACTCTTACGGCGGTTGGATTTGACACAGGAGACAGCATGGATCATTGGGCACAAGGCTAACATAAAAGTTTCTTTTGCAAACTTGAAAAAAGGTTTGTTTCTATTCCATACGTATGAGGATTTTGCCTGAGTATAGGTATGTGTACTACATGACTGCCTGGTGCCCATAGAAGTTAGAAAGAGGGCATTGGGTTTCCTGGCATGAGTTACAGACAGTATGAGTGCGTCGAACTGAACATGGGTACTTGAACTGAACATAAGGGCATCGAGTACTCTTAACTGCTGGCTATCTCTTTAGCCCTAAACCCACACATTACCAGCTGGGTTTGAACCTCCAACCTTTTGGTTAAAGGGTTGATGTGTCACCAAGTTACACTGCAGAGGCAGAAGTTCCGTAAAAAGGATAGCGGTCCAGCTCAGAAGCCTGGATACTCTCGTTGACTATTTCCTCTTCTCATAAATCGCTGAGAATCAGAGGAAGAGTATATTTGAGAAGCTCCCCTGGGTTAGTGTCCTGCTGGGAGTAGGGGAGACTCATTTGTAAACGCAGCTCTGGGTGCAAACCTAACACAGCTGTTCCTGTCTGGACTCAGAACCGGGGGTCAGCACACCGTTTTGTGGCCTCTGTGACATTACAATCTCACGAGTGTCCTGGTTCTTAGAGTTCATTTCCTGGGTGTTCAGTGTCACCTCGTCTTTCTTTGGGGGTGAACTGGTCACAACATGGCAGAAGCTGTGTCCACAGAGAAACACCATGTGACTTAGACTTTCCTAATGACCGATACTGTCAACAGGAAAGGATATTTATACGGAAGTTCCTATGTGTGGAATCAGAGCTCAGCATTTCGTGTTGACATGATATTAATTTCTACATGTATGTATTCGGCGCTGGGCATTACATACAGAGAAAAGTATCTTTTCATGCTTTCTGAGTGATTTCTGCATGCTTGTGTGCCAGATACAATGCATTAAGCTAGCTCAAGACCCGTCTCTGTGAATAACCCAAGACCCGTTTGTCTCTGAATGTCTCTTAGAAATCCCCATGTATATTAGCATCAAGCACAGACTTAGACCATCCTTCCACTTATGGCAAATTCTGAGATTTATGAACTGTTAGCCTACATGACCAAATAGTTGTACGTATATCTATTCCGGTCTCTCAAGGTTTGTAGAGTCTCGTGATGATCTCATGATTTTCTCCAGGCTGCTTTTGTCTGGACTTGAGACAGGAGTACAGACCTCCAGGAGGGGTGGGGTTCTTGGAAATTCCTTCCCCTACCCAACCCAAACAATCCTCTTATCATAAGTTTCGAATGGTTGACTCATTAGATTAACAGCTGTCCTTGAAATACTCACCTAAAATGAATTGTATTTAACTTAGGTGATTGTAGTATTATAATCACAAATTGTTCTGAGTTTTGAGTGTTCTACCAATTGGCACCATTGCCAGGCAACTACCTTACATTTCCAGCCAAACAGCTCTTCTCTACTTTCTGAGTTGGATCCATTTGCAATGTATGCTGTTTTTGTTGACCTGTAATCTATTTGCCACTCACACGTGTTGTTTACATCGGTGACAAAACAAACAAACAAACAAATATAAAGCAAGAAAGAAAGAAAAGGGAAAAAAAAGAAAGAAAAGGAAAGGAAAGGAGAGAAAAAAGCAAAAGCAATCGTCAAAGGAAGAAAAATATTTATACATTTACAAGGTATCATGAAAGTCTTACCAAGAGAAGGAGAAGACAAACCACAAACGAGAAGATTTGTGAAGGACACACAGGATAAAGAACTATTATCTAAAATATACAAAGAATTTTTAAGACTGAACAATGAGTAAACAAACAATCCACTTCAAGGAAGAGCAACAGACCTGAGCAGACACCGCACTAAAGAGATAGAGATGGAAAATAACCGTGCTCAAAATCATGGCATCAGTGACTTGCAAATTAAACTAACAATGAATTTCCACTGCATACCTATTAGCCCAAATCAAATCTCAAACGCTGACAGCACACAGCATTAAAAGTTGATTAAACTGTAGAGTCCCGGAAACTTACTTACTGTCAGTAGGGATGCCTAACAGTAGCTGTCTGGAAGAGTCTGACCATCCCTACAGAGTTAAACACATGACTTTCTTCTTCCTTTATTGTTTTTTTCAAGACAGTTTCTTTGTGTAGCCTTGGATGTCCTGGAACTAGCTTTGTAGACCAGGCTGGCCTTCAACTCACAGAGATCTGCCTCTGCTTCCCCAGTGCTGGGACTATAGGTGTGTGCTACCAGTGTCCAGACTCATGAATTTCACATGATTCAACCATCATGATCTTTTCATATCTTCACAGTAATGTTGGAAAACTATTTATGCATAAAGCTTTCATGCAAATATTTATAGTATCTTATCCACAATTGCCAAAATTTAGAGGAACTCAGTTGTTCTTCAGTAGAGGAATAGATAGGCTGTGGCGAGCTTCTAGTGGAATATAGCTTAGTATTATAATCAGAAATTCTCACAATCCATAACATGTTGGGTGATATTATTTTAAGGTGTGTTGCTTTTGTTTATGCTGCATTTGTTTAGCTCTGTGAAGCTTTGATTCTTTGCCTGTCTAAAACACCTGATGGTCTAATAAAGAGCTGAATGGCCAATAGCAAGGCAGGAGCAAGGCTAGGCAGGGGCTGGCAGGCAGAGGATAAATAAAAGAAGAAACGAGGAAGGGAAGGAGCAAGCAATGAGAGAACAAGGAGAGGAGGATGGTAGGGACCAGCCACCCAGCTGCACAGCAAGCCATGGAGAAAGAAGTAAAGAAAGATATACAGAAATAAAAAGAGGTAAAAGCCTGGAGGCAAAAGGTAGTTGGGATAATTTTAGAAAAGTTGGCAAGAGGGCTGGAGAGATGGCTCAGCAGTTAAGAACATTGCTTGCTCTTCCAAAGGTCCTGAGTTCAGTTCCCAGCAACCACATGGTGGCTCACAACCATCTGTAATGAGGTCTGGTGCCCTCTTCTGGCCTGCAGGAATATAGGCAGACAGAATATTGTATACATAATAAATAAATACTTTTTTTTTTTTTTTTTTTTTTAAAGAGAAGTTGGCAAGAAACAAGCCAAGCTAAGGCTGGGCATTCATAACTAAGAATAAGCCTCCATACATGATTTATTTGGGAGCTGGGTGGTGGACCCCCTAGAAAGCCAAAATAGTAAAAATCATCACACAACAATAACAGGCAAAGAGAATACCTCAATGTATAGTGGTAAATGGAAGAAGCCAACCTGTAAAGATTCTATCGTATAGGATTATAATATTTTGAAACCTGGAAATGGTAGGCATCTGGAGACAATAAAACCTCAATGGTGGTCAGAGGTTTGGTGGTAAGAGGGAAGGGTTAGCCAGAGTACACAGTGTTCTTCCCTTTTCTAGGGCACCGTAGAGGAAGACTCGTAGTATACAGTTGCCCAAACCTATGGCGATGCCCTCACCAGAAGTGAATGCTAGTGCCAACTGTAGATGACGAACAGGAATGATGTGTCAAGGTAGATTCATCAGTTAGTTACCTGTATTCTAGTTCGGGTGGGGACTGATGAGGAAGGCTATGTGTATGTGTGGGTGTGGGTTTGGGTGTGGGAGGTAAGTGGGCGTCTCTCTGGACTTCATATTTGCTCTTACTGTCTTCCTGTGTGCAAGTGTGTGTTTGTGTGTGAGAGAGAGATGCAAGTGAGTATACAGGTGTGTGTGTTTGTGTGTGAGAGAGATGCATGTGAGTGTATAGGCGTGTGTGAGAGAGAGAGATGCAAGTGAGTGTACAGGTGTGTGTGTGTGTGTGCGAGAGAGATGCAAGTGAATATGCACATGTGTGTGTGTTTGTGTGTGAGAGATACATGTGAGTGTACAGGTGTGTGTATGTGTGCTTGTGTGTGTGAGAGAGATGCATGTGAGTGTGCAGGTGTGTGTATGTGTGTGTGTGAAAGAGAGAGATGCATGTGAGCATGCAGGTGTGTGTGTGTGAGAGAGAGATGCATGTGAGTGTGCAGGTGTGTGTGTGAGAGAGATGCATGTGAGTGTGCAGGTGTGTGTGAGAGAGATGCATGTGAGTATGCAGGTATGTGTATGTGTGTGTGAGAGAGAGATGCATGTGAGTGTGTGTGTGAGAGAGAGATGCAAGTGAGTATGCACATGTGTGTGTGTTTGTGTGTGAGAGAGATGCATGTGAGTGTGCAGGTGTGTGTATGTGTGTGTGTGTGTGAGAGAGAGAGATGCATGTGAATGTGCAGGTGTGTTTTCATGCATGTGCATGTAGAAGCAACAGGACGATGTCGGGTGTCCTCCTCTATCATACATCTCTCATTGAACCTAAAGCACACTTTTGAGCTTCTGGAATTCATCTGTCTTCAAATTCCAATGCTGGAGCTGCAGGCATTTTCAGCCATGCTAGGCTTGCTCCTTCCTTCCTTCCTTCCTTCCTTCCTTCCTTCCTTCCTTCCTTCCTTCCTTCCTTCCTTCCTTCCTTCCTTCTTCCCTTCCTCCCTCCCTCCTTCCCTCCTTCCTTCCTTTTAATGTGTGTTCTGGGAATTTGAACTCAAATCCTCATATATACTCTTGCTAATGGGCTGTCTCCATAACCTCTATGTCTGGCTTTACAGTGTAAACTGGATTTCTTAATAGTCTCCAAGTTCTGTCACATGCAGATGCTTTGCCCTTACAAATGGAGTCATTGCCATAGCTGGGGAAGACCAACATTCAGCTCTTAAAAGAGAGGCGGCGGGGAGGGGGGGGCGGGGGGTGGGGGTGGGACAAAACCTGAAGGCAACGCACAATAATTGGCTGGGCTCTGGCAATGCGAGCCTCATCAGGCCATTTGGCTAGCAAGCTAGTTCTGAACTCAGCGAGTGTTTCCCCTCCCCTCCCCTTGTTTCTGGAAGACCAGAGAGGGAAATGGGAGAAGAATGCTTCTCATTGGACTTGTCTGGAGCCTGGCGCCCTCCCTTTCGCTGGAAGCAGCCTTTTTGGGAGGGCACTTGATATAAAAGCTGCAGCTGTTTAACAGTCCAGCTGTCTGGGCAGCAAGAGCCCCCCCCTGCTGTGACCATCCTTTGCTTCTTGATGACTGAACCCAGGGAGGCTCTACCGAGTGACTTTGGCTAATAATTATGGTAATGTCCAACATGTAATGACAGTACTCGTCATTCTAGGCAGAACTCCATGTGTTCTACATGGATTATCCCAATCCTCAAAAGAATGACCGTGAGTGTCATTCAGTGTACGACGGGCATTGTTCTCAGAGCTTCGTGGTATTGATTTAATCAGGGCAAGAATTCACTGGAATGCTACCCTTAGTCGCCTGTTTTCCAGATGCAGAAAATGAGGCTTAGGGACCTTGAGATGTTCACCTCGGGCCCCATGGCTGCCAAGCTGTGTTGCCTGCCATTAAACTCCAGGTCCTCTAGACTCTGCAATTGTCCTTCATTAGTCATGCAAAAAAACTGATCTATTATAATTTTGTTTATCTTCTGCATCACTGCTAAAAAGACAGTATGTGTAGAAATGTATAACAGGCCACTACTAATGGATGTCTCCCCAAGTACTTGGTGTACTAAGTATGCTCTTGGGTGATGGGAACCAGTCCAATCAATTCAAATCTTAATCATTTTGTGTGACTATGATTGTCAAAGCTTCAGAAAGTCAGACACGGTAGCAAGAGAGGCGGGGCGAGTATCCAAAGACAGTTACAGGTTGCTATCATTTTGGAGAATTCGCGTGGTCCGCTAATCCACTCAGCAGTATGCAGCCGCCTTCCTCTGTCGGACGCGGGGTCAGTTTGCTGGGCTAGGCTTCTAGAAATCACTTTCAAAACCTGCCCATCAATTTCTCAGTATGCAACGGAAATATTAAGTGGCAGGGGAGCCAGGACCTCTCATCTTCAGGTCAGAGCATTCTTTTCCTGCCTTCAGAAAGTCAAATTATAATTATAATGAAGTATGGGATCAGACCCAGGCAGACTCCCCCTCTCCCCCGCCAGCCCCCGGGGATGCTAATCCTTAAAGGTCTCTGGCGTCAGCTGCATTCCATTTTATCACAGGAGGGATTGTCTCAGAGCAGCTAGAATGAATCTTCCAGCTCAAGTCACAGATTGGCCAGGACATGCTCTGCCCCGGATAGACCTTGTTCCTATGAATTATTTAGGTGTGAGCGACAGAAACGTCCAGACCAAGATGGATGTTCATTTCTGATCCAAGTGGTGCATCTAGGTAAATGACCGGGTCCCAAGGAACGCGGTGTCTTTCTTTATGTGGTGGTCTATGGTCCTTTTTATAACTTGTTTCTTTACTCGGGATCGGCAAAGACAGTGTTGGGAGGCTGGAAGATGAGGTAGAAGGCAGGAAACGCATACAGAAACTGAGGAAAAGCTCAGTCAGGAAAGCGCTTCTTTTCTAAGCCTGAAGACCTGAGTTGAATCGCTAGAGCTCAAGTGAGAAACTCGAGTGGTGACTCACAGTTGTAGTCTTAGAAGGGGAGATGGAGACTGGTGAATTTCTGTGGCTCTCTGACCAGCCAGCTTGGCCTACTCAGCATCCCCTAAAGTCAGTAAAAGGCCCTGACTAAAAACAAAAAAAAAAAAAAACAGAAAACAAACAAGATACCCGGGACTGGAGGGATGGCTCAGAGGTTAGGAACACTTACTTGTCTGCTCTTGCAGAGAACCTGAGATCAGTGCCCAGCACCCACATGGTGGCTCACAGCCATCTGTAACTCCAATTCCAGAGGTTCCAATGCCTCCAATGCCTCTTCTGACCTCTGTGTGCTCTTCCACATATGATTTAGGTACAGACATATACACATAAATAAATATTAAAAAAATGTGGATAGCTCCAAAGGAACATCAAATGCTGTCCTCTGATCACACACACACACACACACACACACACACACACACACACACACGCGCGCGTATCTTGCACATGCCTGGTGCCCGAGGATGTTAGAAGATCTCCTGGCACTGGAGTTAGGTGGCTGTGAACTGCCCTGTGGGTGCTGGTATCGAACCTGTGCCCACTGTAAAAGCAACAAGTACTCTTAACCACCGAACCAACGCTTCAGCATCTTGGTATTTCTTTAAGAAAGGGATTTCTAATGAGATTTCTGATCTTGGGATTTTAGTCTTTGGAAAACAAAATGTAATTTAGATACAGCCAAGTTTTCTGTAAGCGGAGCGATGCCATTTGCATTGCCTTCTGCCTGTTCATTCATATGTATTCCTTCAGATGTACCGAGCACCTTTTAAAGTTCTGTTTTTATTTGCTTTCTCCTTATGTCAGCTCTGTTTGCCTTTTCTATGAGCTAGATGGGACTTGTGGCCTCTAATTTCAAAACAAGTGTCTTCTTCCTCCACCTGAAATGACTGCAGGTGAGCTTGGCAGAATACCCATCCCTCTTGAAGCATCAGAGCTTTCTGGGTCTTTCTTGTCCAACACAGGTTTCCTTTTTAGCTGCTTTCTCTGTTACCACCCAGCCTAACCCAAGACTGGTCTCGTGAAGTTACTTCCTGCCTCCAAACTCTCCGTTCTCACCTTGTTGTTGGTCCAGGGCACTGCTCAACCCACCTACAGCTTACAAGGTCACATTCCCTTTTCCTTTGAAGACAGGAGATGCTAGACCCACCTTAACCTTCCTGCAATAGGCACATAACTTCCTCCCTTCCCCCCTCTCCTTCTTCCCCTCCCTTCCTTCTTTCTTCTTTCATCCTTTATTCCACAGTCTTCCCTCCACACACCTACACAACTTTTTGGAGAACCATCTACATCCAAGTTCATGTGGTGGTTTAAAAGAAAATGGCTCCCAAAGGGAGTGGTGTTATTAGGAGGTGTGGCTTTGTTGGAGGAAGTGTGTCACTCTGGAGGCGGGCTTTGAGGGCTCGTATATGGTCAAGCTACACCCAGTGTTTCAGACCACTTCCTGTTTGTTGCCTTCTAATCAAGATGTAGCCAGCACCATGTCTTCCAGCATGCTGCCATGTCCCACTATGATGATAATGGAAAAAAACCTCTGAAAATGGAAGCCACCCCAATTAAATATTTTGCTTTGTAAGAGTTGCTCTAGTCATGGTGCCTCTTCACAGAAATAGAAACCCTAAGGTGGTCCATATCTGTTCTGACTCTTCTTGCTCCTCATACTCAGAGGAAATGATATTTAGTGGGCTGTGAGGTAAGGGGGGAGGCATATAGAACCTCTTTTCTAACCCCATCCTATTGTTTTTGTGTTCCCTTAGTGCTAGGCTTTTACTATGTAGGCACTGAAATGGGGCAGAAGGCATTTTAACTGGAAAATGGCATTCCTGGTCTAAGACGGTGTTCCCTCTGTGCTAATGTTTGTACAGCCCTAAAATCAAGCATGTCTCTTTCTCCTTCATGCAGCTGTGACCATATATATATATATATATATATATATCTTTCCCTAACTCTCTAATTAGTAGTTCTCAACATTCCTAATGCTAAGACCGTTTCATATATTTTTTTTGTGTGATGACCCCCCCAACAATAAAATTATTTTTGCTGCTACTTCATAACTGTAAATTTGCTACTGTTATGAATCGTAAATATCTGATGTGTAGCATATGCTATGTGGGACCCTTGTGAAAGGCTTGTTTGATCCCCAAAGGGGCTGCGACCCATATGTTGAGAACCATTGCTCTAAATTATGATATAAACCCAGAAAAAAAGATAGAGGAGAGGCTCCAATTAATCCGAATGTCGGTAGTTGCCAACTTATACAAAGAGGGTTCAGAAATGTCAAATAGCAGAAAAATTATGTGAGATATATATATATATATATATATATATATATATATATATACACACACACACACACACACACACCTTTGTCCCTAAATAAGAGTATGTTCCATGTCCCATGAAATCACAATTGAAGAGATGGTAGAAGAATCTTACTGCTCAAGGAGCCAGTGACCTCCTTGATGCGTTTATGCATCTGTTAATTTGTTGCTTCCGGTCTGGCAGGCTCATTCTGTGAAGGAGCTCTTTCTCTCCAGCTGCCACTCTTCTTTCCTCTGTCTCAATTCATCCCTGGCACCCAGGTGACCCACAGTGGCTCATGCATGGCATGATGCTGTTCCGTAAGGCTGTCTGTAATCACCACAAGGTATTTTTGTGTAATTTAGGTTTATCTTATTTAGGGCTGGAGTAGCAAGTTCAATTGAACTGAGACACTTCCACTTGCTAAAAATGTGGCTAGTTTTTCATAGCAGTACTTTGAACTATAACTGTGAATATTTCACTTGGACCATATGGCAAAATATGCATGGCATTCACACACTACTCTTTTCTCTATTGAAATTTATTAATGAATCTATTATAAAGATCTGTCTATCATCTGTCCATCTATCTATCTATCCATCCATCCATCCACCCACCCACCCACCCACTCATCCATCCATCCACCTACCTACCTACCTACCTACCTATCCATCTATCTATCTGAGAAAATATAGGTCCAAAAAGGATGCGGAAAGCAAGGCTACCTCTTTCTTTAAGCAGACTGTGTGTAAGGCACGAGGAACAGATAACTGTATACGTTGAGGTTGGAAATGGAACTCTTTCCCCCAAGGGAGCCTTAAATATATTTCAGTCAGCTCATTTACATGAGTCATTTACACTGATTTCCAAGAAACATCCTAGGTTTTCAAATAACCCTTGACTTAACGAACTCCCTTTCCTTCTCTTTCTCTTATATATTATTCATTCAATTCATCTTCGGTGTCTATTCTGGGAACGGTCCTTGGCAAGGTATTATGAGAAATCTCAGAGAAATAAGGTGCACACTCTCCTACCTCAAAGAAATGACAGTCTTTCTGAGAGGCCATCGTGTGAGCCTAGGGAAAGGTTAAATGACTGTACGGGATGTGTGTGAGAGACACCGTGCGTTGAAGGGCTAATGAAGGAAAATAATAGATAATTGTGAGCAATGCTGATGACAGAACAGGCAGCTGTCCAGTACCTTTGTACAGCAGGCCCCTTGCCTATGTTATCTTTCAAAAGTCTCCACAGATTTTGAAAGGGATATTTTTATCCTCATTTGGGTGATTATAAAATAAATACTTGCCGAGTGACTGTTGAGCCAAGTGGTGAAGACTCTTGTCAGTTCCCGACTTTGTGATTGCTGTCTCATGTGAGTCAGCCGCTTCCTCTCTAGATTCTTCTGGAATGTCTTAGAGCCTGCCCTGTGGCATGCTGGGGAAGGTCCCAGGTCATGTACAAGGAGTTATTATTCACTCTGAGATAGTCTTTATCTTCCTAGCTCTAGGAGCGACACAGAATTTTCTTCAAGGCTGTGGGTCTGAGGATCAGTTTTAAATTTTAAATATCGTCTATGCATTGACAAAGGCTTTCTCTGACCAAATTTTACCCAGACTTCTTTGAGCCCTTGTCATTAATAGGACTCAATCCTCTCCTGTGAGTACAGTTTCAGCAAAAATCCAAAGTCAACTTATATTCGGAGCTGAATTTTCTCTCTTGAGGCAAACCCTCTCCAATAATAATATTCCTTGCTGTTTAAAATAAATTTCCCATGCATGTTTATTTTTCTTGAACAATATCTTCTTTAACTATTTTTTTTCTCACATTTTTCTTTGCTTGTTTTGGAGACAGGGTTTCATGTATCCCAGACTGGCTTTGAACTTTTTTATAGTTGAGGGTGACCATGAACTCCTGATCCTTTAGCATCCACTTCCCCAGTGCTGAGTTTGCAAGTAGGCACCACCACACCTGGTATGTGGCTTGCTGGGGTTCACACCCAGAACCTCAGTGGACACTCTACCGGCTGAGCTATAACTCCAGCCTTCAGTTTGTTTGAAACAAGTCATCTCTACATTGACTCTCAGAGTCTGTTATTTGGACTCATCCTTGTGGTATACTCCAGTGCTCTGGCATTTACTACATCAGAACTTCACACCGCAATTGAAAATCTGGCTTAATTAGTAAGACTTTTGGTGTCTGGTTGTTGAAATTTGTCTCAATCAAAGGATGTAAGGACAAAAATGTCTAACATACTGGAGCTGCCCAGTATATTCTGTCTTGTCTCAGTATGCAAGTTTACATTAGTTCCTTAGTCTACTTTGCAAACATGGGCTGAGAGTTGGTACTTTGCCTCCCTTCAATACAAAGACATTAGAAACAAGAGAAATGTAGACTGGGGGACAATGGGAGAGAGAGGGGGGAGGGCAAGACAGGGGAGAGAAGGGAAAGAGGAGAGAGAGATTGAGATTGGTTGATTGTCACTGGGCACCAAGTAGAATTAATGTATTTGCTATTAAAACAGAAAACAGAAGGCAACCACCTATTCCTATACCCTGCCAACAGAGATGCAGAAGAGGCATGAAGTTTATAGCGTTCTGCTAATGAAGAGTTAGTTTGATGTTACTGTGGTAATCTTCATTGTTAATTTAAGTGATTTAGAATAATCTAGGAAGTTTCCAGTGTGGTTTAATAAAGGAGGGGAGAGCTGCGGTGAATATGGCTGGTACCATACCACGAACTGGGCTTTTATTCTGAACTGAAAAGGAAAAGTTGAGCGCCAGAATTCTCCTCTTTCTGCTCCTTGGTCCACCCAAAGGGTGAGCCAGCAGCCTTGTGCTTCTGATGCTGTCACTTTAAAAATGTTGCTGCCACCCCAACCATGAAGGACTGAACCCTCCGACCAAAATAAGTCCTTTCCTTAAAGTGACTTCTTGTCAGCCACTTCGTCAAACCAAGAGAAAAGTAAACAGAGAAAGCAGTGCCCTGTGTGACTTGTGGAGATTTTTTTTTTTTTAGTTTTACGTGCTTTGGCATTTTGCCTGCATGCGTGTCTGTGTGAAGATGTCAGATCCTGTGGAACTGGAGCTTCAGACAGCTGTGAACTTTCATATGGGTGCTTGAAACTGAACCCCGATTCTCCAGAAGAGCAGCCAGTGCTGTTAACCACTGAGCCATCTCTCCAGTTCCTGACTTGTGAAGATTTTTGAGTCATTCATTAATAAAATGTATTGGTCACTTTCACCCCTAAGACGAAAGTACCCAAGAGCAATAAGAGCAAGGGATTTACTTTTGTACACCATTTCAAATTTATTTTTGGTCAATATTAATTGATCACACCATTGCAGGTGGTAGGCAAGATGGAACATCTTGGTGGAAAGTACCCATCAGACCGTAACTTCTTCCTTCGTGGGGATTGGGAAACAGAAAGTGCTAAGAAGAGGCCAGGGACCAGATAGCATTCAAAAGCATATCCCGATGACTTACTTCTCCCGAATAATCCTATCTCCTAATAGCTCCTTCAGCCATGAACCATCAATGGGTTAATCTACTACTATTATCCATTCGCTTCTCAAGAGCATTACCAGTGGGGGGATAAAATTTCAGCACAGCAATGTTTGGGGTCATTTTACATCTGAACCGTGTAGCACCAGGTATAGTGGGTACTGCTATGGCCATCCCAGCTGGGGAGGCGGAGCATGCTAGACGTCCAAGCTGGAAAGGAGACTCCACGTGAGTGGGGAGCTGCTGCTTGTGAGATCTGATTGGATGATGTGTACCGTGAAGGCCACAGCTGGAATAGATCAAGGAGATCTGGTCAAAACTGCAGCCTGTTCCCTGCCATCACGTGCATGCTAACTTCACTTTAACTCTTGAACAAAAGCAAGCTTTATTTGAAATTCCTTAGAAGACATTTCACCTAGAAGTTGCCCAGCTGGGCCCCCTTCCTTCCTTTTCTATTTTCTTCCATGTTTTCTTGATGGGGGGCTTACTGTGTGGCATATACTTGATTTGGGCTTTTAACCATGCTACCTCAGTGCCAGTACTCGAGTGTTTGACCATACCCAGCACCAGGGATCTTTTTAAATGGTTCCTTTTTCCTTGACCAATATCAGTTCAAAAGCAAAAACAAAAAACAGCAAAACAAAACAAAGACAAAAACTCATGGCACCATCCATTACTGGGCTGGAAAGAATGTTTGAAACTGGTTTCATTTAGAAGCAGAGGCAATCAGTGAATTGTCCTCTAAGGTTAGCCAACCACTTGGCAAGTACCCCCTTTCAATAGCACATATGTTAGAGCACACAAAGGGTAAAAACCCATCCAGGGAATTTGTCTGTAATTACCAAGTGCATTGATGAATCAAGATGCCATGTACGACACTGTGCCTGTTTGAGTTTTTTTTCTGTGATATTGTCACAGATAGAAGACTTCTGTGGTTTCAGTGATTGCCTTAGATTCTTGATCTGTTTCCAAAGCTTATCAATATGGTGCTCCATTGTGGTCCCATGATTATACCTGAAATTACAAGCCAAGAATTATGATTTAGGAAAAGGCTCCGAGGAAATGGAGCAGAGATGGGAAAAATCGCCATTTGTTTATAATTAAGTTCATTCTTCTTTAATATATTGTATTAGAAGCTGCCAAACACAGCCTACGCTTCCTGTTCTCCCATGACCTGGACTTAAGAGCATCCCATTCATCCATGCTTTCCTGAAATAACGTCCTGGTCAGGAGCTCCCAGCATGCATTGCCGTCTCTCACCTCTCAGATGCTTCCTAAATTAATGTTAAGATGCATTGCTGTGTAGCTATCTCCTCAGAATCAAGGGAGTCCCTTCTGGGAAGAAGAGAGACGCTAATAAGATGTAGGAAGTAAAAGAAACCTATGAACCTTACCGACGTCATGAGACTGTCAAGAGTCAGGGAACTCTAGAATGAACAAGAGTCACCATGCCCCTCCCCAAGTTTATATAAAGCAGTAAACCACGGTTCCACTCACCAGTGGAGCTGGCTGCAAGTTGGTCAGGAAACTCTAGACATGTAGCTTCTCTGAGCTGTCAATCACACTGAGGTGGACTTCATGCTGATGCGGCTCCCTGGGAGTCCCCATACGTCGTCACTGGTTCCCCAAGGTGGGCTTTAGTAGAATAGCCTCATTTATTCATGATTGCAGTCATACTGGGGGTGAACAGATGTGTCCTTAGATAGTTCAAGTATCTTTAAGAAAAAGCACACACACACACACAAATGCACCTCTGAATGTCTGTCCTTTAGGTAATTAATAACTCCAACCTAATTTCAGCTCCTTCCAGGTACCTAAATCATTCACTCTTCTCTAAGAGGAAGATATGATATCAAAATAAAGACATTCAAACTCATCAGCTGTTTAAAGACTGTGCCATACTGTGATTACCTACATGATCTTCTCAAGGACTGGACTCCATGCCATCATATGTGGGGGAGGGGCTCAGGAGGCTCTGCCCTTTCCTGGGGAAGCATTGGCTGTTATTGGGTGATAGTGTTGGGGATGGGTGTGGTACAGACCCATCTTCGGTGGTACAGACACTGGCAAGTTCCCCCAACTCCAGCAAATAGCCTTCCATCTATGCTTGTGCAAGAAAGCCCAATTAAACTCAGTGGGTCACAAAAACAAAACTCCCAAATCATGAAATCATGCAAATAGTGTGTACAGTGTTGAGGGTGGGTGTGGTCCTTCTTGGGACAAAGAAAGGTCTCAGTAGGAGTTGGATGAGAGAGAATAGTGGGAGGTTAATAGTCAAAGTGTTTTATATATATATNTATGCTTGATGTTGTCCAAGAATAAAGAAACAAATTAACAAACAACATAAGACAGACACAGTGCAGGATGGTGCTGCATCCTAAAAACATGTACTGCCAGCAGAATGTTTGAATGTAATTAGATTATTTGACATTGGATTTGAACTCAGGCTCCTTTAGAGGCAGTTTCTCTGTCTTTAAGTGCTATGATGGTCTAGGCAGAATCTCCATCTCAAACCCTTCAACTCATTTCCCAGATCAACGCAACAGCAGCTTCTTCATTTTCTATTTGGCCAACAGGTAGAATCAGCCACTCGTTATCTTTTTAATGTTAGAAGCTTCTTATGGATATTTCTTTGAAACTGGAAAAGTTAGGATTATAGGAGCAGAAAGCAGAGGGAGCCTTGGGCCCTGATTGGATGGTTCTTTTCTTTACTTTAGGGGTGTTGTACAGAGTAAGAAGCAAGGGGAAAGGAATGTATGCCCAGGAGCTGACCTTGAGGGAAACCAAGTGTATCAGTCTCTTGAGGCTGCTGTAACAAAGTGCTACAATCCTGTCAGTGTAAACAGCAAAAGCGTGTCTATACTGAAGGCCATCCATTCAAGCTCAATTTAGGCAGAGTGTTTCTTCCTAAACCAGGAAGACAGGCTTCTGGCTTCCCTTCTGGTCTCTAGTCCTTTGCTCTCAATTTTTTTTTTTTTTTTTTTTTTTTTTGGCTATCAGATCTGTTATCCCAATGTCTACCTTCATTTTCACATGGGATTCTTTGTCTGAAAGTGTGTGTCTTCCTTACCACCAGCTCCCCACACCCCACGTGTAATGACTAGGATTTGCCCTGATGACCTAATTTAAGCAAATCACTTGCAACAGATGGCTTATCTATGTGAAGCTAATTCTACCAGTTGTAAAGTTAAGGATATCAGTGTATTTTAGGCAGGAGCAACACTAGCCTTTGCGGAAGATGGAAAAGGTCACTGTTTTTTTCTGTTCTCGAACTTGAATCTGAAGGTTTTCGGTTGGTTAGGACTACAAGTCACGCAGAAAGGTTTCCTTTCTTGGTATTCTCATTGAAAGCTCCTTCTCCCTTCTTCCTTCACTTGGCTTTATTGCATCTGTGTCCATGCAGAGTTGCTACGAACATTAGTTTGTGGTTTCCAGAAATGAATATCTGCATATGGGACTTTCAAAAGATCAACAAATGAAATTCTCAGTTTCAGTCATGAGAAATCGGTTCAAATCTGATAGTACTTGTGAGTCTAAAATTTAGGAGCTATTTGATATTCTCACTGGTTTTTCTAGGATCTTTTATGCACAGCATCTATATCTACACACACACACACACACACACACACACACACACACACACGAAATGATTTCCCAAAAGAAGATGCCCTGGGTGCTGGCTTTCACTCCTCTTTCATGGCAACAGCTTCCCTTGTGTACCACTAGGTTTTATTTTAACTCTTAAAAAGTTGCCTTCTGGAGCCAGGCAGTGGTGATGCATGCTTTTAATCCCAGCATTCAGGAGGCAGAGGCAGGTGGTTCTCCGTGAGTTCGAGGCCAGCCTGGTCTACAGAGTGACTTCCAGGACAGCCCAGGGCTACACATAGAAACCCTGTCTTGAAAAAAACCACACAAAACGTTACCTCCCACTGGGTTAAATGTGCCACTCCTTGTATGCCAACAGGAGACCAAGAGGAGCAACTGTGACTGGCCACACCCCGCCCCCCTCCCTGAGAAACCTCGTTTATCTCAAAGAACTGAAATGCCAGGTGGAATTGAGTAAACTCCGAGGTTGCAACACAAGTGGAGCGTAAAGTTCACCACCAACGTAAAAGAGCCAGGGCAGTTCTGCTTTTTTAGTGTCTTCTAAACTGCTGGAACTGAGCAATGTAAACAAGGGTGAGGCGGCGGGCCGCGGGGGAGTGAGAGCCATGTTGTATTGAGAGCTAATGAGTGAACACCAGCTCCGTCATCTTTATGTGCAGGATACAATGTTGTTTATCTGTCCCCGAAGTTTGCTGTGAAATACCAGCCAAGAAGAGGAAAGCCAGGTGGAAACTGCAAGCGAGGTTGTTTGTTTCTTGCTGGGTTCTGTGATTCAGGGCTCCCAGAACGAGAAAAGCCTTTCTGAGAACAAGTGACACTCCTCATTGACTTATGTAAAGATGCTCAAATATGGGCAGAATTGAAAGGCTTGGGGTTTCAAGTCTGACATTGTGAACTGGGAGATCAAAACGCCTTGGTTGTCTGTAAAGATGAAGTGCTCCTAACAGTGTGTTTATGAATAAGCTTCCCTCCCTCCACCATATTAGAGTGATTTGATATCATTTCTTAGTAAAGTGTCTCACCGGTTTTTACAGGTGTCTCAGTATTCCAGGCTAAGATTCCTTAAATCTCCCAAACAAATGAACCCTGAGAATTTTTTCTCCCATGGGTTAGTTCTTTCCAACAGCCTCACCAGGAGTCTTTACCAGAGCTGCTAATGATTAACCAAAGGAATCGCCCAGATGGAAACTTTTTCAGACCTCTCCGGAGTGAGGCTTGCCAAGAGTGGTGCAGGGGGCAGCCAGCATAGGGAAGAGAAGGGAAAGCCAGGAGCTTGCAAAAACACATGTGTAATTGAACGGCTTTGGCTCCCGGTCAGAAAGCGCTGCGAGACACCGAAGCTCTTTCTCCATTGGTGTAGTTACTGATTCAGGATGTCAGGCCAGCTCCAAAGTCACAGCAGTGGACGATTGCTCTGGGTCTTCTCAGTGCTGTTTTCTTAATAAGCCTGCTAGTGACTGGCTGCGGGCCTCACCTCAATCACTGCCTCTATTTCAACCAGCCTGACCTTCTGAGGGAGACCTTACACCGTGGATTTTGGAGAAAGATGAAAAGAAATTGGCTGGTGGGGGCTGAGGCCGGCTGTGGTTCTTGATGTTGGAACATAAAGCACTTGGTTGTTGATGCTCTCTGTGCAGTGTTTCTTTAGAGATGTTGGCAATTAAAGAACGCTTGAGTTGAGGATGAAGGCAGAGGAGAAGCAAGCAATTCCTAACTTCTACCTCGAACACTAATGAGAAAGAACTTGCTTTGCCTTGTGCTGGTCGTGGGCTGTTAAAGGAAGGATGTGTTGGGTCCCCTTCGTTCATCACTCCCTTCCTCTGATGAAGTCAGCTTGGAGAGAATTTCTGGGTCCCTGGAAGGTCCCCTTGTCTTTCACAAGATTACAGTTTCACCCTTTGATATTGTTAAAAAAAAAAAAAAAAGGTCACCACCCCGCTAATTTTCAGAATATGAAGTCAAAATACACTGGTACAATGCGAATGGTCAGCTCACTCCAACCTATCACATACTAAGACGTTGCCATGGCTACCCACGAATACCCAGGTTCTAGTGCAGAACAGGGGGCGCTCAATGGTTTCTCAATGAGCCTATGAATGAGAGAGAGGTGACTTCGAAGACATTTACCCTTGATTTAGGTGATTTGAAACAACTTTGGCTGATTGGATAATATGGCTTCATGAATGGCATGTTGTAAGCATCCTTTGTTTTGTCCCAGTGAAATGCCTGGCATAAATACCAAGAGTCAGAACAGGATTACTGACCCTGGTATGCTTGAGCAGAACATGAAGAAAGCACACGGTAGAGATTGGCACGTGAGAGAGCTGGAGGAGAGATAGATAGATAGATAGATAGATAGATAGATAGATAGATAGAGAGATACTGTTTCCAAGTAGGCTCCCACTCCTAGTAATGGCATGCTGTTATGACTCCATCAAGGGTTAATCCACATTGAGGGCTCAGCTGATATTTCTATTAATACAGATGCCAGCATCTGTCTGAGCTGGCTTTCAATCATTTTGTAATTTCCACGTATATATGCATATGTATGATTATGTATATATAATTTCACCTAAACACACACATTTTATTGCATTCATATATTTATGTTGCTCAGAGAAGTAGGTCTTTAAATCTGCTTAGCTTCCCCTTCCCTCTCCTTTCCCCTTTCATTCGCTCGGCTCTCCACATGTCCCAGGCATGTAAGTCTAGTTGGTAACTTTACACATACTTCTTGCTTATATAATCGCAGCTGTACATCCATGCACACAGATGGGGCAAGGTTGTTCCAGGTTATTTTGTAAGCATCCATCCATTAGCATGCATGTTCTATGTCTCTTCTTTGCTATCACTCAAAAGTGAACGCACTAGAAACACCTCAGAAGCAGCTATCTGTCTCCGACAAGCTGAGCTTGTCCTCTGAAGGGTATCCACTGTGAGTGAGCATGAGCTGCAACCTGCTTGCGTATTCATTCACAGTGAACTGATATTTATGATCTGCTGTGAGCGTGAACTGCAACCCACTCGCACCCTCTCTGTAAACTGACTTTCGCTTTTAGCTCCGCCGATACTGTTCCTGTTGAATGAATGTCTCACCTTCGTGTCTTTTTATATGTATCTTACATGCCATTGTGTGCAAGATGCCTGTGAAATTACAGGATGGAATAGCACATGTAATATCCCCCCCCCACATACATACACACATGTGTCTATATGCATACTGCTAAATGACTTTCCAAAAAATTTTGGCAGTTAAATTTTTCTTAGTTATGCTTGAGCATCCTTTTTTTTTAAAAAAAAATTGTACATAATTATGCATAGAACAGACTAGGATGCAGGTGGAAGCTGGATCTTTTGAATGTGTGGTTTCGTGTGTCTTCTCACACATGCCTGTTTATTCTCAATATGATGCCTATACCTCCACATGTACCTGTGTGTGTGTATATAGATGTTTTCAAACACATGTCACATTACTTTTATGTATTTCCACTGACGTCTGCTGGCTCCAGGCCTCTGTTTGCTATTTGATCCTGCAGTCTAAAGAGCCAGAAGTTTGTGGGTAAGAAACTAGAGATGTTCTTGTATAGAATTCAGTATAAAATAAGTTATATTTCAGTATAGTATAAGTTAACTGTGGATCCCCAAACCTCCGTCGGAAGCATTTTGACCCTGTACAAGTACCAGACCTACTTTTTGCAAAGTGAAACTCTGTGTTTTCCAGTGGCGATATCTTGCATTGCTCATGGCTAATGGCCTTTAGATATATTTGTTTGCGTGGTTACAGTCTAACGATTCCACACGTCTCCACACGTACCCTGAACACACACTCTTACTATTTTAAGTAGCTGGGGCAGGCAGCAGCAAGCCACGTGTTTATCAGAGTAGATAAGAAAGAGCCAACATACCCCCACGCTCAATTTCCTTCGCTTAGCCATTCTGTGTGGCTTCTTGGTAATACAGTTCTAGTTGCAAATAAATCAAAACTAAAATTTGAGAATTGCTCCTGGAGGTTACGCCATTCCATCCATGCATCCCACAAAACTAAGACTTAAGACTTAGGGGGGCATTTTCTATTCACCCTGTTTTTTTTTTTTTTTTACTTGAATGCTATTTATAGTCACAGCAGGGGCAGGATGGAACCATTTAATAGTTTAATGTGCAATGCACTGATCGGCAGTAATCCTTCCTCATCCCGGGACAACATGTCTCATGCTTGTTCATGAGTAAAGGACATTGCTGTTTTATGGGTTTTCCCTCCTGCGACCTTTTCAGAGTCCAAGGGAGACCTGATTCAGGGCCAGGAGCTTTTAAGGAACCGAGTTCCATGTGCAGACTCCCTAGCAGGAGACAAGCTTCTAGTTCCCAGGACCGGCGTGTTCCTTGGTGGTGGCAGGGGTGGGAGGAGAGGCTCGCCCAAGGGTGAAGGTTTACTGTATGAGGTGCACCCACTGTCTCGTTCTTTTTGCACTGAAGAAAATGTGTTTGCTTCTCCTCTTCTTCGGAACATTTAAGGATGGCAGAGGGTGTTCCAGCAGCCTGCGTCAGAACCAAACTTGAAGCTTCTTGCCGAATGCGCTCTCCTCGCCCACCCCGAAACAACCAGTTGATTTAAGGGAAGACAAGATTCTGTGAATGCCTGGACTCTATTTCATGTCTTGCTTCTGTGTTCCCATGAACTTTGTTTAAAAGGCCTTGCCAGGAGGACTTTCCAGGGGTGGGGCTCTGTGCCTGAGTCCAGACAAGTCGTTTAATGCCCTGCATGTTTTGTAGGAGGAGGTGATGGCAGACAGGGCCTTTTTTTTCTCCTTGCTTCAAGAAGGGAGTGTGTCTAAGTGCCCTTTTTTTTCCCCTACACACACACACACAGCTGGTAGCTCCCTGCTGACTGCTGTTTGTTTTAAAGTCACGTGGTAAAGGAAGTTTCTGCCAATGTTTACCCATTACGCATTCAAATATGACACCCTGACACCCATTCACCGAGCACTGCCGGGGCTTGCTATCTGTGTCTCCTGCCAGAAATGGGAAGTTTATTCCCAGAACGAAAGTTGCTTTCTTTGCATGTGCAGAAGGCTTGCTATTCATCAGGCGTGATTTGAAATGGCTTTTTTTTTGAAAAAAAATAAAGTCTGATCATGTATAAAATATTGCTTCACCAGTACAAAGTACAAGGAAGGAAAGTTCAGGGCGGGTTATACATTATATCAGTGCTGTAGTTAAAAGCTTTGTCTCCTCAGTGGGCCCCCTCCCTGTGAAAGGACAACTCACCTCGCCTTATTTTATGTGGCTGGCTTTGAATGAGGAACTGAGAAAGAAAGCCAGCTTCTGTCAGATGGCATAGAAGCAGGGAGGTGGGGTGGCTTGAATGACCAGGCTCCAGATGCAACCTGCCAACTTCTGGGGGATTCTGAAGTAAATGTCACGAAGTTGTTGGGGTACAGCAACCACTCATATGGCATTTTATTTACTTATTTTTAATTATTATTAATTATTATTAGCACACAGAGTAATGGGTTTCATTAGGATGTTCCTTACATCTAAGTCATTAGACTTTGTTCTCAGCCCCTCTCGCTCACTGCCAGAATTCAAACTTCCTTACTGGGAGCCTTGAGAGTTGAAGACCATTGGTTGCTGTAATAAAACTGTTAGAAATAATCCTTAAGAAGAGCCTCTCCGACGAAGCAAAATAACTCCAATGAAACCAGATTAGACCAAATCAAAAATGCCAGCGTTTAATAAATGCAGCGCTCTTGGGTGGCTGGGAGCATGGTGGGGGGGAAAGACAGAGAGGAAGAACACACGCAAAACCTGCAAAATCCGAAACCACATGTTCGTTTTTTTTTTTCTAGCAAGAGCCTAAATAGCTTGTGGGCGTGGTCCTGACCCTCCCTGGGGAGGGGTCAATGTTTGTCAGGCTTTCCTGGGGGTGGAGTCTGGCCCAAGGCAACTCCCAGTGGGAGGGGCCTGAGATGGAGCTTTCCGCTCCATTGGCCCTCCATTGGCGTGCACCCCAAAGATGACTTCCAGGGGCTGGGGTGACCCCACCAGCTTAATATTACAAAAACGATGCTCATTTCGACCTCTACGGATTGTACACGGCAAAGATGAAAAAGCCAGGTTCTGATGGTCATTCTGTCAATCAGTAGTGTCATGGACTTGGTCTTTTCCTTGTTTCCCTCCTTCTCTCTCCTTCATTCCTTTGGGATAGTCTTACTATGGAGTCGTATAGTACCTGGCTGTCTTTGAACTCACCATCAGCTCTAGCTGACCTCCAACTTGCAGCAAGCCTGTTTAGTCTGGGATTGCAGTATGTCTGGCTCTGTGCAGTTCTAAAGCCACAGTGAACCTTACAACATAAATTTGCTTCCTCCTATGGGAGCGAGTGTAATCAGTGTAATCTAACTACTGGGTGAAGGTTCTATGATGACAATTAGAGTTCAATAAAACCAGCACGTAAATATACTTTTGAGTGGATGAAAGAAAACTAGTTGAAATCTTTCCAATTTCTCTCACTATGTGATATCATGCAGATGTAATTCCTTCGATGTCAGTTTTCTCCTTTATAATAAAACAAATAATTGTTTTGCCATAAAGGCTTTTTAGTTTTGGTTTTTTAGTCTTTTGTGGCGTTGGGGATGGAACCCAGGACCTTGTGGATTCTTGGCAAGCGCCTCACCACTGGCTTCCGTCCCGGCCCTCAGAAGACTTTCACTGAAGAAGGAAACGGTGAGTATAGGAAATGGATTGAAGTGCTTCGTAAGGGCGGAATAAGTGTGACCCTTTAGGTTATCAGCTATGTTATATCCTGGAGTAGTTGGCTAGCATTTAGAAAGAAAAAAAAATAGTAGGTTTCAGACCTCATTTGAAGGGTTCTTTAATGAGATCTCTGGATTCCTTCTGAAAAAAAAAATCAATAGCATTTTGATAAGCCAACACTTTTTCTGCCGCCGAAGCAATTCTATATGAGCACAGGGAGGGCAGCGTTTAAAATGCTTTGGATACACCGAAGCTTCTGGGTCTCTGCTCTGGAAAGTATTTCTTGACTGAGGGGACGGTTACCCCACCTCCCAAAGCCTGGTCTCTAGGTGGGTTTTCTGTCTCTTCTCAGTGGCCTTTGTTTCTATGAGCCATTCTTGTGTTGGCCTTTTTCTTACGCTTGCAGATGCTTGAAGAGTCGTAGGCAGGTGTGTCTCTGCATCCAACTCAGCCCTTTATACGATAGGTGAGACACTTTTCAGTGATCTGCCAAGACACACAGCTTTGGCCAAAGGCCTGCTGTGTCCCGGATGTGTTTCCTGTGATCAAACACTGCCTTAAAAACTCACAGCCCTCTGAGATAAGTGGTTTCATATATTTGTGTTTATGGTGCTGGTTTTCAAGCGAGAACATTAAGGGGCAAAAGTGTTTAGGAATCTGCCCGAGGTCGCGCAAGCCTCTATAGGCTCGTGGCCGTATCATGGTGCAAAATGCATTGAGTCCAAGTTCAAAAGTCCCCATAGTCTTTCAGTTTCAGTACTGTTTAAATGTCCAAAGTTCAATGTCTCTCTGAAACTTGAGGCGATCTCTTAATTGTAAACCCTTATAAAATGAAAAAGGAGATTACATATGTCTCACACACAATGGCACAGATTATACATTATGTTCTAAAAGGTTGGAACAGTGAGGAAATCGTGGACCACAGCAAGGTTGAAGGAATTGGGGCAAATTCCTGATCTTGTTCTCGCAACTCTGATGTCAGAGGACATAGATGGCTCCATCCTGCTGGCTTAGCTGACTGCAAATGACTTCGTTTCCTTGGCTCTGCTTTTTGCCTGGAGCTTTCCTCGACAGATATCTTATGGCTCTGGTATCTCCAATATCTTGGGATCTCCATCATAGCCAAAGCTTTACTTTTATGGCTTCCCACAATGACCTCTTAAAGCCTCCAGGCATGGTCACTCCTGCCATAGGCCTGGTCTCAGCAGCTCTTAAGTGCAGAGGACGATTCCACACCCCTTTACCCAGGACTCCTTCACGATTCTAAAGGCAGAACCATGTGGTCCACTCTACTAAGTTCAGCCTCTAATTTGGGGTGAGTGCCAGGATGGATTTTGCAGAAACATAAAGGAGATGGGAGGGGTTGCAAATAATGAATATTAAGAAATAGGGTAGTCAAGTCAGAAGGGACATGTGACTTGGGACTAGCACGGATGGGACCTCTGAACCCGACAAGAAGATCAGTTGTCTAGTACCACAGAGTGTTCAAACAAAAGCTAATTTGGCAACCAGGGAATGAAGAGATCAGAAAGCATCTTCAGTGTAAGTCAATTGTAGCGTCCGTCTGTCTGGTTGTCGTAAGGACCGAATGAGCTCGTCTATGCTAAAGGCCTGGTAGACTGAGTGCTGGCTGGGCCCAGAGCAGGTACTTCTTCATACCTTGGTCATTTCCAACACGAAATTATCATTTAGAATTTGATGACACTGCGGTGAGCGATGATAGCAGAAGCCACAGTGTGGAGGCATCAGCCACAGACCAGGAGGACGGCAGAGGTCGACATTTGTGATGGGGTGGGCAGAAAGCAGTGGTTAGGCCATTCAGAAGAGCCTGGAATGAAGTGTCTTAGTGTCCTCCAATTGCTTCTTGTGACTCTGAAATAAATCTGGGGACCTTATCGCTATGTGAAGAGCGTGGTCTATGTAACAGGTGCAACAATAGGAGCCTGATTCCTAAACAGATCCTAGAGCTTCCTCAACACCCCTCTACCTTCCCGCTGCTGTCTACTGTATCCAGATGCTCTCCTGAGGATGAGAAAGTAGTAGGGACAGCCAGGCCCTGGTTTTTATCCAGATGTGTCTAAGTCAACCAACTCTAAGAACCAACACGAGCAGTCTGAGATTGTAAGGCTAAGCTTCCCCTTTTTCCCCCTGCCTCCAGCAGGCCATATAAGGAGAAGCGGCAAGGCTGTGGAACTTAGCTTTAGAACACATGCTCTCTCTGCCTGGCTGAGTACTGCTTTAGAGATTTTACAATTCCATGATGCCAGGACTTAGCTTCAGCACGAGGAGGATGGTAACAGAGTACAGAAGTCTTGTGGGAATTCTAGGGAATTCAGCAGTCGTAATGTGGAGGATGGGAGACACCAGCTTTGTTTTGTTTTGTTTTAATCCAGCTAAAGATTTAAAACAAAACAAGTAATGGAATCATCAAATGGACATCCAAGCTTTCTTTAAATTCAATTTGTAATGATCTCTTGATATAATACTTACTTTCCTTCTCACTTGTATACATATATAGTTATATATATATGTGTGTGTATATATATATTTTTACACACACACACACACACACATATATATATATATATATATTGGAGCCATATAGTGAAGACAACTGTTACATTTTGTTTTTGAGTTAAACTATTCTGTAATTTCATCACTTAATACAACACAGCACACTCTTATGAACAAAGGTTCTCTTTTACATAGATATAGGCTCATTATCATTATGAAAAATGAAAACAATACAATTGGTTGGGTTTTGGAAGAAAGGTGGGTTTTGGATTTTGATGACCCGCGGAAATGCCTCATACGTAGGCAGAGGACCCAGGGTAGGTCTAAGTACAGCTGTAGTGGCCAGTGTTATTCCTCACAGTGGACCCGAATTGCCAAAGGGGTTTGCTAAAGGCCACATAAGAAGTTTGGAAAGAGCCGGGACCAGAAACCACATTTCCTGATTCCCAGAGCTTCCACTCCCTGCGGCCCTCCTTTTCTGGGCACTGCGCTAAATTTAGAATATGACCCTGGGGGTTTTACCCGGGGGCACCTTGAACTCAACCTCAGTGTAAAGAGCTGGTTGAACAGCACCTTTCTGTGAGTTTCCAAAGTGTTCCAAGTCTGAGTCCTGCCAGTTCCCCTGTGAGATCAGGTGAGGAGTAGCAGGCTGTGGAAAAACCCAGGGCTCATATTCCAAGTCCCTGGGTGGGAGCAGTTCTCTAAGGTGAGCTGGCTTCCACTCTCTTACTGTGGCCCTGGTACCTGGGCACCCCAACTTTTTGTGCTGTGCTTCTTGAAGCAGGAGAGGAAGAGTCAAGAGATAGGGTGAGGATGGCTATGAAGCAAGATCACTGTGTGCTGGCCGGGTTAAGGATGTCACTGTGACTTTAGGTTACAGTTCTTAACCTCTGGTGGCTTTGCTCCAGGATCTACTGGAGACTCATAGTTGTCACAAGGAGTGGGCTGCTAGTGACATCCTGATTGACATAGGGCAGTTACCCCCACCCAAGATTACTCAGCCTCCAAGACAAGATGTGAATAGCGACGAGGTCAGGATATACTCTTTCTTTGTTGTTGTTGTTGTATTTCAAATCATTAATAGTTTTCTTTTGATATTTTCTGTTCTTTTAAAGGCTCAAACATTTTATTATTATTGTGTATGTTTGTGTGTGTATGATGTGTGTGTGTGTGGGGGGGCGCTGTGTGTTGGAAGGTCAGAGGACTTCAGGAGTTCTCCCTTTCAGCTCCAGGAAGCAAGGTCTCTCTTGTCTCTGCTGTGATTCACACTCCAGTGAGCTGGACTTTCTACTTGTTTTGTTACGCCTATTGTGGCAGCACATCAGGATACAGTGGATGCTCTTGAACATTCTGGTGCGGTGCTTATTTTCCTAGCATCTTCTCAGAGCTACCCTGTAGGATGGAACCATCATTTGGCACGGGTTCGCTTACGGAATGCCGTCCAAAGGGTGTAGGCATATTGGTTTGTTTGCTTGGTTTGGAAGGGGAAAGAAGCAATCCTTTTGAATCATGCCTTATTTTGGGAGAAAGGCAGGCTGGACGGGTTGCCTCGGCCAGCAAAAGCATGACTCTCAAGTGTACTCATTGCTCCTAATCGCTGAGCATCTTCTGTGAGTCAGGCGGAGGTTCTATGATGTCAGTGACAACTCATAGAGCCCCTCAAGGAAGAAGGTATTGTTCAGCTGAGGAGACTGAGCTTACGCTTTCCTCAGCAAAGCTTAGTAACTTGTCTAGTATCACAGTGTTTGCGAGGGGCAGCGTCTCCTTACGAACCCACTGTCTACTTTGAAGCAGACTGTTTTCAAAGCTTATTATCTATCATTACTTAATTGCTCCCATGAAGGTAAAGCCTACTTTGGAAGAACAGAGTCTAGGAAAATAAGAATCATCAGAAATAACTTCTCACATTGCCCGTCCCTTAATACCTATGTATATGTGCAACCGAGTTTGATGGTGGCTTGGAGTTTATGTATATGCACTGGAAGTTAGATGTCTTACATAGTTAATCACTCTTTAGGTGTCCAAACTTCTTCCTCAGTGTCTATATCTTCTAAGAAGGGCTTTAGGAGCCTTTATATAGATGCATTTATTGTCCTAAGGTCTTACATCAGACCTACTGAATTAGACCCTTTGGGTGTAAAACTTAAGAGCTTTTGTTTGCCATAGCATCCCCAAAATTCATGACAGCATCATCATTATTCTTTGGGGTGGTTGAGCCGTTTTCTCTAGAAGATGGACTTCCCTTTCAGGGGAAATCTCTTATCCGGAGGCAGCAGACCTGTGTGTCCCTGCCTCTGCCAACGCACTAGCGTGGGCAACTGGCATACCATGGTTTGTGTGGGGATGGGGGAAGTGGTGGAAAAACCCATGGCAGGTGTGGAAGGGTGTGAGCATAAGTTTGAAAGACATCTGTCCATCTTATCTAAGGTGTGTTCACAACAGAGTCCGGGTGTGTCCTTCAGTGCGGGAATCCCGAGTCAGCTCTCTGGACCTCTGATACCAAGAGTCGGGGTGGGGGTAGGGGTGGGGTGTGGGGAAGGGAAGGCTGGAGTTTAGAAAAGTTAAGAATGAAAAAAGATGATTAGCAGAACTGAAGGTGAAGCATTGCTTTTTGTCCCTCCCCCTCCCTTCTTCTTTTTTCCCCTCCTCCCTAAGGTTTGACTTATTTATTTATTTTGTTTGTTTGTTTATTTCGTGGCAGGGTCTGCTTTTATACCCACGCTGACCTAGAACTCACGCTGTTCCCAAGGGAACCTTTAACTCATCCCAAGCCCCTGACCCCAGCCTTCCAAGTGCCAAGATTATGAAGGTGAAGCCCCATGCCTGACTGGATTTCTTTTATTTTGGTAAAATAGATTTATAATAAATGCATGAATATATTTTAAAGGGAATTTGTCATTATCAATTTGCCTATACTTTAATTGATGTAATTTTAAAGCAAATGGAAATGACAGCCCTTACTATAGCTGGCCGCTAACAGGACAGTCAGCATTCTGTGTATTTCCTCCCTTGCTGGAATGCTTGCTCTTTGAAAGATCATTCTCTGCTTGCATTTGTTCTTAAGCTAATTTAATAAGCGTCTGATCTTTGATTTAGTTTTCTTTAAGTATTTAGAATTTTTTGAGTGTATTTGATTTTTTAAAAACAGTAGAGAGTTCCTCTCTAGGTCACTGGCTGGCTGAAGAATCCTGCTTCAGCACCGCACTCTCCCAGGTCTTGGTTTGAGGGTGCAAACCATCCCACCACAATTATTAATTATTATTATTATATACACTGAGCAGAGAAGCACTTATAAATGTGATGTGAATAACCACATGTATTCTCTCTTCTATATAAACCAAGTCTTGCCTTGGTAGCTTCCCATTGGCCGGAAACTTGCAGAATCATTCCCCAAGTCATCCCTGTGTGTCTATGAAGGTAACACTGTTCATCCTACATCAGAAGGCGATGCCAGCATGAAACAGGGTGGCACCATGGAACAATCCAGGGATGAGAAGAGATCAAGGCATGGGTTCAACTCTGGCTTCATAGAACCAGATGCATTTTGGACAGATAACTTTTTATCCTGTGCTCAAACTCAGTCTTCATTTTGATTTACACGTTCAGTGTAGAAACACAGAAAATATAAATGTATAATGATTAGCCTTTCTTGGTTATAGGTAACAAAACCTAGTAAGAGCTAACTTAATCAAGAAGAAAATGTACTGAAAGAGTATGAGGAAGCTTCAGGAATGAATAGGAAGACAGAGAACTAGCTTAAGCAGCAGGGTGGGAAGCAGGGCAGCTCTAGAGATAAGTGGGACTTGTGTGCTCTGTGCCTGTGCAGGTGCTTGTGAGCCGGGAGAGACCTGCTGTTCTTGCGTCTCACCTGGATGTGGTTAAAGCCTCTTCTTCACTAACCAGATCCTCTGCAGATGCAGCAGGCTCCCTGGCTTCTACTGAACAAACAAGTGGAAGAACCTGGCTAAGGAAGCCCCAAGTGACCCTCTTCAACTTCTCCAGTGAGGAAGTTCAATATTATCTCATCTAGGTGTGAAAGAGGTGCCCAAGAGGAACCTGGGGTCCAAGTGGAGAGCAAGAACGGGTGCTGGGGCAGGAAAATGAGGGCAGTTATTTAAACCACAGACATGTCCCCACGCAGCCATAACATTCGGTGTTTGTAATTTTCTTTTCCAGTCTTTTATTTACATCATAACTGTGAAAACCAGATTAACTTTTTACTATATATAGTTTTATGCCTCAATTCAAAAAAATTAACATATGCCAAGAGCATTTATCCATTAAACATACTGCTAAGTATTCTATTAATGGCATAAAATCTCATCTTTCGGCCGTTCTGTAATGATGTGGAACTGATCTGTAGAAGGGCATTGCGGCTGCTTTCAGCTCTCCTCTGATAACACAGGTACAGGGTAACAATAAGGGCTTTTGTGTCCACTGTGATTCTATTTAAAGTTCAATCCCACTGTTCTTTTAGACAAGCATTTGTACATACAATGTCTAACCTCTGAGTCCCAGCTCTTACTATAAAATAGGGCTAATAGATGCCTTACAAATCAGGACATTGTATGGGTTGGACTTGTCATGACTACAGCCATCTTGAGTTATAATCACCATGACTGCTCCGGAGTAACCCCAGTGGGCTTTTCTTGCATAGAATTCCAGAAATTGATAAACAGGAACACCACTAGAGTATTGAGGAGCTTTGCATCCAGATCCTGGCTCCAGGAAAGTGGCTGATACTTTGATACTAGCTTAAGATCAACCAGGTACATTCTAGTTAGGGAGACATCATTTTCTTCCTGTATAATCTATAGGCCCCTCCTTCTGCTCCACATTGCAAGGATCCACTTGGTCTTGAGAAAGTCCACAACTGTACTGATAGCAGCAAGTCCTTCTAACACACTGTCCTTGGTACAATTATTTGCCAACCTGCCCCAGAGAGCCTCTTTGAGGTCTCTCTTTTGGAATGTCGGGGGCCAGTAAGTGTATTGGAGCCATGCTGTTCTAGAGACGCACTGAATTTGAGGCATTGGTGGGCTATCTAAGTCTTCACAGACTCACTGTTTTGTGATTGCAACATGCATACTTTAGGTTGCGTATCCCGGGCTGGCCCGTCTGAGGAACTGATATGTAAGCTGTGGACTAAGTGACAAGAGGGAGCCAGCCATGTGGGGATGATTAGGGCGAGATTAAAAGCCGAGTGAATAGTGTCGAAGTCCCAGAATGAGCTTGGGACATTGGGCAACACAAGGAAGCTAGGGCAAAGTTGAAGGTGAAGGTCACCAAGGCAGCCAGAGGTCGAATATATATATATATATATATATATATATATATATATATATATATATATATAGTTTTAAAGAACTTTACAGGGCAAGCATCTGTTGTAGTTGTGAGTAACATGATGATGTTTACCCTTCAGAAGGATCATGCTGGTTACTGTGAGATTACATTACCGATGGCAGGAGCAGAAGGTGGGGGCCGGTGAAAGAAAAGATGGGGCGCCAGTTAAGAAACAATTGCTCTAGTCAACACGAGTGATGGTGCGGCTTGGACTGCGCTGCTGATGGTGAAAAGATGAAGCCAGGCCATATTTCAGAGGAGAGTAAAGGACATGTTGATGGATTGGGTGTGAGCGGGAAAAGGAGCGAACAGGCACTTATTGCTGCGGGACCGGAGTGGATGGCAGATTGTTTTATTGACAGAGGGAAGAGTGGAGGTACATGTAAATCGAGAGTTCTGCCGCGCTTGGTCAGGGAATGATTAATGGAGGAGGGCGTTCACACCCCATGTTACCTCCAGCTTTGTGCAAACATCTGTACCTGTGTCTCTAGGTACGCGGCCCATGTAAGATCACACGAGTATTCCATGCTTGGCCTGGCCCGCCGTTTCTTGAACTCGTTTGCTGATTCCTCTGCTCCTCTCTTCTGGCTTTATCTCATTTTGTTTAGATCTGGGGAAAATCATTTGTCTTTTTCTCATTGCTCAACCTTCCATTCGAATGTCAGCTACTTCCATGTCTCGGCATTAACCTGGGTCAAATCACCCTGTTCAGTCAGGCAAGCTTTCCTGGACCTGTTTTACCAATCTGTAGAAACATCCCTGAGAAACATGGCCATCCAGAACCCTCCTTCCCTTCGTCCTTGGGAGGAGAGTTCACCCATTGTTTAACTCCTAAGTGAATTCAGCCAATTGTTATTAAGTTTGACAATTATTATTCTTAATAAAATCCTCCTTTGTTCCAAGTACCAGCTTAAATAAATTGCTTGCTAGGGTTTTGATAAACATATCTAGACTTAGATTTTCATCAAGCAGATGCAATGTTGGAAGTGAACATTGACTTATACTTGAGTCTTTGAGGAGATTCCTGGTTGGTTTCCCTTTGTCCCATCAATCCATCTGTCACAATGTAGTGCTCTTCTTTGGAGCCACAGCCACTGCAAACCGAGGCAATTTCTGTGACCCCAGTCAGCCAGTTCTCTGCTGGTGGATTTCTGTGAGTGTATTAGTGACATTTCCATAGCTGTGATCAAATGTCTGAAGGAACCAACTTGAAGGAGCAAAGATTTATTTGGGACCATAGTTTCAGAGGGCTCCTTTTACTCTGGAAGGAAAAGCATGTAAGATCAGCAAGCAGGAGGCGGGATAAGGAGCACGGATGAAGAAGTCAGGGCAATATAGCTCTCAGGCACATGTTTCTAACAGCCTGCTTCCTCCAATGTGGTCTCTACATCCTGCCTTCCATCACCTCCCAATGAAATCATCATATTTCAAATCTAACAAGGGGTTTATTCATTATGTCAGGCCCTCATAACTAACAGCATCTGGGGGTATCCTCACATACACATTGGGAGGTGTGTTTCACTAAATCCAATCAAGCTGGCAATCAAGATTAACCGTACCAGCTACCCTTAGGATAATTCTTGCTGTTCCCGTATGACTTGACAGAGATATGACTGAGTCCCAGATGGGTTATGGGCTGCCTACTTACCCTTTCTAGCTTCTCCTGCATTCACTTTGAGTCTGCCATTAGGTGGGTCCCAGCAGTAACTGTGCCACCTTCGAGTCAAAGTGTATGAGTGTATGTGTGTCCTCCTCAGGACCCACAGGTCAGCGATGGATTTAAAAGCTTGCTGCTCTAGCCTTGGAGCAGATAAGCAAAGGATAAGTGGTGCTCCTAGGAACACCGTGTCGACCTAGAATATCTACTTCGGGGAGGTTGGGGAGGGTCTTGAGCAAATTTGGAAAAGATTCTCAGTCTGTTCAGACGTACGTAGGAATTCATCAGGCCCATTGTGAAACAGATAGGGGTACAAGTAGGAGAAGGGTCTTGCTGGTTTCCTTATGTGTGGGCTAGAATGGTCAGGCAAGACAGATTCTTCATTAACCTGGCTAAAAGATTTCTAATAAGGGTTCCTGACTATAAAAGCATGTGTGTTTGTATGTGTGTGTGTGTGTGTGTGTGTGTGTGTGTACGAGAGAAAGAGAGAGACAGACAGAGAGATATACAGAGACAGACAGACAGATACACCCAGAGGAGAGAAGGAGAGAGAGAGAAAGGGTGGGGGAAAGAAGAGAGAGAGAGAGAACACATGCTTCATACTCATTTTTGTATGCGTGTGTTTTACCCAGCAAGAGCAATTGCATTTTGGCTTACAAGTGCAAAGTCCTGTATTCTTTCTGTAAGGCAGTCTGGATTTTGTTGTACTCAGCAGGCCCTTTGTCTAACACATTGACACCTTAATGAAAAACAAAAGGTAGATTCATCAAAAGAGACAAGATTGCTGGAATCATAAATGGAGACCATCAGGGAGGCTAGCGACGATAATAATAATAAATGGTGGCCGTCGTCCCAGAAACTTGCTTTTCTAAGGGGCTTTGATAATTACCTGTCATGGTTTTCAGTTCCCACACCCTCTCCCTGAATGGATGGAACCTATTTATATCTCACGGGATGCTCGGATTCGCCTCTCAAAGGGCGTTCCATGTCCAGGCGCGAAGAGGGAAAGGGGTTATGTGAGTTTTCCAGGAGGGGGAAGTGTCGAGAAGCTTTTTGGTAGCTGCTCAACAAGAAGCGACAAGGGAAGAAGCAAGCAAACAAACAAAAACAAAGATAGCAGCATGGATGGTTGGGAGGTGATCCTTGTCCCCTGCAGAGAGGCACTCATTCACCATGGGGTTGTTCAGTGCAGGAGATGTCTGACATCGTCTGTCTCTCCTGTGTCATGTTAAAGTCAAGATGAAACACCAGCACAAGCAATGGCAGGGGAGATGGGGGAAATAGAGCCAGTGAAAAATCTGTTAGGCATGTGGGAACTTGAAGGATTATAATTTCTGCTCATTTAATGGATGTTCTAATATAAATGACTGAATTTAGTAAAACCGCACGCACCTAAAGAGACTGTTTGTCTGGGTCCTTCAGTCTTTCTCTATGGTTTTATTTCACAGAAATACATAAGGGGTATAGTTGTAAAGGAAAGGGAGAGAAAGAGTCTCCATTTCCATCAGGGAAGGAGGGAGACTCAAATCAGGGCATGCCAGTGAATATTAACTCTGTGGCCCTGTGACTTGGGACAATTCTACTATCTGCTTTGAGACTCAGCATCTGTATTTGTTTCATGGGTACATTAGTGCCTATCTAGACACTGCTTTTAGTTTGAAATCTTAGTATCTAAGTCTTTACGGTATTGGATGCTATAAGATTCAATTGGATAATGTAAAAATTTAAATCTTTATGGCATTACCAGTCGGTGATTATCAGATGAATACCCAAATGAATGCTTCTCTTCAATATTGTTCCTCTGTGTAGGCCCCATATCCAGTCCCTGACATAGGTGATCTTTTGTAATTAGAAGGGTTGTTGGTCATGATAGCATCATTTAAAAATGCCCACAAATGGATTTCTTTCTTCTGTATGGAGGGGGCCTCTGGGTTGGGCTCCGATGGCCACACCCTTGTTGCTCATGCTCCTGGTACCACATTGTTTGAGTGTGGGCTGGGAATGTTGACTCACCTCTGATGGACTACCATAGAAGTGACAGGTTGTCACTTCTGAGAGTATGGTACAGGAAGGCAACGTCATCTGTCCTTTCTCTTTCTCAATCTGTGCTCCTTGGGAAGCCAGTGCAGTCTTCTGATTGCTCTGGGGTAGAGAGCTGATGACTCAAGGCAGGATCCCTTGAGTACCTGGGGCCGGTCCACACTTAAACAAGTAGGCCTAGATGTGGGCTCTTTCCTAGGCAAACCTCAAGATGATTACCACCCTGGTAGATATCTCAGTGGTAGCCTTGTCAGAGATAGATTGTCAACCCACATCATTGATGACATAATAGGTATTTATTATTAAGGTAATATTTTTATTCTTTGAGAAGTGAATATAAACAAACAGTGTATTTTGATAATGTTTATTCCCACTTCTCTAAATTCCCCTGAATCTACCCCACTCTCTCTCACCTTTGTGTGTGTGTGTGTGTGTGTGATCTCACTGAGTCTAGTTTGAGCTGCTCATGTACTCATGGATGTGGAGTCATCCATCTGCCGGATTGTAGTTGACATACCAGGAGCCACACCCTTAGAGAAAACTGACTTTCCCTCCCCCAAGAAGCCACCAACTCTCAGTAGCTCTTCAGCGAGGGGTGGGACTCATGTGCTCCTCCCACATGCATTCTGAATGTTGAATGGCTTGATCTTGCACAGGTCCTGTGTCAGCAACCACGGCTGCTGTGCATTTCTGAGTACAGCAGTTCTTTGATGTTCAGAAGATGCTGTTTTGGTCTGGTCCTCTTAATTTCTGGTTCTTAGAGTCTTTCCATATTTCCTGTTTCTATGGTGGTCGTCCAGCCTTGGGGGAAGGATGTAAGATACTGATGTCCCATTGTAATGGAGCATTCCACTGACACTTATTCTTTTTGCACTTTGATCACCTGTGAATTCCTGCTTCAACCACTGTCTAGTGGGTAAAGAGACTCATCTGATGAGGTCTGAGACCTATACTATGGGTATTGCCATATGAATTTAAAGGGTCGTTTGCGTCTATGTCCATTTAACAAACTAATCATAGTAAGTTTAACCCTGTGACCTATGAGTTCCTAAACCGTAAGTTCTTGGCCTGATTGATAGGACAGACATGTGTCTCCTCTTGAGGAGTGGGGGCTTGAATTCAACTAGAAAGTTGTTGATTATTCTTGCAACATTTACATCACTACTGTGGGCATATCTTGACATACCTTCCAATTCAGTTATTATGGTAACCAAGTGTTCACAGCTAGATAAGATCATTGCAGACATTTTTCTGCCTCCATCAGAGTGATCTGTGAATTTTTTTTATTAATATTGATGTGAGAAGGCCCAGCCTATTGTGAGCAGTGCCACCATTGGGCAGGTGTCCTTGGGATGTATAACAGTACAGGCTGGGCAAGCTATGAGGAGCAATCCAGGAAGCAGTACTCCTCCGTATTCGCTGCTTCAGTTCCTCCCTCCAAAGTTCCTGCTCTGACTTCCCTTCACGAAGATTTGTAAGCTATAAGCAGAAATAAGTTCTTTATTCCTCAGTTAACTTTGAGCTATAGTATTTATCATAGTGATAGACACCAGACTAAGTCAGTGAAAAATGACATAACAAAAGTTTACACCAACATGTCTGATGGCTTATGTGGTGGTTTGAATGAAAAATGTCTTCTATAGTCCAGACATTTGAAACCTCAGTCCCCAGTTGTTGGTTCTGTTTGGGAAGGGGTGGTTTGAGGTGGTACAGCCTTAACAGAGGTCGTATGTCACTGGGATCAGGCTTTGAGATTAAAAGACCTTCAGAACTTCCGGTTCACCCTTTCTGTTTGGTGCCTGTGGTTCAAGACTTGAGCTCTCAAGACAAACTTTCATGTCTGCCCTTGATGCGGTACTGTCCTTGTTATTATGGATTCTAACCCTATGGACCATAAGCCAAAACAAATTCACTCCTCTTTACACCACCTTACTCGTGGTGTTTTATCACAGCAAAGGGGAAATAACTAATACAACTTATTGCTAGAGGCTCTGACCATGCAAACAAGACAAGGGAATGACATGGTGGTAAGTAGTTCGTGGGTGTGAATGTATCCAAGCTGACAGCAAAGAATAAGGCTTTGCAAGGGAAATGAATTCTACCTGGGGAGGATTAAGCTTAGTGGTTAAGTCACTAGCTCTCCTCCCCTGCAACTCAGCTTAAGAAATTGGAAACAATTTGACATTTTGCTCATTGTCTACCACTGTCAAAAGCGCCACAGACATAATTCATGCCTTCAATATCATTTCGCCACTCCCTGGACAGTAATGCAGACATACCACACATTGTTGAGTTGGCTCTTATCCAGAGTCAACTGAGCTCATGAAGCTATCTCTGGTTAAGTCTGCGATAACTTCCCCCCTTCCTGCTGGATGTGGGTAGCCTCACAAAGAGCTTCCAGGGCTCCAGCTTCACTCAGCGCTCCGGGCTCTCAAGAGTTCAACACCGGCAGACAGTCTCATTTCTAGAGGTGTTACTGCTGGATAATTTGGAAGCTAGGGATGTCATCAATGCAGGAAATGAAGTGCATTTGCAACTCTTCACGGACAAAAGCTTGCTCTCTTTTCCCAAGGCCTGGATCACTCTACGTGGCTTCTGGCCATTTCTCAGGCCTCCTTATTATCTTGCCTCTTGTGTTTAAAATAACAGGCATCAAGAAGTCCTAGTGAACTCAGTATGCCCAACTTCTGTGCTGTGCATGTGTCTCAAAACATCATGCTGTGTGTGGCAAATACATGTGATTTTACATGTTAAAGTAAGGGAAAAAAAAAACAGATAATGTCACAACGAGAAAAACACTGGTTGCACAGTAGCTCCTGTCCTGCTCCTATGAGCCTTCCTAAAAAGAAGCTTGAATATGGTGCCCACACAAAGAAGCTGCCTCTCGGATGACCTGGGCTCTGATGCAGTTTCTGTCTTATTCATAGCCCATCCACCATAATCTCCTGCCCACCTGGCCACAGGACCCTCCTAAGCAGTCTCCCTTCCCTCTTTCCTACCTCCAACTTTCTTCCAAAATAGTAGGCACAAATAATCTCTTAATTGATTTAGTTTTTTTAAAATGAAAGTGTGTGCCTATTAAAAAAAAGACAAGTTGAAAAGTATAGCTAATGAAAAATAAATCTGTTAAGCCAACCTGCTAGTCCCTAAGGCCCTCTTCTTAGACACAACCATGTCTTGAGGTTCCTATTGCTGTAAAGACACACTGTGACAATGGCAACTCTTATGAAGGGAAACATATAATTGGGGACTGGCTTACAGTTAAGAGGTTCAGTCTTTGGTTATCATAGCTGGAAGAATGGTGGCATGCAGTCAGACATGGTGCTGGAGAAGGAACTTAGAGTTCTAAATCTAGATCAGCAGACAGCAGGAAGAATTGCCACATTGGGCCTGGCTTGAGCATCTGAGACCACAAATCCCACCCCCAATGACATACTTCCTCCAATAACACCACACCTACTCCAACAAGGCCACCCTCCAATAATGCCACTCCCAAGGAGCCTGTGGAGTCAGTATCATTCAAATCACCATAAACCATATTTACAACTGAATGCTTAGTTTTTGAAAATACTGTGTGTGTGTGTGTATTTGACCATTTTTGTCTTCTATACATGGATGTACTCTGTATATATGATGTATAAGACAAAAGCTCTTCAGAAGGCTCAGGAATAGCATTCTTCTTTTTGTTATTGTTGTTACCTGAGGTTTACTGAAAATACTACCCAACAGCAGAGGAGGTTCAAACCTCCTCCATGTGGTGTTTGGAAATTCTTCCCACTGTAGGTTGAGTGAGCAACAGGGTGTAGATATGAGAAGCCCCAGCATTTCTTCATCGTTGGGATCCACTCCAACGATCTTGGGCTGAGACCTTAGGAACATAACCATCTCTCCTCCCCATTCTGCCCCTTGATGGAGAAGCCTCTCTGAATCACCTTTGGCAGACGTGTGGCCTCTGCTCTCTGTGGAGCTTCTTAATGGGAAGGAGAGTGATCTTGCACACACACTGTGAGTGTGAAAGTCATTGTCATTGCCTCGTTGCTTAGAGTACTTCTTTTTGTTTGGTTGCTGTTGTTTGCTTGTTTTTTTTTTTGAGACAATGTTTCTCTGTGTAACCTTGGCTGTCCTAGAACTCACTCTGTAGACCAGGCTGGCCTTGAACTCACAGAGCCTCTGCCTCCCAAGTACTGGGAATAAAAGGTGTGCACTACCCATCACTTAGAGTACTTCTAAATGATGGCCCCGTTTTTTTTTTTTTTTTCATATGATATTGGTTTAAATGCAGCCTATGTTGGGAGTCTGAATAAAAAGCATATCCCAGACTAACAGCGCCTTCAAGATCCAGCCGATCTGCCCGCTTCCCTCTAAAGTGTGTGAGAAGTCTCACGCTAGTCCCCTCATTTTCTGTTTTCCACACTGGACTCACATTAGATCCGAAAACATCTAACTCTACTTCCTAGAGGTTTTTACACATTTTTCTCATGTTACAGTGTAGCTTTCTCTCTTCCCTAAGATTGATGTGTGGCTGTTTCCCATACATACATCCCACCCATGCTTAACAGCCACATGGTTTACACGGAAGGGGCACACCCTCCAATCTAAAGAGACATAGATCCACCCTTTTGACCACACTGTTTGGTTCAGGCATCTGATGGTTATGAGGTCTGGCTTGGATTTAGCGTAGTCAGCATAAAAACATGTCTCTCATTCTCCTTCCAAGCATGGGTGAACTCTGTTGGTAGATATTATGATAAAAACTCAGAGACAAATATATATATATATACATATATATATATATATATATGTATATAAACTTTTGAATGATAATTTGAATCTCTTAGGAACAAAGCCAGAGCCTTGATCAACTATATTAGCAGATCTTTTATCTCAGCAGCCAATAAATAAATACTTTAAACTATTTTAAACATTTTCGCCCTTGGGTTTTGTATGCCTTTGACAAGCTAAAGCATCTTTTTTTTTTCTTTTTTCTTTTTGGTTTTTTTGAGACAGGATTTGTCCGTATAGCTTTTGGAGCCTGTCTTGGCACTAGCTCTTGTAGATCAGTCTGGCCTCGAATTCATGGAGATCCGCCTCCCTCTGCCTCCCGAGTGCTGGGATTAAAGGCTTGCACCACCACCGCCAGGTCCAAACTAAAGCACCTTACACACTGCTCTTGCCCCACCCAAGCCTGCTTGTTCTTTGCTCTTTCTCCAATCCTCCTGCTTGCAGCTTCCTCTGAGAGGTTCCTTAATGGCTTTCCAGATGAGGCTGGGCCTTCCTTCTGCCTTTCCTGCACTGAGGAGTTTCCTCCTCAATACTCCTCGTTGTGGTTGTAAGGCATTATTGTTTTTAATATTGTTTTAATATTCCCATGTGGGAAAGCTCCAAGTGAAAGCAGGGCCACATCTACCTGGTTCAGTGTTTTCAAACAAGGTCCTGTCACATACCCCAGACGTTAGCTGTTCCATAAATATAGACTAGGTGCAACAGCAAATGAATGGTAGATAATAGTTATTCATAATTATTATAGATAGTATAGACTTCCTTTCTTCCCTTGCTCCCTCTCCCTTCATCCCTCCATCCCCTTCCTTCCTTCCTTCCTTCCTTCCTTCCATCCTTCCTTCCTCCTCCTACGTCTCCTTTTCTGAGACATGATGTCATGTACAGCCTGATCTCCAGCTCCCCAGTCTATAGCCAAGAATAACTGACCTCCTGGTCCCCCTGCCTCCACTTCCTGAGTGCTGCGATGAGAAAGGTATGGACCAGTGTGTCCAGTTGATAACTCGGCCTTTCCCAGTGATTTTTTTCAGATGACAGTTAAAAGGTCTCATGCATTGAAGTACAGTATCTGTCTTTGATCCAACTTGAGCAAAGAATCCTGAAACTGCAAGACATAGCTATCCAGTCTCTGTCATGGAATCTCTGTGGAAAGGGTTTCTATGTGATGATGGGTAAAAGTGCCATGTGGTCCTGGAGAGGAAGGGATCTTTTAAGTCCTTGGCTTTCTGGCTTGCGGCTAGTTTTTCAACCTCTAGCTGTAATGCTTTTGTCTTGGAGGTGAGGATTAGGATACTGTCTGCTTCATAGGTCTTTTGCCATTTGACTTTCTCAGTAACCTTAAAGTTTAAAAGATCATTCATTCATTCATTTATTCATTCATTCGTGTGTCTGTGCAGTTGTGTGTTCCCCATAGCACACATGTAAAGGTCAGAGGACAACTTGCTGAGATCGGTTCTCTGTTTCTATCACGTGCAATAAAACAATAAAACTCAGGTAATCAGGCTTGGCCACCAGCGCCCTTACCTATTGAGGTACCTCATGTTGTCAATAGTATATTTTCTATCACACAGTAAGTATATTATACAATAATGCTATATGTGGCTGTTAAATGATGTCCCACATGCAACACCCCCATCTTGATAACCTTATTTCCTGTCTCATAGTAAAGAGTAGATACAGCACAGAGTGATACAGCATCAGTATCAGCCCAGCTGGATCTGGTTTTGAGCTTGTATGATAAAATTTGAAAATGAAATTTATGCCCCGGTAATGCCAAAGCTTGCACGGGCAGTCCGTATATGGCGGTTCTGTTGAACTTGTCCATATTGGGTTTCATGGTCTAAGTTGATAAGGATGACTGACTGGGTCTCTAATTCAATCTAGAGCAGTGGTTCTCAGTCTTCCTAATGCTGGGACCCTTTAATACAGTTCCTCGTATTGTGGATTCCACCCCCGCCCCCGCAACCATACAACTATTTTGGTTGCTACTTCATAACTCTAATTTTGTTACTGTTATGAATTGTAATGTCAACATCTGGTATGCGGGATATCTGATGTGTGACCCCTCTGAAGGGGTTGTCACGACCCACGGGTTGAGAACCACTGACCTAGGGTTTTTCTAAGGACTGACTCAATGATGTGTTGAACTAAAATGGACTGAACGCTAGACTCTGAAAATTATTTCTGCCTGACTGTGATTCTCACGTAATCTTGCCAACACAAACAGCTGTTATGCTCTAAAAGACAAAATTAAATTCGAAAGAGTATTTATTTTGACCTGTTGTTGGTCGGAATGTGAATAGCCCCCGATGTGCCACTCACCGGGCCAGGCCATTGCTTTTCACAGGGGACAAAATAGCCTGTTTCACTCTAACAACCTGCCTGTGGTCCCTGTGGTCGGATCCTTCAGGGAATTCTTTCGACGCAGAGGAGTGGAGCTATTGTCATTAGCATATCAATGAGCAGACAGACACTCTGGTTATCACACAGGCTGCTGCGCCCTTAACTTGGGGGCTGCACCACCAAGTTAAAGTGGGAACCGCACATCTTATGCATTCATTCACACACATCCCCCAAGCACAGGCAGTTACACAGGCTGAGGCAGTTACACCACTTGAGTAAATTGCTGACTGTGTGTGTGTGTGTTGTGTGAGCATCTGTGCGCAGGTACACACACCCACATGTGCTGTGTGGAGGCTGGAGATCAATGCTGTCCTCTCTTGTTCTTTACCTATTTTTTTTTTTCCTCATCAGGGTCTCTCACTGAACCCAGAGCTCGTACTCATTTGGCCACACTGGCTTGCCAGCGAGTCCTTAGAATAAATTTTCCGTGTCGCAGTGCCGGGTTTATAGCCACGTGTCCAGTTTTTACGTGGTTGCTGGGGATCTGAAGTCAGGCAGTGAGGCACCTCCTCAGCCCCCGCTAGTAAAGTAAAACTAGGAAGACTCATGCTTGAGTTTCAGATGTTGGATGTAGTACATGATGGAGGCCTTTTAAAAAATTAGCATTGCCTTCGTGGGGAATTTAGACCCTGAGATTCAGAAGAAAGCAGCCCCCAACTTGTTGCTTCTGCCAGGGCTGCATTCCCGCCAGTATCTCTCCCCAGCTTTGGAGACAGCCAGTCTGTCTCACTGATTTGGAAATGAATGACATGTACTCTCGTCCTCAGGTACCAGTGGAAGGGCTGGCAGTGAACACAGAGTTGTGGGGCCGTCGGCCAACGCACACAGTCACAGAGAGCGAGCCGAGTAACGTAGTGTTCACTGTTTCACAACACACTTGTAGTCTTCTCTTCAGGGGACACTAACCTCGTTGGCAGCATTTGAGGGCCCCTCCACCACAGAGCCATGACTTACACAAGCACTTACCATTTCCAACACTTGGGTGAGAATACGACAGTAAACCTCCCCACAGATCACAGCTGAACCATGTAACTTGGGGGAAAAAGCCATTTTGGGAAAACCCCACACCTTCTAGATTTTTGTTTTTATTCAATTGAAAGTTGATTATTGACATCATACTCATCTTTAGAAAAACAGACCAGGCATAGAACAATAACAACAGATAAGTTTGGCCTCCCTTGGAACTGTTCTAGAAACCACCTGAGAATTCAGGCATCTAACTCTTCTATGACTGTATAATGAGACATGGATCCGTTTTTGACGTGGAGGATACAGGGATTTTAGTTCAGACTGGTCTTCAACTCCCTGTGTAGCTGAGAATGGCCTTGAACTGCTGATCTTCCTGTTTCTACCTCGTGAGTGCTGGGATTACAGACAGAAGCCCTCTCATCTGGTTTATGTGGTGTTGGAGACAGAACCCAGGGATCCTGCATGCCAAACAAACACTTTCTTACTGCCCTTCATACCTTGCCCAAGACAGGAAATATTATTATCCAGCTTTTCTATCGTGGTACCAAGGCAGGGAGAGGTACCATGGCTGGAGTTCAAATGCAGAAGGCACAGAGTCGCTTGGAGATGCAGGACGTTAATCAAAGAAAGTTCTCTGTTGTGTATCTGAGCAAGCTAAGTAAGAGATAAGTTGCTCACATATGATGTGTACTGACTCTACAGATATTGATAAAGATAATGTGTCAAATATGTGATCTTTACAACAGTATGGGGTGGTAGGTACTCTACCCAGCATAACATACTTAAACTTTCAAATTTTGCCTTTTTTTCCCCCTTAGGTAGAGTGTTGGGTTGCCGAGGCTGACCTTGAACCCACTGTGTAGCCAAGGATAACTCTGAGCTTCATTTTTGTATTTCTTAAATATTTATTTTTATGCCCCCCCAGATGTGTGCATGTGTGTGTCTGTGTATGTGTGTGTGCCTGTATTGAGTGTGCAGGTGCCCTTGGGATGTAGAAGAGGGTTTCAGATACCCTGGAGCTGCAGGAAGTTGTGAGTCGGCTGTGCAAGAGCAGGTTGTATTTCTAGCGGCTGACCCACCTCTCTAACCATCATCATCTCGAACCCGTCTTAAGCTTGAACTTCTGATCCTGCTTTTGCCTCCTAAGTGATGGGGAAACAAGCTTACATCACCATGATTGTTTTATGTGGGTCTGGAACTGAACCCAGGGCAAGTAGTCTACCACTTGGGCTTCGCGTCCAGCACCAAACTCCAGATTTTGAATTTTCCGATTTTCCAAGCTTAGCTGTGTGGCATGGTCCTCTGTGGTGATGCTGGTGGCAGTGAGTTACACACAGGTCACAGTCAGCCACGTGATCATAAAGGAGGGGTCAATGATCTGTAATCTGCAGAGGTGCCAGTATTTCCTAGATATTGACATTCAACAAATTACACGCTGTTTTCACACGTTGTTATGAAATAGGCTTTGTGTGAGGTGACTGCGCCTAGCTGTTGACTACTATGAGTTTTCTTGGCATGTTCTAAGCAGCTAAGGCTAAGCTATGGAGCCCATCCAGTTAGACTTATTAAACGCAATTTGATGTATAATAGTTTTGATTTTTCAAATCAGCGAATAAGCCCAGTGTAAGCCAAAGATCATCAGTATTATCTTATTTAATCACTACTAAAGCCCCAGAGAGGCATTACTAGGCTTATTTCAAGGCAATAGCATCTAAGACAGAAGGAAGTATTAATGAAACACTGTTGAGTAAGACACGCAACAAGAAAGTAGGAGAGCAGGGATTTGAACTCCTGAACTTGGCTGATGAACACTGGTCAGCAGAGTCTGCACATTGGTTACTCCTTCTCCTGGCCTCTGGAGAACGGTATGGACCCCATGCTACGCTGGCTGCCAGGGACAGAGTGAGCTTACTGAGTTTTTTTCTGCCTCTGCAGAACCTCAGAATCTTTCCAGACCCCGGTTCTCACACCCCATTGCCTCTGTCCAACGCTGTTTCCCACATTCTGTTTCTGAAGAGCTGGCTAAGGCTCACTGGCAGATGGCCAACGGAGGGCTTACTTCATGGTCACGTGTCGCAGAAGTAAATGAGTTAATGTGGTCCAGATACTTAGAGACTTCTGGCATCGGCGCTCACCAATATAATCACGGCTTATTATCCATTGAGGCAACAATCATTCTTTCATTTGTTCCATAAACACTGAGCGGCTGTGATGGCCTGGGTCCTGGGCTGGGGCGGCATTAGCGTTTGTGACTGGGGCATTCTGGGGGAAATGTGATGCCCCATTCATCCCAGTGAGTTTAATGGTGGAGTTCTGGCACCTTGGCAAGTGGGCTTTTTGGCCCTTCTCAGCTCTCATTAGTTCAATGGGCATTGACTACTTATCTGGACGGCTGGTCTGGCTGGCACCACCTTTGAAAAAAGTGACAGAATTTGATGCCATTGTGAAAAGAAAGGAAGAAAGAAAACAGCCTGTCTATGGTGGGATGAATTTTCTTTTTCTCGGGTCTAGAGAATGGCTTTTCTTCTCTTCTCTTCTCTTCTCTTCTCTTCTCTTCTCTTCTCTTCTCTTCTCTTCTCTCTCTCTCTTTCTATCTCTCTCTCTCTCTTTCGTTTTTTCTCCTGGTTGGAGAAAAAATAAAAATTTATGAAGTAGTAATTTAGCTGCACTGGAATCCAATTTCAAAGGAGAGGCTTTCACTGAGTCCTAGGACAGTTTTTTTTTTTTTTTTTTTTTTTCCAGTTAGTTTCAACGTCTTTGTTTTTCATTGGTTTCCTTCTAGCCTGAGAGAAAGAGTGTGTCTCTGGACAGGATAAACCGACAGGACGCTGTGTGGTTTTGCTTTGCCTTCCTAATCTTGTGCCCGTATCTTTCAGTGGGTGACGGTCATCTGCCAGCGCATAGTGCACAGTCTTTCTGATTCGGAAATGACCGTCATATGGAGATGTGAGCAATTAGGAATCTAACGGGCAGGATCCTGAGCTCTCAAGAAGACTGTCAGCCCAGATTTTGGTTTTCTTAGTAAGGATCTGGCTGCATTCAGCATCTTTACCACAGCTCCGGGGGTTCTTTGAGCCAGCGAATAATCTTCTGTTTTCTTCTACAGAGAGATCGCAGGAGGCCGGTATCAGCAGGAGCCCTCACGTGTCTTAAAGTAGTCAGAGGTCATGTGTTTGGTGGGTGACTTACTAGGTTATCTGAGAAAACATGTGATGCTTTTGTGTTTAGCTTCTCTGTGTGTGAAAGCGTGAATACGTAGAGGAGGCGCTTACGGGACAAGGCGTTTACGGGGAAGTGCTGCTGGGCGGGTGTGTTACTTGAAGACTTTTCTAAAGGAAAAGTTGCCTAGAAGGACTGGAGGTGGTCTCTGTCGTTAGGAGCCATGCAGGCTACTTTCGGACCAGTGTATCCAATGAGTCTGCAGATGAGGTGAAAGCCCACGGGGATAGTCTCACTCGGCAAGGCCCCGTGGACTTCGGGACAACACAAAATCCTGCTGGGACGGTGCAGCTTGCATCTCTCTTCTCTTTCCTGATATTGATGATTGTCTTGGCAGTTTGGGTGTGGCTTTGTCAGTCATGCACAGGACAGATGCAATCACTCCTGGAAGCCCCCCTTTTTTTTTCCTCTCAAATATTTTCCCCCCAAATTCTTTGGGAGCTGATGCTTCTCAGGTTTCCTGTCCAGGGATGCCAGCTGTCACTTCAGACCAAAGGAGCTGTCCTAATTCAGGGCTGACAGGACCGGAGGCAGATCACCCCGATTTCTGTAAATATGATTTGAATGGGATTGTTCTTGAAGATGTGTGCCTATGTCTGTCCTATGTCTGTCACCTTGACCTGCCTCAGTATTTGGCCAAGCTAACAAAACATTAAGGGTTGCTTTGGTTTAAAGATGCTTTGATGGGAAAGTGGGGAAGAAACATATTCGACATATTTGCTTTTGCCAGAGGTTAACGTTGGAAGATGGGAAAAAAATTGTTTCTTGGTATGGAAAAGCATGTTTGTTTTTGATGTGTAAATAAAGACAGCTGGAGCTATTTGGGGCCAGCCACTCGTGTGAAACTCACCTGGCGGTCGTGAAACTCACCTGGCGGTCACAGATGATTCATTTCATCACGCCGAGGCCCCTTCCCCGTCTCAGGACGTGAACCAGGACTGCGGCCGGGCTGTGGCACTCTACGGCAAGATAGTCTGAGGGAAAGGCATTGCTGCTGCTTTGTGAGAGTGCGGGTTGCTTATGAGGGCTGTGCTTTTCGGACCCCAAGAATTTGCAGGTGGTCATGAAGCTGGGATGTCTAGTTCACTTAACATGCATGAAACGTCGGGTTGGATTCCCAGCACTGTATTAAACTGGTATGCCACGGTGTTGCATGCTTTAATCCTACACACAGGAGGTGGAGGCAGGAGAATCGAGAAGTTCATCTATCTATCTATCTATCTATCTATCTATCTATCTATCTATCTATCTATCATCTATCTATCTATCTATCTATCTATCTATCTATCTATCAATCAAATTCAAGGCCAGCCTGGACTACCCGAGACTTTAAAGGGGGCTGGGGAACAGCTCTTGGTCTTTGCAGAGCTTGCCCGCTGATCGTGAAGGTGAAGTTCGCATTATCCTCTTTTCCTTACAAGTGGTCTTTTGAAAAGACAAGATCATACTGGATTGCAGAGATATCTGCTCAGACACATGGCCACTGTCTCACAAAGTTAAATAAATGAAAACCAAAGAAAGAAAGAAAGAAAAAAAAGAAAGGGGGTGTCATTATCTTTTTGTGAAAAGTGCTCTTGTCCGGTTTTCTGTGGCTTTAGTGGGACAGCCATGCTCCCGCCCCGGGATGTCCTCTGTTTCTCTCTCTCTCTCTCATTCCTCTGTCTCTCCCTCCCTCACTTCCCCACTCTTTCTCTTCCATAGTGATAGATTCAAGGGTAGGTACATCCAAAAAGAGCTTTGGAGAGAGGTACATGTCACATTTGCAGGACTATAGTGCTGGGACCTGCTGAAAAATGACCAAAAAATGGCAAAAAACCAGAGCTACAAGCTAAAAGGTAGGAACCGGGTGGTGGGGTGACCATCAAGTCCAGAGACTTCACTTAAAGTTCCAGATCTCATGCGACTAGTTCAGCTTGCTTCTGGTGTTTTCATCTGGCGGGTGGCAATCATTTTCTCTTTGTAACCAATATGAGTTGAGTCTGTTTCATTCACAGCCCCTTGGGCCCTGATGAATACCCTGCATAATAGATCACCTTCTCATTTAGTGTCTACAGGACTTCTTTTATAGAAAGGAAGCAGGTTCAGAAACATCCAGGCATGCCGTTGAGGTCCTTCTGTGCAGATATATGCAGAATCCAGCCTCCAACTCATATATGTTTTGTTCTAAAACTCTGGGCTTGGTAACTAAGGGTCAGCTAAACAAGGCTGTGCCGTACATAGCAGCTGGCAAACCACATAACTTGAAGAGCCACTGGAAAAAAATTTAAAATGAATTCTTTGAAGGTTTTATAAAATATGTTTTGGTCATATTTACCTCCTTATCCATCTCCTTGCAGATCCATCCCATTTCCTATCCACCTTCCTTTGTGTTCCTTTGTAAATCAATCAAGACCAATTTGTGCTGCCCATATCTTCTTGGCTGTCTGCTCTTCCACTGGCGAGTGGGTCTTCCTGACCAGGGACTACATTCTTGGAGAAAAACAGACTCTCTTTTTAATTTTCAACAGCAGTTGACAGGCGGATGCACTGATGATCCCAAAGGATTTCTTACTAAGCTTGTAGGGTCTGAGTGTGTTTGCCCTTACCTTGCCGCCAGTGCCTTCTCTCCTTGTTCGGGGTCTCTACCTTCTGAGCAGCAGATGTTTCAAACAGAGGAATCCTCAGTGGCTTCTGCATCTTTAGGTCACAAACAACCTAAGGAGGGGGAAAATCCCACCTTTACCTGTTGAGTGCCAGTCGTCATCCGTGGGCTTGTCTGGGCCACCAAAGAGTGTGAATGGGGACAAGAATGTGGTCCTTAAACCAGAGCCAGGAGTTTATTTTTTGAGAAAAAGTGAAACCACGGAGGCACCAGGTTGGCACCACTCCCCTCTCTGGGTGGGTTGTGTTTGTGTTTCACCAAGCACAGAGTTCTGTCTTGAAAACAGAACAAAATGAGGTAAACACTAGCCTGGGAACTATGGTCTGACTCCAGCTGGATGTCAACAGTGCACCCATGACACCCGGTGCTTCACAGAAGACTGTGATGTGGTAGATAACACCTCCACTGCCTGCCACAGCTGAGCTCCGCCCGTGAAGGTGCAGGAAATGGGCCGCCACCCTCTTCTGCCACTTTCAAAGGTCTGTTGTTTAAGTCCTTGGGGGGATGTTTTGATGGAGTAAGGTTTTACTCAGAGGAATCGGGAAAGTGTTTGTGATTTGAGAGCCTTCAAAAACAGAGAACCAGAAGTCTCAAGCTTAGCCTGAGAGGAAGCTGCTTTGTGGACTTGTAGGGTTAGGGAAAGACGTGGCGAGATTGGGGCAGGTGTGCAAACAACCCAGCACCAAAGAGTAGTTAAGTGTAAGTGAAGCCACACACCTCCCTGGGCACTGAGATTTCTCACAGCTGACTTTCCTCTTCAGAGGGCCCGAGAAGAGCAACCAGGAAGTGACTTGTAGGTGATATATATATATATATATTTTTTAGCTTTTCAATGAACTCTGTCTACAAAGTCTATCTCTCCCAAAGATAGAAATTCGGTAAGGAATGAAATCTTGCCCGCATGCTCACAGAGTCAATCCAAAACGGCAGTTCATAGCATCTGAGACCTGGAGTGCATATGGAGAGTGGGAATTGGCTTTTGATGGTCCCACAACAAGAAAACATTTCCTTTCTGTTTTCTTCACTGGGTTTCCAAGCCCCTCGGTTTGGTCATCTAGGAGTTGAGTTCCCCAGAGCGGGATGTTTCTGGTGTCTTCTTTTAGTCATGGCTGTGTTTCTCATTGTGGTCCAAAGCTTGCTTCATCAACGCTATAAGAGAGTGCTTAAGGGGGCTTGGAGAAATGGCTCAGGAGTGAATGGCACTTGCTGTTCTTTCAGAGGATCCGAGTTTGGTTCCCAGTGCTCTTATGACCAACCAGGTAAATAACTGTAATCATCTTCCCTCTATTGAGGGACAAATCAATGAGATGAGCAACTTCAGGTGTTGGGAAATGTAGGCTGGACTCCAGGGCAGGTCAGTTCTCAGTCAGGGCGAGGGGTATGCAATGGAAGGTGGAGATTGGAAGCATATCATAAAAAAATAAGTCTGGGTGGGGATGAAGAACATCGAGGCATCTACACTAAGGTCCAGCAGATGTTAGGGAGGCTTCCAGCCATGTTTGTCTGAGTCTTGAAGACTGGGTTGTTCAAAGGAGAAAGTTGCAAAGCCCACGTTTGCTCTTTCATATTAAAAAAAAAAATCTGTCTGTAGACACTCGCCCTATGTATGTTGTAGTGGTCAAAGACCAGAGTTCTAGAAAAGGCCTGTCTCTTTCAGCGACGAAGCAGAGAACATGGAAATGAGATACTTAAACACACCATGCATATAGGTAGCATATAGTTTCTCCACCCGAGAGGCATGTCCAATGCATTGACTCTCAGTCGTCCAATGCCTACTGACACTCTGCCATTTGACTAACAACCATGTGTGGGGGCAAAGCCAGTATTTGTCAGCCATGGTGACGGGTGGCGTGGAACAAAGAAATAGCAAACGTCGTTTGCCCTGGAGATGGTCTTGGCTTCATAAACTCCCAAGGGAGGAAATGACCGTCTCTCTCCAGAGAGGAGATAGGCCAGGAAATTTCCCCAGAGAAGGTGGGACCTGTGCAAAGGGTGTGGCGGTGATGTCGTCTTTGTAGCGTAGGGTACCGGCTTGGACCAAGGCAGAGTCTGGTCTGGTGCATCTCGATGAGCTTACAGTTCTCTAGTGTCCTGGGAAAGGCAGAAGTAGTGAGTTGTGAGTTCATGATCCGATAGCATCCAAATCCTGCCTGATCTGAAATGGCTATGCTGGGGGAGGGGGGTAGGCATGTGCCTTAGCATATAGAATGTTTGGGTAATTGTCCCAATTTCTAGGTTTGCTCCCCAGCACCGTATAAATGTAGCACGGGTACCTCTGGAATCTGAGCATTTAGGCAAGAGGATCAGGAGTTCAAAGTCATCCTCAGCTGCATAGTGAATCTGAGGGTATCCTGAGTTACATTTGTGACTCTGCCTCAAAAAGAGGAGAGAAAAGAAGAGAAATAAATGTCTTACCTTTTGTTTTAAGGAAAGGAACTCGACACAGCCTGAAACCCTGAACTCATAAACACACAGCAGCTGAGAAAACAGGGTCGGCTGGGTTAAAGGGCCTGGGCCAATGAGCAAGCCAGGCTTTCATGACGTCCATGACTGGAGCTTCAGGCTATAGAAATCCACTTCACAAACAAGCAACCTAGAATAATATAGCAACTTGCAGTTTTGAGGGAATTGTTCTATTTTTTCCTTCACTGTAGGATACACTTAAAAAAAGAAAAAAAAAAAAGGAAAAAGAAAACCACTTCTAGCTTCGGTTTTGAAACGCCTTCTTTTGAGAGCCCTTTAGTCACGAAGGGGTTTCCATAGCAAACGTGTGTGGGATGGCCTCGCTTGGCTGGCAATGGTTCAAGGGAACTTCTATCCTTACATCGGGACGAGGCCTGGCACGGAGGCTAGCAAGTACGTGGCACCGTTCCCGTAGCACGAGGCCTGGGTTTAAGGACAAGATAAAGGCAGGGCGAAGACCTAAGGAAGAAAGGCAAACAAGTAACAAAGGGGAGATAAAAATGGATTTAACAGCTCAGCCCGAATAATAGCGATGCAAATGGTGCCGCTAAAATAGGAAGGCACATTACTTTTTGAAAAGACAAAAGCGCAGGAAAATTGTAGTAGCAAAACATTCCGCCTGGTGAAATTGTAACGCTGCGTGCACCTCTCCCAAGCGCAGCCACCTACTCGAATTTTTCCCAGCAACATGCTGCGAGGCTGTGAACTCGGTGAGTCATTTTAAGAAGATTTACTACAAAGTTCCAATCTGCTGTTTTGCTGTTTTTTTTTTTTTTTAAATACAATTTGATTACATCTTTCACTTTACCCCCCAAGCAGCTTCCTGCCGATGGTTCTGTTTTATAGCCACAAATTCTAACTGGGCCTAGGAAGTAATGCATTAAAAAAAAAAAAAAAACAATCAATAAGTTTATGCAAAAATGTCTGGAATTTATTGTTACTAAAAAAATTTATGGTGGGAAAGTGTATCTGGTGTGCCAATCTGCATCTATGAAAAAGTAATCTGAATAGAAATGTTTTAAATAAAAAAATGGTAGGGAAAGTTTATTAATAACAGAAGGAGGAAATGGAGTAGAAGAAACGGAATCAGAAGCTAGAGTCTGCCTACTTTTTATTTTCATTTTGGATTCAAAGGCGTGTAGATGTTTAATGTGACTATAAAAAAATAACAATAAGAGCCAACTTTAAAAACTTAGAAGCTAAAACACTTCAAGGAAACTGAATCTCAAATTGATGTTGTAATCACATTACAACTACATTCAATATGATATAATCTATAGGGGTAACCTAAGGGGAAAAAATTACTGTCAGCAGGAATGGGAGCTAGTATAATATATAAAAAACAGCTTGAAGGGTCCCCAAAAGATTAGGAGTAGAAGTAGCGTTCAGTTCAGCACTCTCATGAGTGTCTTGCACCCCAAAGAAAGAGAATCAATGTGTTAAATAGACATAGCCCTCTCTTGCTTATTCTCCTTTCATCCACAGTACCAAGATTTAGAGTCAACCTTGATGTCCCTCGGTGGGTGAGTGATGGAAGAAGAAAAAAATACCATCATTTGTGGCCATGTAGATGAGCCTAAAGGACATTATGTTAAGCAAAACAAGCTGGGCACAGAAAGACAAAACTCCTACGGTCACACTCAATGAGGAAACCGAACTGAATTGATTCACAGAAAAAAAAAAAAAAAAGAAGCAGGATTGTGGTTATCAGGACAAGCAGAGTAAAAGGAAGAGATTAATGGCGCGAAAAAGGAACTAACTTCAAGTGTTCTGTAGCTCAGTACGGATACAATAGATCACAATAATTTACGGCATATTCTGAAAAACTTAGAAGAGAAAATTCGCCTTATTTTTTTTAAAGGCTAGTTTTAGGTCAGCATACAGAGTGTCAGGCTTCATCACAGCACCCTCTTACATATGTATTCTTGCACTTTGCTCTTAGACATTCTCTTCCACCTCTCAGTTGGTTTTCTTTTAGAAGAGAGAGAGTGTGTATTGAATGTGCTCATCACAAGAAAATCTCAATGTTTGGGGGTGACATATGTGGTACTTGTTCAGAGTGATCCCACTGTGTGCTATAAACATGCTTAGTTATTAGACCTAATTAAAAAAGAATTAAGCAGATATTCCTAACATCATTATTGATAATATTTTACTCTTTTAGCCTCCTGCCTTTCTTCCCTTCCTTTCTTCTATCTATATTATCTCTGTCACACACAATCTCTGACTGCTGGCACACTATGGGATAAAGCAGATGAACTAGGCTTTATGTCATAGAAGATTTAAGACCAAAGAGCTTGAGTCCACTCCCAGAGTTTGGGATTTACACTGCAGTAATAATTATGAAGTATAATTGTGACATATCTGAATTCAGAAATATATAGACTCCATAGATCTTCCCACAGAGGAGACTTTGAAATAACAACAGGCCATTGAGATGAGAACTCATGGTGTGTTTGCTCATTTACTAGGGTGTAGACCTGGCCCTGACTAGAGTCTCTCCATCATGTTCCCTGCTCAGAGGAACCAGAGTTGCTTGGGAGGAGACTGATCACAGACATGGGGGCAGGAGTTATACAACAGAAGCCTGAAGTAATCTATCATAGCAAGTACAGAAAAGTGATGAAAGGCTTGTGGCTTCCATCTAAAATACTTGAGCTGACTGAGAAAGTCTGACATTAGGTAGTCTGGACATTCAATATGCAATAATATAATATTATATATTATAATAATATAATGTCATTCAATATGCACTAATAGAATAATTATGAGGAACCGAAATAAGACAAGCCTGTTTAAACCCATAGATAATAAAACATGCATATACACAGCTAACACAGTCCTTCAAAACCCAAGACTGTTAGTGAAGTTTAGAGGATGTCAGGGAAGAAATTTACTAGTTTTAAGACCAGCAAATGAAGGAGCAAAGATTAAATATGCGTATTTTCTTTTTTATACACATCACCTTGGACAACCAGATAGCAAACATCTTTCTGAAAATTAAAGAGAATTTCGATGATTAGGGGAATGTGAACATGGTATTGTCCCCTAGATAGTTATCAGTGTTTTGCTCTACTGGCAATTATCTTTAGTGACAACAACGAACTGTGGGTCTATGTAAAGAAAAATCTTCCCTTTCAAATGTGTTTGCATGTGTATGTGCGCCTCTGCTTGTGCGTCTGTACAATGATGTTAAATTCCTTGTTTAACTTCAATATAACCTAGTTATGTGGAGGGCGGGGGAACTGAATAGCAATGAAAATAAAACAACTCGGTACTTAAAATTATTAAGGTTCATAAATGGCGTTTCTGTTATTATTCTGTTTTTTTGTGTGTGCATTTTTGAAATATTCCATTTAAAAATATTTTAAATCATTCAGTCAATCGTATTTTTCCCCCTCTGCCTTATTACCTAACAGTCCTGTTTTCCCCTGCCTTTTTGTGCTCATGTGAGAAGCTCTTGGCATGTGTGGATGTCTATGAGCTTGAGGCCAACCTGATCAAAAAAGTCAGTTTCACGCCAGTCAGGCAATCTTGGGTGGGTGGGTGGGGGAATCATCCGGCTAAGTTTGGAGGGCTCCCCAAACCTCTTAATATAAATTATATTTGATCTATCCTCTGTCCTTCATGTTCTAGGAGCGCAGAACTTTTCAGATTTGATGTTGCAGAATCTCTACCTCCCTGTCCTTTTCAGGTAAACTATAGACAATTGCCTACCTCTGAAGTAAGGGCTTTCAGGGTTTGGTGACACCACATTCAGACTCCCCACTGAGTCCATCTACAGGGAAGGTTTTCAGGGTCTGGTGCCCCCTCATTTACACCTCCCGCTGAGTCCATCCATCCCCTTGACGCTGAGAGAGGAACCAAGAATTGAGTCCATGATGTTAAGTTTGAGCTTTAGGAAGTGTCTTCCTGTGGTTGTCAAATACTGTTGACTTTATATCTATTAAATCAGCAGTCACTTTCCCGGTGGCTCTCTGTTCTTTTTCCTTTCATGTTACAAATCTCATCTGCTTCCCCTTTACTCCTTAATTCTCCTTGTTCTGACTCTTATCAATTCTATAGGTTTCTCTCCATTTCTGTCTTTGTCTCTTTTGCACCCTCTCTTTCTGTGCCTGTGTGTACGTTTAATTTCCCCTTAGTTTTTTTAAGCACTGTCTTGAAAGGAAACAAAGTAAACAGCAAATTTAATCTATTCTGTTTGACTGGAAGTTTTGCTCTTAACCTCATAAGGTTTTTCAACATGATTAGTTTTGACTGCAGAGTTTGTCAGCCTTTAGAGGTTTCTCGAAAACAAAATGAAGAGGACTTTCTTTTTCTTACGCTTCACCAACTACAAATTTGGGATCATTTGAAATTTTAATTCCAAATTATAATAAAATAATAACGTTATATTATGCATCAGTGGTTTAAAATGATTTAAACTGAACTGTGCTTTTAATTTTTTTCTTAGATGGAACATTTTCTTCTCATGGCATCTTAGTGTTATTGGGAATGTATTTCAAAGCTGTGGACGCGGATTATAAGAGCTTGCAGTGATTATGGGGAAAAGACAGGAGGAGGTTTGAGTTCTAGATGACCTCAGGGGTACCACTTGTGCTTGTGACAAGATCATATGTGTTTGGTCTGAGCTACATTTAACTGCATGGGTCCCTGAGCTGATCGCTTCTCTCACTCAGTCTAGTGCAAGGAGTGGCTGTTTGGTGGATCCACATCGTCTTTCTAAATGCACAGTGCCAATTGGTACAAGGGGGGATTTGTCCTTGACCCCTCTCTGCCTGCTGCTCCCATCACCACCCACTCCAGGCTCCTTGCCTATGTATCTCTCTTCACTGGATCCACTCATTCACAATTCTGACTTCTTAGTTTGTTTCGTGATTTTTTTTTTCCAGCAACTCTACTGTTGATACTGTTCCTTCTTATTTCCAGTGCTGTTGTGAATTTACATATTTAATGGATCATATCAAAGTCATTGGGACAAGTAAGAATGCTTGGCCAAACTGCATTTTGCTCCTTTCAAGACAGACGGACAGATGCCAAGACAGACATACAGAGAGACAGATGGACAGAGGGATGGACAGACACTATTGCCACTCACCAATTTGTCGAAAATTGTTTCTTGTTGCAAAGAATATTATATTTTCATTTTCTTTTCCGTGGTCTCATCCTCTGTCTGCCTTCCTCCCTCCTCCTCTTTCTTTCTTTCTTTCTTTCTTTCTCTCTCTCTCTCTCTCTCTCTCTCTCTCTCTCTCTCTCTCTCTCTCTCTCCCTCCCTCCCCCCCCCCCTCTCTC
>NW_026067906.1:612235-814795 GCF_014885135.2 Alexandromys fortis
TTTTTTTTAGTTGTTTTTATTGAGTTATGTATTTTTCTCTGCTCCTCTCCTTTCCTTCCTGCTTCCTCTCAGCCCTCTCCCATGGTCCCCATGCTCCCAATTGACTCAGGAGATTTGTCTTATTTCTACTTCCCATGTAGATTAGATCCATGTATGTCTAGGTTCTCTGGGATTGTAGACTGTAGGCTGGTTTTTCTTTCTTTATATCTAAAAGCCACTTATGAGTGAGTACATATGATATTTGTCTTTCTGGGTCTGGGTTACATCACTCAATATGATGTTTTCTGGATCTGTTCATTTGCCCGCAAATTTCAAGATGTCGTTATTTTTTTCTGCTGTGTAGTACTCCATTGTGTCAATGTATCACATTTTCCATATCCATTTTCAGTCGAGAGGCATCTAGGTTGTTTCCAGTTTCTGGCTATGACAAACAATGCTGCTATGAACATAGTTGAGCACATGTCTTTGTGGTATGATTGAGAATCCTTTGGGTATATACCTAACAGTTGTATTACTGGGTCTTGGGGTAGGTTGTTTCCTAATTTTCTGAGAAATCGCTACACTCACTTTATTTTATTTGTGAGTCGGGGATATTTTACTATGTAGTTCAGGCTAATTTTAAACTCTTGTTCTTCCTGCCTCAGCATCCCGACTTCTGATATTAAAAAATGTGTACCATCAGACCTGGCTATTTCTGAGTTCTTCAATGTAGATTGTTTTTACCTGTTTGAATTATTGATTTCTACCATGCATTTCTACCTTTGAAATTAAAATTGAAATTTAAGAACACAATTTGATCTATAAATTTTTTCTGTTGTTTTGGGCATTAAGGTTAGAGTTAGCATTGTTGCACAGTATGAAGTAAAATTCATGCCTTGGTGTGTGGTTTTCTGAGTTAATGTTAGTTAGTTCATAGACTAAAGAAATGGCGACTTACCTTGTCCAACCTCACCTTTGATTTTCCAGTTCTAATTTCTTTGCTTAGGCAGGAGAAGTGAGCAAGACATAAATGATATTTTGCTAAAGAGAAAGCTCATTATGTGTTAATATTTCTGACAGCTTGCAGTCTGTATGCTTGTTCCAACTTCTCAAGTTCTGTCTGATTCTGGGCTATCAGTGAGATTGTTGTTCTCTTGCTTAACATCCGTGATTCATGTGCATACATGTGTGATTCGTGCATATCTTTAAATTTGACTCTGTGCGCCTTATCATCACGTCAGATCTCTCTGTGCCTGGGACGTGTGTTGACTCTTGTTTCAATTTGAGGGCAAGCAAAAATGGAGCAATAAAATGGCCTAGGGTCTTTTGTCCCTGCAAGAACTATGTTAGGCTGACTGTTCATGTCCTGCTTCTCATTGTATACTTGAGAAAATTAGGCGCAGGAAAGGAAATGATAGGTTACATTCTCCCAGCTGATTAACTCCTACTCAGAGCAGAGTAAAGGGCGTGTGTCCCGGGTAGGAGGAGAAAGACCTACAGATAGCTCCTCCTTGCTTTGAGTCAGATGATTCAGGCTGAGGCGATGCCAAACCTCAGAGATGGAAGTGCGGTCTTGGCTCCAGAAGGCAAATAATATGTATCAGATTTCTGCCTTATTCTGGAAGGAATTTATACGTACATTTCATTTTTCCAATCATCATTTTTCTTCATTCACTGTAGGTGAGCATATTCTATATGAGCGTCTGATGTAAAATATGCTCCCAAGGCAAGCCCTGGGTGACCGCAGCGTGGAAAGAGTTTGAATGACACGTTGGAAAAATGATTCTTGCCAAAGACTAAGTATACTAATATAATATTTACTTTTCAGTCCTTGAAAGAGTTCTGGACCGTCCACCCTGCACGTTTTGTTTAAACACTGAACTGTTTTCTGTTCAAAATCAAACAATCGCATGAGTACAAAGTGTCTTGAATGACCTGCTGTGCTTTTTCTAAAAGCTTTTTGTCAGGGTTGAATTAACAAAGACCGGATTTTGTTTTTATTTATTTTTATATTTTTTTGCCGTATAGTCATATGCCTCATTTATGAAATGATTGTCAAGAATGGACTGAGTATGTCTGTGATGACGGTCGGCCCTGTATGTTATATTGCTTAGTGATGTCATCATTATCATGGTTTATGCAACCCAAGATGCTCATGTGACAAAATTGCATAACAACAGAGTTTTCATAACATAGCTCTGTCTATGTACTAAGTTCTATATTAGCACAGTTGATACATTTATCATAAATCTATTCTCCTTATATGCATATGTAAGTCTCTCTCTCTCTCTCTCTCTCTCTCTCTCTCTCTCTCTCTCTCTCACACACACACACACACACACACACACACACACGGCTGGAGGTTTTACACAATGGTAGTGTTTGCCTGACACACATGAGGTCATGGATTTAATACCAATCGAACCCAAAACTTACCAACATTTCAGCAACTTTTGCATTTTTGAGAATGCAGCCCAGGCAGTGCTCAGTGCAACTTGTGCTAGAGGAAGAAGTATTGAACCGGGAAACACGAGTCCCTCTTCCAGCTTTTCTGTGAGAATTAGTGTGATGTCATGCAAACCATCTGTCTCACTCTCCTCTTCTGAAAAGGAGAGAATAAGACTTCATTACGAAACCCCTCCCAAGCCCCAAGTTGCACAGTTCTTTCAAATAAAAATCAGTGTCTCAACTTCCCCAGCCTTCAGAGTGTGCTGTTTATTTTAGTAACCATCCATCCCCATCGGCCTGAGTTACAACACCGTTTTCTTCTCTGAAATAAACACACATGAGGGCAGCTTATCTTCAGGACTTCCTAGCTATTGGGAAATAGGATTTTCTTCATTAACATAGCAAGGTTTATCACTTTTGAGAGTTACTGGCAACATTTTTGGTTACTGTAGCCAAATTTTAAATTATGTTTCTTTACTAAAAGCAGGGTACCATGTAGAAATATTCCAAGAAGAATATTTTGGTTTCGACCCATCCATATAGTTCTGTAATTTTTTCATCTCCAGGAGGCAAGGGTCATTGCTTTTTGCCACAATTCAGTCCTCGACTTCAGCATGCAGACTTTTGGCTGTGTATATTCAACGTCTGCGGAAATCTAGTGGAACTGGCTGGCCAGGAGGCTTGTACAGCAGAGGCCGGATACCACCTCCGGATCATCCAAATCATTTCCATAAAGAAAATCTGTGACTCACATGGAGACTCCCTGAGTTCTCTGGCTTGTGTCGCAGATACAAAAACATATTTTTAGATATTGGATTTTCCCTGGGTGGAGGAAAATGGAGGTGGCCTTGACCTGGCACGATAATCTTTACAGACAGCAGGACCGGGAGCATCTAGGTGTTACTTTGCAGTTGCCCGTAACAGAGGCTCCTATTAAACCGGGGCTAAGCGACTATCTGGTGCTTCTCCTGCCTCTTCCATACAAATTTCTGTGACTCTGCCTTGATGATCGCCAACCTCCATGTTGGAGACTGCTTTCCAGGCATTTTGGCTCTGCCCAGTGCCACAAGGACACGGTGTTCCTCTCCAGAAGTCTCAATCAGTCCAAGATGAAGTTCAGAATACAGATAAAGTGAGTGGATGTTGGATCTGCCGCCTGAAGTCATCGAGGGAATGGACAGTGAGGGAATGGACAGTGTGGCCAGGGCGTCATCAGTCCCTCCATGTTCGGATGTATCAAGTCCCAGGGAGGTGGCAGCAACATTGTAGCTGAGATTTTGATGCTGCCTAGAGGCTCATGATACTTTTTAACAGGTGAAGTTGGTGCTGTGAGGAAAGCTACACAATGCTTGCTTAAAGAATTTCATAATGTTTAAGGTGGGGAGGAAAGACACTAGTCTCAACCCTTCATCTTTGTTAACTTTCTTCTCCTTTCTATCCCCTCCCTCTGCTTTCTTCATTTCTTCCAGTGAGTCAGGGTGCTATAGGGAAAGAGCGTAGGGTTTAGATCAAATAGTTATTACCTAGACTCTTATCTTCACTATTTTCTTCCAAATTATATTAATGCCTCTGACGTAAAATTTAATGTCAAGAGGCAGATCAAAAGATTTACATCCCATCCAGGCAGTGATGGTGCATGCCTGTAATCCCAGCACTCTGGAGGCAGAGCCAAGTGGGACGTCTGTGAGTTTGAGGCCAGTCTGGTCTACGAGCCACATTCCAAGACAGCCAGAGCTGTTACTCAGAGAAACCCTGCCTTGAAGAACAAATTACATCCCATACTTGCAGTAAAGCTTAATGGATAGGGTAATAACAATCACCATTTATCAGGTATCAAATATATGCCTTTTCTAGGTGGCACACATAACGAGGTGTCCACAGATGAATCACTCATGTGGTCATTGCATGTGTGCTACCCAAGAACCTGGAACTTATCAGGTATTGTGTCTGTTTCTGGGGTTGGGTGGGTGGAGGGGGGGGGGAGAAATAGCAAAGACCACACGACACCATTGCCTCTTTTGAGTGGTTATGGTAAATGAACACCATCACCACCAACTGTGGCGAACCCTTTAACAGCAGGCAGTGCATTTGAAGAAGGGACCCTAACTAGCTTGGTGAAGGTCAGGGAGGGGTTTTCAGCGGCCTCATCACCCTCAGACTGAGAACTAAGGGCTAAGAAGTACGGGTTCGAGTAGTGTGTGCGCTGTGGAACTAAGTCTGTGACGGTAAGCACATGACTGGTGGACCAACAGGGAAAGAAAACAAAGACAACTCAGTCTTCCGCGTGAAGAGGGGAAGGGTGTGCATTTAGGCTGGTGCTGAGCCGGGCTGGGGGTTAGGCCCATCTACCACGGGCTAATCTCAGGGTCCATGTTAGGGATCAGTGCAATCTCTGTCCCTAGACTTGGGAACAAAGGCAGTGCTATGTTGCAGACCCCTTGGTTTCTGATAGGAGCTGGCAGATGGTTAGGTGGCTCACTCCTGATCCCGTGTAATCTCTTGAGCTGTATTTTTGGTTCTAAAAAAGAAAGGCTTATCTCCCTGGGAAGAGGGCAGGCCTTTCTTGGTCAGCTGCTCCTCTTTATCGCTCCGAAACTAATCTGAGGGGTGCTGGGCTGTAGGGCACGGGGAATTTTTATCTAAGTTTCTTCTGGCCAGCATTTAGCAGGGTGGAAAGCCCTCTCTGCCTGCCCTGGAGCCAGGGCCTCCTATTGAGAATCAGCTCTCATACTACGGGCCACGGGGAATATCAGAGCCTTCTGACAGTGTAAGGAAGGCAGATTCAGCGGTACGACAGCCTAATTGCCAGTTCACTTCTCTCAGGAGCGGAGAGAGGGAGGATGCGCAGATCAATAAGCGAGGTAGAAGACTTGATTTATTTATTGACTCACTGATAGTTTATCTTTGTGCCGGTGCCACAGCTTAGGAGAATCCCTGCGGTGGTGGCCGCCTCTCACTGGGAGGCCTGAGACACGGCTGAGTCCCAGTCACGTGACCATGCATTTATCACCCACATCTAGACACGGGAAGAGGAAAAAAGGCAGCTATCAATTAGGGAAGAGGGATATCACACTCCAACGGCGAATATTTTCGGCAAACCAGGCATATAGCTGCCCTAGCTAGTGGTTCAGCAGTTATCTTCATAGTAACAGTAACCGCCCCCCTCTATTTTTGAAACAGACTGACCTGTAACTCATGACATTTCTCCTACCTCCAACTATATTGTCTGATTATATAGTCTCGGATTATAATGTGATCCACGATTCCCACATAAAACCTATGACTTTAGCACTTTCTCTGTGGCCGCGGTTCTCAGTTCAGGGTAATTTCACCCCTTACAGGGATGTGTGGAATTGTATAGATACTATCCTGTTCACTCAGCTGCCATGAGGAACTTTCAGACAGATGTGCCAGGCATTGGACAAGGTGTAAAATAGCGCCCTCAAACAAATTCACTATCTGTCCCCAAATATCAATAGTGCTGAATTTGAGAAGCTGCTGTGTAGCGTATTAGTTAGCTAAGCCAACAGTTACTGAGAAGTGACTGTGTATTGGGCATTGTATGAAGGATGAGGCAGTGGATATAACTGGATACGAATTCTTACTCATTTATGATTTTTATTCAAAGTAGGACTAACAAGCAACAAAGAACTAAAATGCTGTGCCATCTAGAAGTTTTTACGTAGCAGCAGATAAAAACAAAGCGGGGAAGGAGGTCGCCATACATCAGTAAGGAAGCATAAAAGTGAAAGTGTCCCATCCCTTTCTAAAATGGAGCCACTTCTCCTTGTTTATTGTGGGGTGCTGGTGCAAGGATGGTGCGCTCTGTCCCAATAGTCACAACAGCGGGCGCCTCATCCAGGTTCTGCACAGCCCCCCCCCCCTCTGTCTCGGGGTTTGCATTTGCCTGAACCACCTTCTGCCTGCCCTGCTGCTCTCCAGAGCTGCCTGGGGGAAAGTCTCTCCTGTTCTGAAACTTTCCCTCACCCTTTTCTTCCGGGTTGTTTTGCTTGACTTGATGCATCGTGATTCTACAATCTATGAGATACAGTAGGAGGTTCCAAGACCCGGGCGTGCATGTCTTTTGTACTGATCAAACCCTGGAGCATCATTTGTACCCCCAGATTTCTGGGAAAAGTTATACCTCACACGCACAAAACTGCCTCCCACCTCCAGTTAGGCCCTGCATCACTTTGGGTAAGGCAAGGGGCACTCAAGCGCAAGAAAGTAGCTAGGTGGGACAGAGCTTTTGCTGTTTCCACATTTTACAATTCCCCCCACATTCTCGGGCCCAAATTTGAACCTGTCTGATGCTGATGGATGGACCACTCTGCCATTTGACTTCACTTCACTCTTCTGGGCTGCCATTTCTCAACCCAAATACTGTCTCATGCTAACTCAAGAAAGGGCACAGCGTGTTTCAGGTTCTCCTCATGGAGGATATAGAAAGTAAAAACTGAAGTTCTTATTCTTGAGGATGAGGTGTAGTATTTTTTAAATCAAATATCTTATTCAGGTATCCCCAAATTCAGCCCCGTTTAAAAGAAAATTCTACCTCTATCAATCTTTCAACTCCAAAGCTTCGCTTTAGAAGGTATGCTTTTCTCTAATTTCCCCTAAAACAAAAATAAAATCCTACTAACTACGGTTTGCTTTTCTCCCCCATTCCCCCATTGTCAAGTAAAAGGATTTTTTTTTGTGTGTGTGTGTGTGTGTGAGAAGAGTCAGGAGAGTAAGTTTACTATCAGTCCCTTTGATCCTCATCCAAATCCTTCCTTAATTACCTGCAGCAGGAGGAAAAGGGATGAGGCCCCAAGACGGGACTAGAGAAAATGATGTCTGCCAATCTCCCTTTTCTTTGTTGCTGGAGGTTTTAGAACTGAAATCATCATCTCTTTTCTATAAATATATATATAATGTATTTTGGGGAAATGGGTCAATGAATGACAAGGAATGATTAATTGGAGGAGACCATAATGCAAGAAGGATATCAGTAAAGGTCTCTGATTCACAACACTTCTATGTATTCATATTGGAGTTTCATGCAGGAACAACAACAACAAAAAACCTGACGTTAGATACTGAAATGGGAAGAAAGTGAAAGAGTAAGTGGAGGAGAAGGGGAAGGAGAAGAAGGAGAGCATTAATTCGTTGCATTATCTGTGTCTTTATATAATTTACGTCATCTGATCCCTCATCGCTCTACGAAGTATATTTGTGCTAAGCAGAGTAGAGTTCTCATAATGGCTACTCTAAGAAGAGTTTAAGTAGTTTTATTGCTTTGGTATATTATATCGATACCCAGTTATACAGAAATAAGTATCCTCAAACTGTTTCTAATCCACAAAGGACATGGAAAACTCTCGGTAAATGACAGAGGCATCCTGTACTTATACTTTGACCACTTGGTTGCCATGATTACAAGCATCTGTACTCCATGATGGAGGACCGTTTTCAGTTGCCATGACCACGAGCATCTGTTCAATTCATGTTCGCTGGACAAGAACGCAGAGCCAGAATGTGAGCCCTGTGCCAATAGCTTTTCCTCCAAGCAGATCGTGTAACTTGTTGCCTGGGTTTTGAAGTTATTTAGAGTCCCCCTTTTCACTCCATGTATAAGTTTAGCGAGATATTAATGCTGTTCGATTCTGTTTCTACTTGCAAAATCAGAGTGCCGATAGCTGCCTCATAGGTTAGCCAGAAAGATTAAAGAGGTCCTTGGATCTTTCTCAGAACTCCAAAGCGACGGCTGTGATTAGTGTACATCACTGTTGTTGGCGTCTTGGGGAGCAACTGATGTGTGTAGTTGGGCCCCCGGCACACACCAGTCCATGATGCTGGTTAAATTGTTGTGTACATTTCAGAATCAAAGAACTGGGTCTGGAAAGGGTGACACCATGATGGGCAAAATGATGGAAGGAAAGAACTGAGAACTTCCTTAAACCGACAACACATTGCTGCAGCTTACTTGCAGGCTCTATAGCTGTGGGATGCAGCTGACCCTAGATCAAAATGCTGGAAGAAAACTTGCATTAGTGCTGCATACACCTTTCTTTCCCTGTAACCAGTCTCGAGACAACAGAACCACTCAAAGGTTATTTACGCTCTACTTGCGTTACGGGAGGGTTTATGGGTGAGGGATGCAGGTCATGCTATGCCATTTTAAATAAGGACCTGAGCTGGGGACTGGAATGAGTACTCTTTGGAATCCCAAAGGTCACATGCACCTCATAAAAATCACATCAAGGAGACCCCTAGAATTAGTGGGAAGAAAGTAATTGGGGGGGGGAGGCGCTATGGGAATCAGGAACAGTTTTCTCTCTTTAATTCAACAATTCTTAGTCAATGGTCATAATCTTTTGCTTTCTTGTATGTGAAGAAACATCTTCAGAAGAACTAACCTTCCAAGCACAAATCACAGAATAATGTGTGTTTTCTCTCCCTTATTCCATTACTTAATGGGACACATACATGCAAAGCAAAAATTGTCTCATGCAAACCCGATGAACTCCGAAGAGTTGTGATCTGTCCAATCCAATGTGAGTGAAAAGAAAGGAGGAATCAGGCTCTCATGCAAAACGGGGTCTTCAAATTTATCCCACGGCACCGGATAATAAACCGTTAGCTCCCACATTGCTTTTATCACTGCTGGAACTTACTTCACATTGAATACAATCTGAAAGTATTACAAATGGAGTCAGTACTAATCCAGTATAAGAGACAGCTTCAAGTCCTTCACTTACAGAATCCCTCCATTTGGAAACATTAAGGGAGGGCACAAAGTGCCAGCAAGGTGAAAGCCAGGGGATTTGTGGCGTCGCCTGACTGGCCAGCTCTGTCATGGGTGACTGCCAGTTGCCAAGCACGGGACCATGATCCGTGGAGAAAAATCAACATTTCTAGTGGGGAGAAAATCCAAAGAGAGTTTATGTTCTTTCTCAGGGAAGTATTGACATTTTAATTACTTTCTGTTTGCTTTGGAGCTACATTTGAGAATTGGAAGCGAGTTAGAAAAATAGGAATTGGCTTTATTAAAAAGAAGACGAATTGATATGAAGGCAGGAGCCGGCAAGGATCCAGGCTTAGCTCTCCACAAACTGGAGCCTGCTGCAGGACTCGGAGCTCTAGACAAGTTCAGCTACTGAAAAGCGGAACAGAACAGTTCCTACTGGGCTGAGCCTCATCATCTCCTAGAGTGGATGGGGCTTATGCACAATCTGATCTTTTCTGCTAGTACTTCACTTAAAATGGCCTTTTCCCACCTTTAAATCTAAACAGACATTTGGGAGGTAGGGCAGGGAGTGCAGAGAACAAAAAAGGAGAGAGAGAAAATGGTTGGGAAAGGTGGAGAGATTGGTGGGTTTAGAATTATTTACATTGTAAGGTAATCTGATAGTTTTGATATTTCAGAAGAGGAAAAAAAACTGTTTGGGGGTGAGGGTGTGGCCGGAGCTAACGGCTCTGAGAGATATGGTTTCTTTATACTTCTTTCTCTCTGCACCTGGAGTTGCCTAGGATTGAATAAATATTTAACGAAACCAGGGTGCCTACATATACATTCCGGGATCAGCAAGTCTGAAAATAGTACCATGGCGCAAGAGCCAAATGAAAAGAACTCTCTCTAACTAGCGTGACTGTGTGTCTGGAAGGGTGGTTGGTACCTGGAGACAGATTATCGTCTTCTGATGCCTCTGCCTCCCCAGCCTTGTTAATCACCAAGGACTGTCCAGAAACACCAGGTTCAGACCAGCCAGTTCATGGTTAAGTGGATCAAACTGATCCCTAAAAATATCTAATGTTTGCTCCGTGCCTAGTACATTAAATACTCTATTTAAATGTTCCCCAAACATGTAAGGTGATATGTCTACCATAGATATTGCTATTTACAATATTAATTTACAATTTATAACTGAAAGTCCTGAGGCTTGGGGGCATTTAGTAAAGGACTAAGTTGTGTCAGCTGTTGTTATAAAAACATTTCAAATGGATCTGAAAAGAAATAAAAAGTATAGTGAACCACCAAACTTCTATTTCTTGTTCAGGGCAAGTCTTATTCCTCAAAACTTGCTCCTCCATATGAGTTAGAGGCAAACACAAGTATTATTTTATTTCGCCAGTTTATCTAATGTGTCTTTCGACACAATGATTTTTTTTTTAAATAACACAATCACCACATTTTACTAAACCTAACAACACCATCACCAGTAATTCCCCATATCAAGAATTGGGAACCCAGTTGGCTAACTTCCCCGTGTATCTTATGACTTCTTATTTTAAAAAGCCATATTTGGCTCCTTGATATGTGTTTGGAGTTTCCTCCAATTTCTATGTTTCTTCTTCATTGATGACGCTTTCTTAAAATTTTTGGTTGAAGAAATAAAATTTGTTTTCTCCTGAACATTTTCTAATAACCTGGATTTTAAAAAAAAATCATTCCCCGAGAGTCTCACACACTCATCATCTTGTCCATCGTAATTTTTGTAAATTCAGTTAGAGCTGGCGCTTTTTTTTTTTTTTTTGTCAGATTCTGCTTCCCTGATTTTGGCAATATTAACTTCCCATATGTAAAGTAGTGACATTTCCATAAGTAGGTGTGTGTGTGTGTGTGTGTGTGTGTGTGTAAGAATCCAACTATTAAAGGTTTTCACCTGGTTCCCTCAATTCATAAGTCATTGCAAAGGGATGATATGCTGATTTTGTAATTTTTTTTACAATAAAACTAATCTTTAGGTCAAATTTAGGTTCATAGCAAAATGGAGTGAAAAGTAGCTAAAATTCTGATCTATGTTCCATGCTTAACATTAGCCAGTGTCTTCCCTCGTTGTCAGCATCCATCCCTGGAGCAGTTTGTTTGTCTGTCAATCACACCAATGACCTTCTGTTACCACAGAATTATCACGGTGTGTCCATCATTTCACTGAACCTCCTCTTGGAGGTATGCATTCTGTGGGTCTTGACAAATGCAAAATAGCTTATACCAACCCATAATTCCTTTTATCGTGTATTGGCAGGAATCGTTTTAGAAGGGGCCACAAATCACTGTTCTGTGATTTTCGTGAATTTCCTTCTACCACCATGGCCTCAGTGTTCAAACTGCCCATACTTGGGGTTAGTAAGAACATACATTGTAAGAAAAATTGGCTTCATGGCAAATTCATCCATATGTATTCATAGTAAGTTCTTAAAGTTCCATTTGCCTATAAGAATAGCGATATTAAAGAACACATTGGTGGGTACTCAAAGGGATACAATGCTTATTCATTCCTTTCCAGTTGTATGAAGTAAGAGGAAGAACAAGCTTGCCACCCTCGGGATTTATCGTTTATCCTGGTACAGTGGCTGGCCCGGAGTAGAGTGTGTTCCACCCTTGTGAAATCAGTGGGCATGCTCAGGTCTACTTGCCTACTTGACCCTTAGTGGGTTTTGCTGTAAAGAACATGTATAAAATAAAGAAGATACAATGTTAGCGCAGAGCAGAACTCTGTATGTAAGGAAAGATCGCACGCAACCCCCTGTGAAGGTGGCGGACCCCTTCAGTGAGGCATCTGTGAGTCCACCTTTCTAATGCTGTCCCCAGCAAAGCCTCATCAGTATTCAGAGCCGTCCTCTTTCCCCTACACAGAGAAAGGAAGGAATAAAAGAGGACCCATTTCTGAATCACTCCCTCCAACCACGGAAATGATTTTAATTACCAATTCATCTGTTGGCAGACTCTCCTGGCAGATGTACCTGCAACTTGGAAAGATAACAAATGAACCGATTCCTTCCTCCATGGTTGACACTGATAGCGCCTGCTAAATTTCCTCTCCGCAAAGGATCCCAGGCAACAATACATCTGGCACCCTGTGCGAGGAATTTGTCATGTCTTTGACATGCTCAGCCTCCATTGTCCATACCGCCCCGACAGCGGGTCCTTTATATTTCAATGAAATTGCAGTCTGAATTAATATAATTAAAATGTAACTGCTAGTCACCGCACCGACTCCTTATTTCCAGGAGCACGGATCTGATAACACATCTGACGCTCAGGATCTTCCCAGTGATGGCTGGTAGGGCGAAGCGGCTGATGAAAAGGACAGGGCGTAATGGTTAACTGGTCCTTTAAAATAAAACTAATGGAAATAAGGGAGAAAAGGGAAACTTGGCCATACTTGGCGTGTCTAAACAGAAATATCCTTCAGACTTCACGAGCTTGTATAGCACTTTTTATAAAATACAGACTGTAGTCGTCTGTCTGGACTGATAGGAAGGAATGAAATCGAAGAGCTCACACATCTTCTAAACGACAGTTATATGATGTGAAATGGATAATTCATGGATAGGGTTCTGGAATTAAGAGGTGGATGGATGACTTCATTTTCTTTCCCATTTCATCTCGAGCAGCTAATATCACTGACCAAGCTGTCTCGAGCTAGTAAAATAATAAATCTCATGCTAGATTCCTGGGGCTTAGTCTTCGTTTTATGTGCCTACAATTTCTTGAATATTGATAAAGTGGCAAAAGTGACATCAGCAGCTTTTTATAAAATACTGACTCACCTTCTCCCCAGAGACTCGGAAGACATTGACTTTCTCACTTCTGCTGCTCCATCCCGGGGAAACGGGGGCCCAGGATGGCCGTGCAGGGAGACATTCATGGTTTCTTCTGTGGGAACAGTGCAGGCTGCAGACTGAACACCTGGGCCTGTCCTTCTCCGCTGATATTTTGAAGTCCTAACCCCACTGTGATGATATTTTGAAATTGGAATTAATTGGGTTTAGGTGGGGCCAGGAGGATACCACCACCCCCCATGATGGGATGGAATTGGTATGTTTACAAGAGGAAAGGAGCCAGGTGGTGGTGGATCACGCCTTTAATCCCAGCACTTGGGGAGGCAGAGGCAGGGGGATCTCTGAGTTTGAGGCCAGCCTGGTCTACAAGAGTTAATTCCAGGACAGGCTCCAAAGCTACAAGAAAAACCTGTCTCAGAAAAAAAAGAAAGAAAAAAAAGAGAGGAAAGGAGACCAGAGCACTCAGTCTCCACCAACATGAGGATCTCTCTTTTCTTTTCTTGTTTTCCCCTCCCCCTCATGACCTCATCTCCCCCCTCCCTCACCACCATCTTCACCTTGTGAGTTACAGGGAGAAGAAAGTCATCTTCAGGTGAGGAAAATTCTTACTGAGGAACTGAACTGCCTAGCACCTCAACGAAGATTCTAACCAGCTTCCAACACCATGGAAAGGAAATATCTGCTGTTTAAGCAACCCAGTCATAACAGTTTGCTCTAGGGGCACCCTGACTCAGTGCATGCTTTAGGTGCAGTGGTTGGAGACTTGGTTCTCAATGGGACAGGAATGCAGGGGTGAAAATTTTATGAGGTACGGCCCATGGTCGGCTCATTTGGTTAGGGAGGGCCTTACAAAACTAGTGCTGATTTTGCAGACTGAGTTAACTCTTGGAAGAGTAGGTTGTTCCAAAATGACCAAGTTTGGCCTCTGGATTCATCTGGCTTCTTGTTTTCACCATGTTATCTCTTCCACACACTGCCTGCCATCGTGACGCTGTCTTTAGGATATATCCCCACCACAAGCTAAAAAGATAGGGCTACCCTGTCTTGGGTTTTCAGAATAAAAGCCATGAGCAAAGTGGACCTCTTCTTTGGATGGAGTTCCCAGCATTGGGTCTTTTGTTCTAACAAAAGAAAATGGATTAATATGAACACTAGTCTTACAAGCATCCAAAGGGAATGAAGACTTTCCACTTTCTTCTTTAATGCGGAAACAGCCACCAATCCGTCAATCTTGATTGGTAGTTATGTTTCAGAAACTGCAGTGGAGGATTCTGGGAAGAGGAGTGCTAGCAGGGGGTTGAAATTACGCAGGAGACGTTTTTTCACGGGGTGGACTGCAGTGGCCATCTGACTTTCAAGCAAATGCATCTTGCAAACCACACACTAAAAAGCAACAGCTTTAGTTTGTCATTCTACGACAAGACACACCTTCTCAGTTTGTGTCTTAAAAAGATCTGGCATGATACTCTGGTATAAGTTGTTCTGAGTAATATTTTCCTTGTGTCCTTCAACTTGGAGAAACTATTATTTTCCATTGAACAGTCCAGGGGTTTTCAGAGTTAGGTGTGTTTGACAATCATGTATATACATGTATGTGAGCTCCCAAGATATGGGTAGGACTGATTAGAATTTAGATGCTGGAAATTTCCCCTCGATACCTGTTGAAATAAGAGCGGCGGGGCTGCGTCCCCAACACCCCAGCCGCTTGGCTAACTCACGTCCGAAATAACAACACACAAACTGTATTCATTTAAAGAACTGCTTGGCCCATGAACTCTAGCCCTTACAGGCTAATTCTCGCACCTGGACTAGCCCATTTCTAATAATGTGTGTAAGCACCCCAAGGTGCGCTTACCGGGAAGAATCTAGCCTCCATCCATCTTCATCGCGTGTGCCTCAGAGAGCAGAGCTATCGCGTCTACCCGGGAGAGCTGAGCATGGCGTCTGTGTTCCCAAGCTGTCGGCTCTCTCCCCGGAAGCAGAGCAGAGTCTGACCTCACTTCCTCTTCAGCCCAGAATTCTATTCTGTTTACTCCTCCCATCTATGTTCCAAGCTGAGGCCAAGCAGTTGGTTTATTATAACTTAACCAATGAAATCAACAGATTGATATATGACACTCCCACATCAGATACCAAATGAGAATTTCTAGTAGTGTTGCCCAAAGAACGTAGGCTGAAAACATTTCCAAGTATTTCTGATGCATACCAAAGGACACCCACAGACTGGTGCGCTTCCCGTGAACACACATGTTCAAGTTTACTACCTAAGCAGATGGATCTACGATGCGTGGAGTGGTTTGAGAAATATCCCCCATAGGCTCATGTATCTGAATACTTGGTCCCCACTTGGTGGTACTGTTTAGGAAGGTTATTATGGAACCTTTAGGAAGTGTGGCCTCCGTGGAGGAAGTATGATGCTGGGGGCGGGCTTTCAGAGTGTATAGCTTTGCCCTTTTCCCGGCTCTTGTGCTGCTTTCTATGTGTGGATGAAAACATGACCAGACAGCTTCCTGCTCCAACCACCCGCTACCATGCCCTCCTAACCACGATGGAATCCCACTCTGGAATGCTAATTCAAAAAGAAACTCTTTCTTCTATAACTTCCTTTTGGTCATGGTGTTTTTAATCCCATCAACGGGAAGGTTGCATATCTTTAAAAAAGTGAACATATTTTATTTATATAAAAGGAGATGGTGCTTTGGAAAAGTGGTCTTGAGAGGGGCTGATCAGAGTCCTTGGACATCTCTGATCTTGCACATGGTGTATTTGGTTTTCCAGTCTGCTCATCTCCTCTGCAGAATAACTTGGCAATCTCATAATTTCAGGCAAGTTACTTTGCAAATGAATGTGGTACATACAGATAGATATTTCAAGGTGGGAAAAGTCTTTTAATAAAGCAAATAATTGCCCTTTCTCCCAATAAATTTGTCTTGCTACCATAGATGTTCAATAATAGGATTATGTATAATAGATGCATTTTTAAACATCCGAATGCACACACAGGTGGAAAACAAGAAGTCGGGAGGAAAAGCATTTTTCCAGAACTGTAACTTTCCCCTGCTTGCTTCTGTTTTTCCCAAAGAATATTAAAGTCGGCATTGAGTGAGGAGATTAGTGAATTCTCATCCCTAATTTCCTAGAGTGTATCGAATATTGGCTTTGATTTGGCTATTTTTATTTTGTATGTTTTGGAGAATTCTTATGTGGTGGGTTAGGGTAGATTGAAGATGAGGTTTAGTTCCTATGCATTGCTTGACTAATGGATGCACTATAGCCTGGTTTATCCAAGGAAGGAAGGACAGACTCCCAGGACGCAGATTGCCTCATAGTGCCCCAGAGGACTCTGTTCTGAGATTTGCAACCTAGGTCGCCTGGGAAATCCATTAAGTGTAGTAAACACGCAACATTCATTTTCTACAAAAGAATTATTTTTAGTGTAAGCACATACTCCTCAAAGAGGATATGGGGAAAGGGACGTAAGGGAGAAGTAACAGAGAAAGTGCTGAGAACAGAACTCAGACACATGGGTTCAAATCCAGTTTTACTTGTCCCTGCATACATCACTTCCCATCCGATCATTCTTCTTATCAATTAAATGAATAGGTTTGCTCAGGTGCTTTCTGGAAAAGCACTTCATAGCTGCTGTCAGCATGACTCATTTGAGACCAAAATGTCATTGCTGATTGTTGCTGGTAGCAATATGTGGGAACCACTTGCTATTCTTTTCAGGCAAACATACTTGACTCTTTTTTTTTTTTTTTTTCTTTTCGAGACAGGGTTTCTCTGTAGCTTTGGAGCCTGTCCTGGAATTAGCTCTTGTAGTCCAGGCTGGCCTCGAACTCACAGTGATCCATCTGCCTCTGCCTTCCGAGTGCTGGGATTCAAGGCATGCGCCACCACTGCCCAGCAAACATGCTTGACTTTGAACCTCTTTTGGTCTTAGGTAGGATTGAGCTTATTCTTCTTCCTAATGTTAAGGGAAAATGTTTTGAAGAGACTTGTTGTGATATCTTAAGTTAATAATATTACTGAGACACCAGGCAGTGGTGGCGCACGCCTTTAATCCCAGCACTCGGGAGGCAGAGGCAGGAGGATCTCTGTGAGTTCGAGACCAGCCTGGTCTACAAGAGCTAGTGCCAGGACAGGCTCCAAAGCCACAGAGAAACCCTGTCTCAAAAACCAACCAACCAAACAAACAAAAAATAATATTACTGAGAGACAGATTTCATTTCTGCCTCTTTTCAATAGTGCATTAACCGAAGCGTTTCTCTTAGCTTGTGAAGATGATTGTTTACAGAAAAAGTTCTTGAAACAATTTGTGTTCGCAGGAAACCTGTGTAGTAAGGCTTCTCCTTCTCACATTTCTGAAACACAGAGTAGAGATGTCGACTTTATATAGAGCACTAGTTAGTCTTTATGTGGATGGCGTTTTTCTAAAAATCTAGAAATATTTCCCATTTGAAGCTCTCCCTCTGAGTGAGATTCGAATGTATAGTAACACATCATTACCTTTGGAGAAAACCAAAGGCGGTGTCTGTCAGGCAGGCAGGCACTTCCTCTTCCTTCCTTTCAGTGGGCTGCCCAGGGACCAGACCCTGGAGGGCGAGACTGCAGCTTCACCCTTGTTCAAACCTTGTCTCCTTGTGAAGCTGTGTTCCCATCCTCTCCCCTCTCCCATCCCTGCATTGTTCCAGCTGCTGAGCCTCCAGTATTTCCACCCAGCAAGGGGACGGGAAGGGCAAAATGGTTTTGAAAGCTCAACATTTCTTACTGTGCTCCTAAGTAGAACACTGACCACAAGATATCCTGTGTTTCCTGCTCCTCGCTCCCCGTAGTAACAAGTGAGCCACAAACCAGGGCTGGGTACTCAGGTAGGTGGTGATGTGGTTCCATGCTGCTGGTGGTGAGCACGGCTCTGTGATTTGAAATGACAACCTGCTCTCCTCTTTCACACGCTGCCACCCCTGTGGGCTGTCACACCTGTCTTTTCTCTGTTGTACTGATGCTTGTGACTTCTTTTTCTGGGCACAGATTCTCAAGCCCATGACCATCCTCACCGCCCAGGAGTGTGTGTAGCTTTGTGTTCCCCTCTCTGTGAGATATGTGCTCTTAACCCAGGACCCCAGCAGAATAAATACATAAATATCTGTAGCATGGACAGAAGAGCCAGGTCCCCTTCAGTGCTCTCCTATATAATCAGAGGAAAATAACTGGCAAAATAAGGTGGTGGGGGTGCTGGGAAGACGGTTCAGTCAGGAAAGTGCATGCCGTACAAGGAGGGTACAATATACATAACACCCCCCCCCCCCCACGGTTTTATTCAGGACCAGCTTTCATGTCTTAGGTCGAATAAAAACAAGTTCTCCATATCCCGCATCTTTTGCTGTCTGTGAAATTCAAGCGGTGGCATCCAATCTATGAATACAGTGGGGGAGCAGAAAGGACTGACAGGGTTGCTGGCCAGTCAGTGTGAATTATCATCATAATTAAGAACTTGTGGCAGCGGCAACCCTGGGTTGACAACCATAACTGGTGGGCTGGTCCAGCTCAGCTCGTGGCAGCTCGTGGCGCATTTTTACATGGATAGCAATGTTTCACTGAGCCCAGCTTAGAAGTGAGTAGTTGTAAGAGCCTGAAAGACTTGCAAAGCTGAGAATAGCTACTCTGGCCTTGAGCCCAGGGTCCAGCGGACCGTGCTCCATGGACCAGGTTGATCCCCAAGGCTGCTTATCACTGGTCTGTGACAGGAAAAGTCCAGAAACTAAGATTAAACATTTGGAAACATCTAGAAATAATATCAGCCACTGAAGGCGAAGTTCACAATTTGGTTTATGAAAATAAAAAAAGCATTCTTTCGTGGTTGATTGGGAATAAAAAAAATTAAAAACCACAAAAACAACAACAAGCTGAACATAAAGCCTGGCCTTTCCCACTGGAAAGAATCGAATGTTTTGTAGTGGGTTTTGCTGCCCCAGGAACTCTGAGAGAACGTGCTCACGTGCGTGCAGATGGAAACATCTGGAAGCCTATCAGGTGTGAATGACAAACATGTCCTGAGATTGCAAGTGAGCGGGGAAGGCTGCTGAGTAAGCACATTCATAACGTCAAGCTGATGGGTTCTCCAGCCACAGTCCACTTATCAGCTAATACAGTTGTTAGGTGTTGTTTCGTGGCTAAGAGAAGGCAGCCACCCTCAGATATTACAGATGCCTCCTGCCCACATGTAAATGAATTCCCCGTCGAGGTCCATATGTTTTAAGTTGATACGTTGTCATCTGCACCAACTTTCCTGGAAATCCAGGAAAATAACATGTCTACAGCCATCCGCATGTTTTTGTCAAGTGTGCCCATTAGAAACAAAAGAAAGAAGAGAAAAAAAAAAAGAGCAGACTGACTTTTTCCTTTCCTGTTTTAGAATCTGTTCCAAGCGGACAAGCCTGCCAGAAAAAACAGACAAACTCTCAAGGACAACAATACCCATTATGTGCGGGGTGGGTGCTGCCAAACTCTGGTTACTGCCCAGACATTAACCCCTTTCGTGTCTTAGGAGAGAAAGACCAAGTCTGAATCCAGACGTTTCCAGAATTCTACAGACTCTCGTGGTGTGAGATCTTGTGTTTTTAACATGAGTACTGAGAGAGGGACTTGCAGGTTAAAGGTGGCATTGACCCTTCCCTGGATCCTGTCAAAACCCATTCTTTCAAGAAGCCGGGACAGACCCCATTGGCTCTGCCCCTTCCTTTGTGGGCTTTTCTGAGGATGGGGGAGCAGCTATGCCTTGCTAACCTCCCCTATGTGTGTTACCCTCCCCTGTCAGAGGGAAGAGTCAAATTCTGAAATCCTAGAGGAAACTGTGGGTTCCCTAAGGTCACCCCTTTATAGTAAGGCTAGTGGAAAGAAAAAAAAAAACATTAAAACCTCTTGTGATAAGTTTCTTTCCCTTCCCCACACGTCCTTTGCAGGTCAAAAGACTCAGATCTCAGATAAGGAGAGCACAATGCAGCTCCCAAGGGAGAGGGTGATTTAATGTGTAAGCAAACTGTCTAGTGTGTGCTGGGACCATGTGGGCATCATACTGTGTATCCGTGTGGCATTCTCTTGTTATTCCCTGTTTTCATACACACACACACACACACACACACACACACACACACACACACGCTAGAGATTGGTTCGACATATCAAGTTAATTATAATCATTAAGCCTACCATTTGTAAAGAGCTAATTCATGCCGAACCTTTTACCCTCACATACTTTATTCAAACCATAAAAGCACTTTATAAAATGGCCCCATTTTGCTTCTTGGTGGATTCGTTCCCAGGTCTGGAAGTATGATTCGGTAGTAAGGCACGTGTAGGGAATTCAGCTCCTCCCACCTCCCAGTTCAAGGAAACACAGGCTGTCAAGGTCAGAGTTAGGATCCTTGACGACCAAGTGTGTTGGATACAAGGATCAGCTGCTAGCTTTCCTTCCCAAAGATGCGCAAAAATGTCTTTTCCTGGAAATTTATGTCCTGGGTGGTGAGACGTGCCTACCACGCAGAATCAAGAGAGGCTGGGAGAGTTTGCGCAGAATGCGGTACTGGATCTGTGCCTCCCTGGCATGGGGCATTGATGAAGCAGAGGCAGAAGGGACATCCTTGAGTTAGGTGTCTGTTGGTTGCGCAGCAGGAGATGTAGACTTATCAGAGGCATTTCTGACTAGGTCAAATTTATCACCCACAATGGGAGGTAGGAGTAGGTGGGCAATCCTCCAAAGTTGTCTCTACTTACCCCATCTCTGTGTTGTCCCTTGTTGATACCCTTTGGCCACTGCCGCGTGCTAAAAGAAAATCCTACAAGACAGCCAGTTCAGCTTACCTTGACGTAATGCCGACATCTAGGGAAGTCACGGCAGGTGCCAAAGGAACCTGATCATTCTGCTTATTGAAACGATAAGATTCTCTAGGTTTCAGAAGAGATGTCTGGCTGCTCCTGGAAGTGAAATGGCACATTGCATGGAGGATCAGAAGGAATCGATTCCATTGTTCCACTTCTCTTGTGTGTTTCATCTGAAAGGTAAAGCTTCTTAGTGCTCTCCACCACAGACACATAGACGTGGAAGAAAGAAATGTCTTATCTCTCAGCCCATTCCAAAGAAGGGGCCACTTACTGCTAACATTGGTCAATATGGTATCCTCAGAGCAGGGAGCCCTTTTGTAGCCAGGGGAGAGCTCTGGCTCAAAGGGAAGAGAACAATGATCTTCCCACCAGGCTGCTTCGAAGCCTTGCTGGTCTGTTTGCAGCAGATGAAAGGCAATGCCCGTGGGTGTGACCTGGATTCTGGGCAGCCACCCTACCTCCGTTCTTTAAAATTGCCCTCTGAGAAACTAAGGCCTGCCTTGACATTTGGGGGTTCAGCATCTCAGACTGCAATCACTCCCGGAGTAGTGGTAATAATTCTGGGTTTTGTGCCTATTTTAAAGAAGAAGAGTGGGCTCCTTTTGGCTTTCATACGATTTAACAAAATATCTCTTCCACAGTTTTTAAAGTATATCCTGAGACTACATATGGTTACAAAATATTCGCATCCCACGTGGTCCATTGTTTCAGAAGGTCATGGGCCAAATGCCTGTTTTGAAAGTCCCGAAGTGTTTGGATGGACACAAAGAAGGGGTGTAGGCCCGCATCAGGGAGAAAAACTGACTGGTATTTCATGAATCCCAAACAATGGGGCAGCAGCTTTCCTATAAACAGATGACTGTTATTATTTCTACCTCGACAGCTCGATGGCAGGAGTTATCTTCTTCCCAAGTGTCTTATCAAGTTCTGACTGTGTGAGGCGTGGGCGATAAGGGGTAAGAAATGTCACCCATGGGATTGTCAAGGATTATTTTCCTGCTGCCGGTGCGGCAGCGAGAGTCTCAGCTCTGAAAAGGAGTTCTATTGTTCCTGCTGGGCAGTCGCTCTTCCGACTATGCCAAGAGGGAAGAAAAGAAGATGGGTCTGCTATTGTGTGGGAGATTGAAATTTCATTCCTCTCAGCTGAACTTCAAGCAGTCCTGATTTTGAGAAGCAGCAGCATCCTGGAATATCTTTGAAGGGGGGGGGGAGAAGAATGAAAGGGGCTCAGAGCTCCTCAGAAGTGGAAGGGAGGGTGCACAAAGAGAATGTAGCGCTCGCAAAAGGCAGAACTTAGGATACTGGGCCCATGAGCCTCGGAGCGGCAGAGTGACATCCCATAAACACAGATTGTGATCTGGTGCTGGCCTGGATCCCTCGTCAGAAAATAACCTTGCAGATTTCTGGTCCATTGTCTCAGTCTTGTACTATGTTCTGGTAAGAAATTAGCCTGTTATTGAAAAAAAAATGCCCTTTCTCCTCAATGAAATTAAACTTATTATGAGAGTCCTGCCTCTGAATAGTTGAGAAAAAAATATAATTCCTGTCTATTTTTGTTTCACTATTTCATCTTTCCAAACTTGTCTTCTTTGAGAAAACATGGCATCAGGCAAAAGTGGAAACTATGACGAAGCCACGTCAAGTCCGTATAGAATTCCTTACACAAAGATTTGAGCTCTCTTTATCCAGGGTTCAGGTCATGCTGATATTACAATCCGGGCTACTTGGAAGAGAGCCAAATCAGAATTTTCCCCCAACATTTTAAATTACTGCTGCAAGTGGAATTTCAAGTGAATAAAATACTTTGCTCTTAAAGCAACAGACATGAAATCTTAGCGCCAGAGTCACCGAGATGAGGAAGGAAGAAGGCTGAGGAAGGAAGGACAAAGAGAAGGCACAAGGAAAGAAGGAGGACTTGGGGAAGGACACAAAAGATTTGGCTCCTCACCACGTGGGGTTGCAGGGGCCAAGGTCTGCCATTAGTGTGCCTGTAGTTCCTGTATGGGGTGAGTGCTGGAGACGCATTTGTTAACTGACTTAGTGATAAGAAACAGGGTGTTGGTATTCAGATATGGGAGGAATGTTACTTCAACTAGACACACTGTTTCAGTGTGTTTGTGACACTGTCTGGCCGTGTGGCTGGGCCTGGCCTGGAATCTGGAACCTTGTCATCAGCCTCTCTGACGTGGTAGGATTACAAGTGTGTCCTATCCTGCCTGGCTCGATTATTCTAGTTTTTCAGCACTTAAGATTTTAGAAGGAAGCCTATATTTCCTCCTTTAAAAAAATTAGCTTATTATTTCTTGACAATTTCATCTATATATATAATGTATCTTGATATCATCACAACTCCTCCCTGTCACCCCCTCTCCAGTCCCAGAACATTCCCCCATTCGCGTCTTCCTTTATTTTTGACGATCAACTAAGTCCTTAGTGGTGCCTGAATGCGTATGGGTATGACGTCATCTACCTAAGCATGAGCAACCTACCAGGGGCCACGACCATGCGGAGAAAGGATTCTGCCTCCTTCAGTATCCACCAACTGGCAGTAGCTCCTGAGCAAGGGGTGGGGTCCCGGGAGACCTGCATCTGAATTAGAACATTGGCTGGCTTGGCGTGTGTGGGTGGCTGCAGCTGCTGTGAATCCATTAAGGCCATGTCTGGAAGATAGTATTTCACAACACCCTTTCCATCCTCTGGCTCTTAACAGGCTTTCCACCTCTTCTGCAGTGGTCCCTGAGCCTCGTGGGCAGGGGAGTTGATAGAGGTAGCTCATTTAGGGATGCGTTCTCAGCACTTGGAGCAGTTAGGTGTCGTATTAACCACTTACCCAGAAGAAGATAGACAGGGACTGATCTGTGGGCATAAATATAAATTTAGAAGACAGCTTGATGGAATGTCTGTTTATCAAATAACAGAAGTAGGTTTACCCTTGGGACCTGAGACTTTAGCAGCCATTGGCTTTTGACCACGTTTATACTGCCCAGATACAAAATCTCTCCCGTGGAAAGGGTCTCAGATCCAATCGGAAGTGGTTGGTTAACCCCATAACAGTCATGCAAGTAGTGCGCCACTGAGAAAATCTGGCAGGTTGGTGGTATAGCATGCAGGGACCACAAGTGCGTAAGACTGCTGCCAAGAATAGCCCCCCCTCCCCAGCAGCCCGTGTAGCATCCTTTGGCACTATGCAAGCTAGCAGCAGGAAAGAGATTTTGGCTTGATTTTTCTCTGTCCTGCAACCAAAGTGCATGGTGTCTTCAGCAATATGGTATTACCATTTAATTACCACACCCATGCCAAGAGTGTGCGTTGTTTTTCAGGCCTGTGGAGCCTCCTGATCAAAACTCACAGAGAGTTATCCTATACCCGACACTGAGATTTTTATTTAATAACTCATGTCTTCCAGGAGAACCATTCCTGATTCCCTCCTGCAGCTTACGTCCATTGAAACTCTATCTTTTCGAAAATTATATTTTTAGATTAATCACCTTACAAAATAAGGTTTTAAAAATTACATTTTTGATTTTGGATAGTGCGCTTCATCTTTTCTCTTTTCCGTGGTCTCATTTTCATCACCCTTAAACTCTTCCTGCGATTCCTCCTCCCTGCTTTTATTGTACCCTGTCTGCTGGACACTCTCTAGATCTCCAGCTGCTAAACACACTTGAGTTACCTGTAACAGACCTTTTTAGTTAAAACTCCAGACTGAATCCGTAGGCTTGGGATAAGTCTAAAGTTTCGCATTTATCAAGCCCCACCCTGAACTTAGTACGTGCAAAACCCTCTGAGGGCAATGCCTTAGAGCAGTGCTTCTCCACCTGTGGGTCGTGACCCCCTTGGGGATGAATCTTCCTTTCCCAGGGGTCATGTATCAGATATCTTGCCCATCAGATGTTGATATTACAATTCACAGCAGTAGCCAAAATGTAGCGATGCAGTTGCAATGAAAATGATTTTAGGGTTGGCGGTCACCACAACACGAGGAGCTGCATTCAAGGGTTGCAGCATTAGGAAGGTGGAGGACCACTGGCTGGATCTGAATTCTGGTTCCTTTCTGGTTTTCAGACTTTGCCAGCTTCAGTTTTACTATCTCAGCCATGGGTGGGTTAGAATTTTGTAATCCCCCGAATTTCATAGCCTTCCTATTTTAACACAAAGAGAACACTCTGGGAACCACCAGTCTGTCTCTCTCAGAACCTCTACGGAGGTTGAGCTGTTCCCTGCTGGGGTTGCACAAGTAATTGTGAGTGATTAAATTACACTTCAGCCGCTCTCTGATTTCTGCTACAGTAATTTCCCCTCTGCCAGTTCTTTTATCATTATTAATTATTTTTATAGAATACCTGCAATTTGCGTGATGCAATTTCAAACGCTGGGAATAGAAGATGTGTAAATTATTATAATTTATCACAGAACCACTTACTTGATTAACATGCCTCAACGTGACAGCAAAATCGATGCAGTGTGTAACGTGTGTGTGTGTTAACATGCTCGGCTTTCCTTCTTCGTGACATAACAACGTTTACAGCCAGAGTGGAATGCTTGCCAAGATGATCTCAATCCTGCAACTATCTTTCCATCCACTCCTTTTGTTATGTAAATATTTAGCTTATACGAAAAAAAAAGGTGGTATTTCATTCTTCAGCCCTTGTCTCGCTGGGTTGGTTTGATGACTGGTTGGGTCCAACAGAATGCATCAGAAGGAAGAAAATGTCAGTTGTAAGGGCTCAGACTCCTGGCACTGCCATATGAACAAGAGAGGGATAATATTTTGGGGGGAGGGGAGAAGGATCAAACATATGAACATTGTCTCAAGGGAAGCTAAGCTAGACAAGTCTATAGTTAACCAAGCTCCGATACACCTCTCTGCACAGATGCCCAAAGGGAGCTGATATCTGAACTTCTCAGATATCCTAAAGGCTTGCAAGGAGCAATAGGTGCCCACTAAAGCTGCTTCCCGTTGGGTGTTTTGTTCTGCAGTCCAGCTAAGTGGTGGGACAGCCTTCTGAACTCCGATCTCTGCCAATTAAGTGATTCTAGATGAGATTCTACCAGCAAGCTAGAAGGTCAGCTATCTGGGGGGGATCTTATAGGCTCTACCATTTCTTCTGTTATTTTGAGATAAAGGAGGGAGTTAACCCCTATTATTTTTATTTTACTGGCAACAGAAGGATGTATTCAACAAAGGGAGGGGATTCTGAGCGTTTCTTTCCTAGAAGAAGCCTGAAAGATGGGGCCAAGAGCCGAGATTGGAAAAGAAATGTTCCAATTCTGATCTGGACATTTCTCTTTGCTCCCCTGAGCTTCGGCATTATTCTTAGTAGACAGATACAGTTATGGCGATCTGCCTCTCTCAAAGGTGTTCATGAGAAAGGGCAGAAGCAATAAAGAGAAGAATTCTCCACGAAGTAGTGTGTGATATATTAATGTCGCTGTTTCTTGGCCACTTTCCTCAATTTATTAATTTTTGTGTTTCAGTTTTTAAACGCTGTCTCACAAAGTAGCCCTGACTGACATTTAGCTTGGAATCCTCCTCCCTCAGGCCCCTGAGTGATGAGATTATAGGCATGCATTTCCAAGTCATTCAATTCATTTCATTTTTTTATTTAATAGTAGCTTGTGCTTTAGAAATGATAATTCCCTTTATAAATATAATAATACCTACCGTATACACACATCACTGTTTTCACTCTGTATATATTTGAAAGGGAGAAAAAGATAATGGCTACTCTGATAATTGGCCTGGGATTTATTTTCCTTCATTCTTTCTATTGCACATTTGGTGATGTTAAATGCACTACACACAATTAAATCAAAGATCTGAGTCAAGCATTTGTGTGGGTGATTACAGGGCTTCTGGTGACGTAAATACTGGGTGCAATAAGTTTCCTCCTGAAATATGAACGGCGAGCTGGGTGTGTGGTCAACATTGATGACCCCTCACTGAATTAACTCAATGGTTAGTCCGAGTCTTGTCAACAGGCCATGTCCTCTGCTCCCCTTCATTTTAGGTGCTCTAGCTAATTTGACCTTGTCTTCTAACTGTTCCAATTGCATCATACCTGGATCGTGTGAAAGGAAGTTGTGGCAGAGGCTGTAATTGCTGCTATTTATTGAGAACTTAGGGCACGGGCACCCACATTCTGGGTGTTTTACATGGTTTAGCTCATTTATGTCTCACAAGGCTCCATTACGATGAGATCTATTATTATCTATTATTATCCTGTTTTATAGATGTGGGAACTGAGGTAGAGAAAGATTAAATGACTTTCCCAGAGACAATAAAACTACAAAGTAACTGTGTTGGATTTAAAGAAAATATCCAACTACACGGCACTATAATCTGGTTACTGCCAAACTTTCTTTTTTTTAAGTTTATTTTGACTGTTTTTAATTATGTGTATGTATGTGCTGATATGTACATATGCGTGCAGGTGCCCACAGAGACCATGTCAGATCTTCTTGGAACTACAGTTACAGATGGTTGTGGTACCTGGTATGGATGCTGGGAATTGAACTTAGGTCCTCCGGGAGAGTAGGGTGTGCTCTTAGTGCCTGATCTATCTCTCAGCCAATGTGAACCTTTTTTTTTTTTTAAAGTTGGATATCACGAGAAATATTACAAATCAACCTAACCATGGTCGTAAATAGCATCTTTTCACAAGTCCCGTGGGCACTCTTAATTGTGTTGAGGAATTCAGTCAGTTTTCGCTGCCTGCTCTTCCATAGGTCCTGAGTTCAATTCCCTGCAACCACGTGCTGGCTCACAACCATCTGTAATGAGATCTGGTGCCCTTTGGAGAAAGAGACCTGGTCAGTCGTCCTCATCAACTTAGACCATGAAACCCATATACGGCTGCCCATGCATGCTTCAGCATTGTCAAGACAAAAATTTCATTTTCATTCAACATTTTACACCCCCAGCTAGCCTGGGTAGTCCTCTTTCCCTTTCTCCTTTCTCTTACCTCATCTCCCCTACCTTGAGTTCATCCTCCTAATACCCCCGCCCTTGAAGGTGATTGAATGATGAAGAAGAGGGTTGTGAATACCAGGCTATCACTGGAAAGTCTTTTCTGGTTTAGGGTAGGAGGGAGGGCAATATTTGCCTGGAGTTTAATCAGAGGAGAGTGCACTGAAATTTCCTCTTAACGCCAGGCAATTAATGACCCAGTGCCAGTCCAGCCAAGACATACACCCATCCTCTGGCCACTGTGCTTTCTCTGGCTTGTGTTTTCATTGGCTAAATATATCTCAATCCTTGATTCATAGCAGGGAGACTTAGTCAGCTGTCCCCCAGCCCCCAGAAAGTTGATGAACACAGATGATAATATCTGTCTGCTGAGTATTCCTGTAAGTATCCCCGCAGCTGATCTTGAAGGCCAACATCATCAAAAGAGAAGTGAGTTCTGGGACAGTGCTTAAGTCAGACATAGTTCAGGGACTTCACTGACATCAATTACTGGAGAGGATTCAGCTTTTATTGATGAATCATAAATGAGAAGAAACAGAGGCTCTTGTAGTTTCTTGGCAATTAAAAGGGGAGACTTACATATTTGTTCATATTTTAGTTATATTGTTGATCTAAGTGTTACAATACGAGCCAATGACTGCTTGCCTGTCCATACCGATAATGAAACTAATGGCTGACTGTACAAACACACGCGCACACACACGTGTACACACACATGTACACATGCACGCAGGCACACACACACACACACACACACACACACACACACGTAACCAAAAACAGAAGGAGCAAGTGTAGTAAGAGGACAGAAATAAGAGAGTTATTTGTAATTTTTCCCGTACTGAACCATTTTAAACTTTAATATTATTGCCAGAACTTCTTGATGGACCCCTTACTGTTCAAACAGGCCCATGAGTGAGTAGGCGAGAGAGAGAGCCCAGGGGCAGATACGGTACAGGGGTAGTGATGGGGGTGGAGGGCGACTCTCAATACTTGGTCTTCCCAGATGCACAGTGCCATGCGAGATGCTGCCAGGACTGAGTGCACTTCAGATGATCTAATCAGTCTCAACGTCCATCCCTTTCCCTTCTCTTTCCTACTCAGTGTCTCCGCTGGACTGCTGGCATGCTGAAGCCCTGAAACCCCCCCAGTCAGATGCCAGACAGTGCTGTCTCAGACTCTAAAATTACCCATCCGAAATGCCATTGATTAAAACCATCCTTGGGAGCTCATCCAAAAGTCCAGAGAGTTAGAAATAAGCACAGAGTTCTCTTTATAGACGGACATGTAAATTATGAATTCGACTTTTAATGAAAAGCATTTTAATATTTTATTTCTTCGTCTGGCAAGAAGTAATAACTTCAAGATGGGAAGTAGGTACCTCGCCCTCATCACTAAGCCATGGCAGACACTGTTCGTTATTCCCTTCACTTCTTTACTTTGGTTTGGTCTTGGTCTCAGATTGCTTTGCTATATGGTACTTTAGCTGGCAACTGCCAATTGGGAAGAGTAGGTTGCAGTTGCCCTCTGTGTGTTATTGGGTGGCGACTCAGCGCTTTGTTTAACGTGTTGAGTATATAACAGCAGGAAGCTGGCAGCTTGTTATGCATATGGTGTGTTTAAAAATATGTATTTGTGTACATTTGAAAGTAATAGACAATTACTGAATTACTAAGAATTACTGAATTCCTAGACTAGGTAAAAAACTCTCTCAAAATGTGCTATTTTGGCCAGAAAAACCTATGATTACAATATATTTTAGCACAAAACTCTTTAGAGTTGAGGGTTCTCAAGTGGCTTTTGACAATGGAGATAGGTAAATCTAAGATACAAAGATAAGTTTTGAAAAGCAGGGGGATAAGCAGAGAGAAGCAGAAGGGGCAAAATCAATTAGTTATTTCTCTTCACAATTGGTACTTATGATCATGAAGCATGTCTTGCATAGGGAAGGGCCTTTGTTCATTGGTTTTATTTACATTAAATTATGCTTTGAGGCTTTTCTCTGCAAAAAGCAAAATGGGAACAACTGAAAGGGATTTTGGAGTTAAAGGCTTTTTTTTTTTTTTTTTTTTGCAAACCTTAAGGATGTTCACCTGCAGAGATTAGGGGAAACCCTTCACCTTCTGCAAGTCTTGATTTCCTCTGGAGAATAGCTGGCAGTCACCAAGGGGAGTGACAATTACCTTCCCAACTTTTTGTAAGGCCTCAGCAAGTGACCACTCCTGGCAATGCTTGGAAACTCCTGAGACACTGACAGACACAGGCAATTAAATAAGAGATAAATGAAATACTTCTAGAAATCCATCCATACTATCTATTGCTATAAATATCGTTGTGAACATCTGTTTTAAATTTCAAATTGAAATTTTAAAATTCAAGGCTCTCTCTATTTCGTGTTCCATGAAGAGGCGGCAGCCTTGATGGTAGGAAACAGCCTCTATTAGTTCTGTTTCACCTCTGCTGCTGGTTTGACATAGATTTTTTTTCCCCTTGATATAGATTCAGCAGCAGTGTTTGTTAGCCATCTCTTATGAGACCTGAGTGGTCACCATGGATTCGCCCATGTGTGGGAATAGGCAATATTCCATGGGCTTCAGAAAAACAAAGCCATTCCCTGTCCCCATGCTTGTCTAAAATTAAGTTTAGCTTTCAACCTGGTGTTTCTGAGGCTCAGCAATAGCCGAATAAACAGCAATCTGTTTATTTAGTGTTTAGTCTAGGCTAGTGGGCTGAATTCACTAAATACCCAGGGATCCTCCCACAGGAGAATTCTAGCCCTCCCTGAACTTGGTCTCAGTTCTGTTTTTTTCAGAGTATTTATTAACCAAACTGATGTTCACTGTTGTAACATTGAGGGCAGAGCTAGGGTATAGACAACACAATGTGAGTGAGAAGAGCCACAAGGAGCCTCTGGAAGGCATGGATCTCTGAATTAAAGCTCTCTCCGCTCTTAAGATGATTTTCACTGAAGCATTCTCCTGAGAACTAAGGAAGAATGCCTGCAGGGGTTCCGACCTGGGGCTTTACAGTCTTGCAAAGGATCAAGTCTCACTCCATCCATGTTTCTCACTGACACTCTCATTGTTTCATGTGATTCTTTTTAAGGGATAACGGAGCTGTGTCAGCATCCTGCCTGAACTTTTTGAGCATGCTGGGCTGTCACATAACTAGACAGTCCCCAAGCACAGCTCCCAAGGCTTTGTGGATTGTCTTCTATGTCATACGGTGTCACTGAGTTTTCTTCTCCAGAAGATAAGCAATTCTTTTCAGTTATTGATTTATGAAGACTTTTCTGGCAACTATAAACCTTGGATGACTGGAACTGGCCAGGGTGAGAGAAGACGTTGGTTGCCGTCAGGATTCGGTTTAAAGCGTAGTACCACTTGTGAGTATTTATGCCCCAAGCAGCCACAAAAAATTCACCAGTAGCATTTTAATCTGCTCCTTTTGTGGCCCACCCAGCTTCTTGCTGTAGGCAATTGGCCTCCTCTACCCGTTCTTAGTAGGTGGATACTTGTGCTACAGCCGGGTTCAAGGATGGGTTAGTGGTGGTGGTGGTGGTGGTGGTGGTGGGGCTTGGACTCATCAATGGCATTGAAGTCACCAGTGTCAGCCACCACAGTGATGAACTGCCTGAGCTGATGGGGGGGGACCCTATCTTTTAATGCTTTTACTGGGGACCCAGACATAGCAGGGCAAGTCTAACCGAGGCAGCGATCAGAGTGTGGTGACCCACAATGCCATGCATTTGGTTCTTAAAACACAAGAGAAAATCAGGCACAATGGAGAAAAGGATACTTGTGTCCTCAGTTTCCATGCTCTTTTATCCTTTCTGCCTAGTGCATGATGGGAGAAGAAAACGCTATTTCCCAGGTTAATGGGGACTGGCACCTTAGAATTCCGTTACTTCTTACCACACTAGGTGTGTGAGTTCACATCTCTCTCAGGCAAAGGAGAAACTGACCCGGATAAGTGTAGGTATTTTTATTTTAATGAAAGTTTACTAATTACAAAATATACATATTTGGGGAACCACTTTCTGGCCGAACAGGCATTGGCTAAGGATGCTAATTTCAGTCGGATTTTATTTTAAAATTAGTAGTAAAATTTTCCAAATTTGTAATATATTACCCAGGTTTTTCTTTTTCTTTATTTTTTTTTGAGATTGCATTTTAATTACAGCATTTCTCCATTCCTTTTCCTCCCTCCAAACCGTCCCACATACCTCTCCCTGCTGTTCTTCAAACCCACGGCCTTTCTCCATCAATTGTTAATGCATACATATTTATATTTATATACACGTTCCCAAATATAACTGGTTGAGTCCATACAAAGTTACTTATATGCATGCATGTTTTTAGGGCTGACCATTTGGCACCGGATGACCAACGGTATGCTCCTCCATGAGGAGGGGCCACCACGTCTGCTCCCAGTTTTACTCAGGTGCCTATAGTTCTTTGTGTAGGGTTGAAGCCTCATCCTTCCCCTACCTCCCTTCCAAGCAGTTTGGCGTGTTCACTGATATCCTAGTTCAGCTTACATTTGGGTGATCGTGTTGATAAGACTTTGGATGTAGTCTTTGATGTTACTAGGAGACAGAATCTCACAGCAAAGTTCTTCATCTTCTCCCTCGTATAATCTTTAGGTCCCCTCTTTCCCAATGTTCCTCGAGTCTTGGGTGTGGAAGTGTTTTGTAGATGTGTCTGTTGGGACTGGACTCCAGAACTCTGCATATTGATTGGTTGTGGTTTTCTGTCTGTTGAAGAAAAATGTTTCCATGGTGAGGGGTTGAAGGCTACCTTTATGTGTAATGTTTATAGACCATTGTTAGGGACTATACTGGTTGAGTAGAATGGTAAATATAGATTTTTCTTCCATAACGATGACTTCACTAACACCGATTAGTTAGCTAGGTTTCCAGTACCAGACATGGTATCCTTCTTGTTGAGTGTGTACTAGGTCCAATTAAAGAGTTTGTTTACCACCAAAATGTGTGCCAATACCGCACCCATGCTGGTCATTAAAATGGATCGGAGATGTCATGGCTAGGTTGGGCTGTTGCTTGCCTTTATCCTTTAGAAGTTTGCATGGTGTCTTCTGGTACCATGAAAGCGAGTCAGGGAGGGGCATTCTTTTTTTTTTTTTTCCAGCTCAGGAACATCTGGGCCCCGTTTCTGTAGTGTGTGATGTCTTCAGCCATAGAACCTACTTTACGGTTCCATGAAAACCAAAGGCAGCACAATAGGTTGCGTGTTTTGGTAGTCTATAGACAGCCCTGCCCTACAACTCAAAAGAGGGTTTTACATGTCTGATATTGGGGTTTTGGTAGGTGGTCTTTGGCTCTTAGAGGGAGTGCTGACGGCCCAGATGATAAAAGTTGATTAAAACTGTGCATGTGTAGGTGGTCATGGCACATGCCTTTAATCTCAGCACTGGGAGGCAGAGGCAAATGAATCTCTGGGAGCTTGAGGCCAGTTTGATATACAGAGTGAGTTTTAGGAAAGTCAGGGTAGTTATACAGAGAAACTCTGTTTCAAAAAACAGAATAAAACAAAAACTCCCCTAAAAATAAAAGAAGAAAAACAAAATGCAAAAGCAAATGAGCAAACAAAACCACATATTTATATTTATACACTGAATTATGTACATTATAAGTTGTTACGTTTTGGGTAATTAAAAATAGTGTGATTTCTCATGGCTTTTTTTTAACCATCCATATTGTCATTTTACCCACTGTCTTAGTTTAGAATTACTATTGCTATGATGAAACACCATGACCAAAAGATCATTGGGAAGGAAAGAGTTTATTTGATTTACACTCCCACATCACAGTTCATCACTGAAGAAAGTCAGGACAGGAACTCAAGCAGGGATGGAATCTGTAGGCAGGATCTGATACAGAGGCCATGGAGGGGCGCTGCATACTGGCTTGCTTCCTATGACTTGTTCAGCCTTTTTTTTTTTAAAAAAAAAAATAGAACCCAAGACCAATGCCCATGGGTGGCCCCACCCACAATGGGTTGGGCTTTCCCACATCAATTACTAATTCAGAAAATGTACTACAGGCTTGTCTACATCCCTATCTTATAGAGACATTTTTGCATTGAGGCGCCCTCCTCTCTGGTGACTCCTCCTGACTTGTGACAAGTGGATGTAAAACCAGGCAGTACACCCTCCAGACTCCTTCATTACACCTGCTTCCCTCTCAGTTCCCTGAGCCCACTTTCCCCTTCTCTCCCATCAGATCAACTGTATACAGCTGTTCTCCCTTGCCATTCTCCAGCCTCCTTTTTTTTTAAATATAATTTTTTTATTGAAAAAAAAAAGATTTCCGCCTCCTCCCCGCCTCCCATTTCCCTCCCCGTCTCCCTTTTCCCCCCTCCTCCCTCTCCTCTCCCCCTCCCCCCCACTCCTCTCCCCCTCCCTCTCCAGTCTGAGGGGCAGTCAGGGTTCCTTGCCCTGTGGAAAGTCCAAAGTCCTCCCCGCTCCATCTTGGTCTAGGAAGGTGGACACCCAAACTGGCTAGGCTCCCACAAAGCCAGAACATGAAGTAGGATCAAAACCCAGTGGCATTGTCCTTGGCTTCTCAGCAGCCCTCATTGTCCGCCATATTCAGAGAGTCCGGTTTTATCCCATGGTTTTTCAGTCGTAGTCCAGCTGGCCTTGGTGAGCTCACAATAGATCAGCCCCACTGTCTCCGTGGGTGGGTGCACCCCTCGTGGTCCTGACTTCTTTGCTCATATTTTCCCTCCTTCTGCTCCTCCTTGGGACATTGGGAGCTCAGTCCAGTGCTCCAGTGTGGGTCTCTGTCTCTATCTCCATCCATCTCCAGATGAAGGTTCTATGGTGATATGCAAGATATTAATCAGTATGGCTATAGGATAGGGTCATTTCAGGTTCTCTGTCCTCAGCTGCCCCAGGAACTAACTGGGGACATCGCCCTGGGCACCTGGGAGCACCAAATCAATGATATCCTTTGCTGGAGAGGTTGTGGAGAAAGGGGTACCCTCATCCATTGCTGGTGGGAATGCAAACTTGTGCAACCACTTTGGAAAGCAGTGTGGCGGTTTCTCAGGAAATTTGGGATCAACCTACCCCTGGACCCAGCAATGCCACTCTTGGGAATATACCCAAGAGAGGCCCGATCATATGACAGGGGCATTTGTTCAACTATGTTCATAGCAGCATTATTTGTAATAGCCAGAACCTGGAAACAACCTAGATGTCCTTCAATGGAAGAATGGATGAAGAAAGTGTGGAATATATACACATTAGAATACTACTCAGCGGTAAAAAACAATGACTTCTCGAATTTTGCATGCAAATGGATGGAAATAGAACACACTATCCTGAGTGAGGTAACCCAGACCCAAAAAGATGAACATGGGATGTACTCACTCATAATTGGTTTCTAGAGATAAATAAAGGTCAGTGAGTCTATAATTTGATCTCCTAAAGAAGCTAAATAAGAAGGTGATCCCAAAGAAAAACATATAGCTATCCTCCTGATTATGGGAAGTAGACAAGATTGCCGGGCAAAAAATGGGATCATGGGGGAGGGGGGGGGAGGGAGGAAAGGGGAGAAGGGGAGAGAAAAGTGAGAAGCGGAAGTTGGGGGGAACTTGGGAAACGGGATGTTTGGGATAAAGGAAGGTCGGATAGGGGAGCAGGGAAGCACACATCATAATTAAGGGAGCCATCTTAGGGTTGGCAAGAGATTTGGTGCTCCAGCCTCCTTTTATGTATAACTCCTTTCCTTTCCTTAAGGATCCTCTCCTTCCCCTGTTTACCCAACCAGACAACTTGCATGCTACCATTCCCCTTTGCCCCCTTACTCTCTTCCAACCTTCTTCAGTTTTTATCGACCTCCTTGCATGCAGTATGTATCTAACCATGCAGGCTGATGCAGCAGGATTTTATCAGAAAGAAAACCCAGCTGCAAAGAGGGGAGGCCGAGCCCTAGCATTCTGAAGGTTGGTGACTTCTGTGTGTCATCACATCCTGTATGAATAATCTCACTGTTCTGTGTCATCTCATAAACAACGCACATAGCTGTTATATACATTTTTAATTGCAGCACTTGGGAGGCAAGGGCAGGCAGATCTCTGTGAGTTCGAGGCCAGCCTGATCTATATAGTGAGTTCTGGGACAGCGAGAGTTCCATAGAAAGACCCTCACTAAAAACAATCAAACAAACGAACAAACAAAAAGACAAATGCAGCAAGCTTAAAACCAATCTCCTAGCTCCCCAGGTCTGGCTGATATCCAAACACATGTAGCGGTCCCTGCCTCAAGTCTTTCCCTGCTTCTCCTACCCAGTGACTAGAACTCTCCCTACCCATTGGCTTCTCTACAGAGCCCTGCTCTTCTTTCTCTGTCATATTTATTTGTACCAGATGCATCTAAGCAACTCTTTAAAAGGACATCTTCCATCATTCCTGGGCACCCTCTCACCATCTTTCTTAACATTCAGTGCTGAAATGGATCTCCATCGGGCATGTTACAGATGCATTAGCTTGTTGATTCATGAGCTCCCTGTTCTGGAAAGTATCTGTCGTCTTTTGATGAATTATAATATTCTACACTACGCTTTCCATGGTGTAGGTGCCCAGGAATTGTGTCTTTTTTTGCCCTTGTCTTTTTGCTGTGACAAAATATCAAATGACAATGATTTCACTTTGTTTTGCCTCACAGTTTGTGGGTATGCAAAGGTGGTAGACAGACCTGGAGGCATGTGGTTTGTCACCTTGAACCCACAACCAGGAAGCAGAGAATTATGAGTGCTGGTGTCTAACTTGCTTCCTCCTTTTCATTTTTTCTGGGACTCCATTCCACAGAATGGTGCTACCCATACTTAGGGGAGGTCTTTACATCTAGATTAATATAATATAGCAACTGTCCCATAGACAGTAGACATATATGTAGATTTGTCTCCTAGGTGCTTGTATACAGTTTTCTCCTATAGATCCTGCCAAATTGATAGTTTTAACTACCCCAGTAATAGTGGTGGCAAAATTGAGTAGATGTAACCTGAAGGCATTATCCCCACCTTCCAAGATGGGGTTACTACAATATAACTCCAGTTCTGATACATTCTTTCAGGAAAGTGGTACACACAGGTACAGTGTAGCGACTGTCTAGAATTTTACAGTCACTTTAAAGACAACATGGGGCATCATCCCCATAGAAATCCTTTAGCCAGAGTCATCTCCCATGGTGAGAGTAAAAAGGTATCTCAGAGACAGCTTACAAACTGGCCAGAGCCACAGTTACCTTACTACTGGATACATATCATGAACCCACATTTTGCTATGACACTGTTGAGGTTTGTACCACTTCACGTAGAATAAGAACAGAAGGAACAGAGCTTTGCACCAGGTGCAGGGCAAAATGCGTCTTAGTAAAAACTAGGTACTTGCTAGTTTCCCTTCTTTACCTAGCTAGCTAACAAAGGAACAGCTAAGCTCAACATTCTGACTCTGGCCCGGAAACTGATAAACCACAGCAAGAAGTGTCCCCTCTTTTAAGACTGTCATTGTTAGGTATCATTTATGTATCATAAAGTATACTTGAATGGACAGCTGTGTTTCGTTTTGACAAAACTCTGTATTGTGTACCAACTAGCACTATCAAGATGTAAAGTGTTTTGTGAAAGATGACATGATGGTCATAAAAGAAGCTTCCAGCACTCTAAACAGCCTTCTGTGCCCCTTTATATTTAAACTCTCCTCTCCTCTTCCTGACCCAACCCCGACCCCTAGAGCGCAGACCCCTGCTTCATCTTTAGCTGAGGACCTATTTGTTTGACTTTAGTCTGGACCTACTTCTCTCTCTCCTTGTTGTTTGCCAGTTTCCCCTCCATACCTCAGCATGATGTCCGTGTTCAATGACCCAACAACATTCCAGAAGGCGACAGAAAAAGTCATTTAGAGAGCGAGGCTGGCTCAGATCATTTTACTTATGTCAACCCCATTAAGTTTTCATTAACAGTCAGAATGGGTTTCTCGAATCGGCTGAAGGGCAGCAAGCTGCTCTGAAGAAAGAACGCTGAACGAATGAGGGCAGCGTATACTTTAGCTGAAGCTAGAGAGTCTAGGCAGCTGAAAGTATCAGCGAGGTCACTGCCAATTCTGCACTGAACTATTAGCCACCCCTTTTCTCATCAAGTGACAAAATGACCATGAGAGTTCCTTGTAAGGATCAGAACATGTCGCTGGCTCCTCAGGGTTTTGAGGACTGTAGAGTCATCATTAAGTACGATGTAGCCGCTGACATGAAGGATTATCATTTAGATTAGGAAAGGACTGTGCGACTATTATGAACATTTTCTACTTAATTATTTTTAGGACAGTCTGGAGAGGCAGAATTTAGGATTGTGTATATTCTTCATGTGCCAGCATAATGTCAATGTGTCATGCAACACAGCTTATGAGTAAACCATTTCTGAGCGCCACGGAATTTGCAGGCTAATCAACCAATACCGTTACAAACTCTATTGACTTTAAATAGTTTTGATGAGAATTTTGAAACTGCTTCTCCTGACATGACCTCTGTTCAGCTCTTTATGTCCAGACTTGAGGAATTAATTTAGATCTGAATTCCTGCATGTGGCTAGTCTATTTCCTTTCCATGGATTTTATTCTTACTACTTCTAGTTCACTCATAGATACCTCTGTATTTGTGTATGTATGTGTGTGTGTTTGTATGTGTGTGTGTATGTGTGCATGTTCATATAGTATGTGTCCATATGTGTTTATGAATGTGTACTTCTAATGGGGGATGTCCTTCTGTATGCTGTTTATATGTTTTATTATCATTGGTTAATAAAGAAGCTTATTTGGCCAAAAACTGGGCAGAATAGAGCCAGGTGGAAAATGCAAACAGAGAGAGCAGGAGAGAGAAGGCAGAATCTGGAAGATGCCAGAAGTCACCAGAGACGCAAGATGTGAGGTAACAAGCCAGGAGCTGCGTGGTAAAATATAGACTAATAGAAATGAATTAAGTTGTAAGAGCTGATTAATAATAAGCCTGAGATAATTGACCAACTAGTTTGTAATTGATATTAAGCCTTAGAATGGTTAATCCGGAACTGGCAGGCAGGAGAGACACCTCGTAGAATATCTTGAAGGAAATTCTCAATGATGTTCAGTTGAAGAAGAAAGACCCACCATCCAAGGGACCGGAGCCCCAGACTAAGTAAAAATGCTGAGTAAGGACAGAAAGTGAGCTGGAAACTTCCTCTGGTTCTCTCTACTTCACACTAGTGGAGACCATGTGACCAGCCGCCTCATGCTCCCACCTATGCCTTTCTCACCAAGATGGGCTGTGCTTTCAAACAGGGAGCCAAAATGAAGGCTTCTGTATGGTGATGTGGTCAGGGTCAAGTATTTTCTCACTAAAGTGAGAAAAGGAGCAACATACTAAGTGGAGGTGGAACTGAAGATACAAGCTTAGTGTCTGCAGATAGAAAGGAATCTTGCTAGGAAAGAGTGAATTCCACCAAGCACTCAGACAGAGCAACCAGCGACAGAACGGAGACAGGAAGGCAGAGCTGAGGGTTGGGTAGCTGGAGTTTTTTTCTGCCTCTAGTCTTTCCCAACCTCCCTAATTCTGTGACCCTTTTAATCCAGTCCCTCATGTTGTGTTGACCCCCAGCCATAAGTATTTTTTCTTTGCAACTTCATAACTGTGATTTTGCTTCTGTCATAAATCGTCATGTAAATATCCGTGTTTTCTGATGGACTTGGGTGACCCCTGTGTAAGGGTCATTTGACTCTCTATGGGGGCCGCTACCCACAAGTTGAGAAAAGCTGCTCGAGACTCATTGAGGGACAGCAAACCATATTCAACTCTATCTAAGTAAACTACGAAGGGCAGAGACACACAATCTATGGGGCTGCATTGGAAGCAGTGTTTGTGACACGTTAAATCTAGGCTCTTCTCCTTTCTCTTCCTAACTATTTGATCTGCACTGAAGAGTTAGTTAAAGGCAAGGCGTTCAGCTACCGGGGGTAAGGGGACCCTCAGATATGTGTGTGGCCACATGTTTGTAGGAACAGAAAAGATTTTCTACATCTCAAAGCCTTGGTAAATATCAAGAAGATCTAACGGGCTAATGCATCCAAAAACAAACAAACAAAAGAGCTGGGCATGGTAGCCCCTTCTGCAATCACATTGACTGGAGGCTGAAGCAGTTTGCATTTGAGGAGGCCAGCCTGCGCTACATGGTGAAGTTCATGCCAGTCTGGGATACATAGAGAGATCTTGTCTCAAAACATGTCTCATGTTATAGGAAAAAAAAATGAGGTGTGAAAAAAATAGGAAAGGAATGTAAAACAAATAGAAACAAGATAGGGTATTTTTAATACAAAAAAGACCACAGAGAAAAATATAATTGAATTCTTAAAATCTCAATAGCAAGTGAACATGGAAAGAATTTCTTTTAGAAAATAGGTACAGATAACAGATAAAGGATTATCTTATGATGGCACCGACAGAGGATACTGTTCACCATGCGTCAGGCACTGTGCTCTGTCCTTGCCCATGTTATTTGGTCTTTGTAGTCCTAAGTGCTGGGCTCTGGAGTAAATACCAGTCCATTGATGTGTAAGTAGGCAGAGAGAGGCCAGGCAGCTGCAGAGCTGGGCTTGTGTCTCGATTGCTTTTGTGTTTATTGAATTTAGGCTGTTGTTCTGTTCTCTGTGAAAGGGAACACGAAAGAATATGTATTGCTTGTGAAGACACACAGAAACAATTTCACACTCATTCCATGTAAATAGAATTTGAGCAGACTCGAGGGCTAAAAAGAAAATTGTTTTTAGGTTATGTGTGTGTGTATGTAGAGTGAGAGTTCACACTCATGTGTGTGCGGATGTGTGCATGTGTATATGTGCATGCATGCGTATCTGTGTATATGTACATGAGTGTATGTGCACTTGAATGTGTGTGTATTTGTGCACTGGTGTATGTATGTGAATATGTGAGTGTGTGTCTATATGTGTGTGCACATGTACCGGTGCATATTTTACCTGACAGGCTACTGCATTTTTTTTTTTTTTTTTTTTTGAGACAGGGCTCCTCTGTAGCTTTGGAGCCTGTCCTGGAACTAGCTCTTGTGGACCTGGCTGTCCTTAAACTCATAGGGATCCGCTCTGCTTCCTGATTACTGGTATTAAGGGTGTGTTCCACCACTGTCGGTTGGCTGTTGCATTTTAAAAGCATTTTAAAAATTTGTGTCTACATTACCTTTTGTTCTCTTCTTGCAGACCAAGAATTTTGTTCTTAATTAATTTTATAAAAGTCAATTCGCATTACAAGGGTTTGGTAAATACAGTTGCTAGAAGAAAAATTAAAAAGATTTTATTTATTGAAGCCAGGGGTGGGGAGTGGCTGGTGGTGATGCAGAAATAAGACCTACACATCAATTGATTCCAACATCTGTCATTTTTGGACAGTATGTTAAAACCACAGTTTGAATATAAAGTGATTTTTGGCTGGCAAACAAATTCTTATTTCAGTAATAGTTTACTTTGACAACATTTTACAGATTTTTTTTCCCTTTTTCAAACAGTTATCTAATTCTGGCATGGGCAAGTTTAAAAAGAGAACCAGAGAAAGCTCTTGGGAAAAGATGGATTGGAGACACTAATGAGAAAATTGCGCTACTATTAGCACAGCACGAAACCCTGCATGTTTGATTTCTCCTTTCCCTTCATCACTGGGATCAAATCAGTCAACCTACCCCTCTGTTCTTTGTCTGTGATGCCTCCTAACTTCCTCTATTTGCTTTGCTGGGACAGCACTTTAGAGCTGAGTTCCTTCCTGCCAGGCTACACAGGAAGGACCACTATGTTTCTTTCCTTTGCAAGTCACCACACAGATTTTCTGAGCCATCTTGTTTGTGACACTGCATTTGGTCTTCTCCTTGCCTCGGCATTGGGGTGGTCAACTTGTACGTCACACCTTAGCTAGAATTTCATGTCTCTGATCGCCAGCCCTCCATATCTGGTGTGATTCCCCAGTTTCTCTTGCCTTGTTTCCTGAATCCCAGGACATAGCTGTGTGTGCTGTTTACTAATTATGTGAGTTGTGTTTTCAAATGTGTGAGTTCATGGTTTTCTTCAGGTAACTTTCAGTTTTCTCGACTCTGTTTCTGCTTTGAAAAATTATTATTGTTATCACCATATATTGTGGCAAGGTAAGGGACTTATCCCCGTGTTTGTTCATATTCTTTTTGTTTAAACATTTGAATTTATTTATTATATGTATGTGGCAGGAAACTATATCATGATGCACGTGTGGATGTCAGCGGACAGCTTGGAGGAATTGGTCCCCTCCTTCTGTGAGGTCGGTTCTGGAGAAAGAACTCGGGTTGGTGACAAGCACTGTTCTGCTGAGCTATCTTTACCTGCATTGTTGGGTGCTGTTCCATAATGTTTTTGTACACCATAAAGGTTTGGCACTCATATTGGTTTAATAAAATGCTGATAGGTCAGTAGCCAGGCAGGAGGTATAGGCGGGGCAACCAGACTAAGAGAATTCTGGGAAGAGGAAAGAGAGTGATGCAGTTGCCAGCCAGATGCAGAGGAGGCAAGATGAGAATGCCTCACTGATAAAAGGTACCGAGCCATTTGGCTAAACATAGACAAGAATTATGGGTTAATTTAAGTTGTAAGAGCTAGTTAATAATAAGTTTGATAAAACAAAACAAACAGTTAATAATTAATATAAGCCTCTGTGCATTTCTTTGGGAATGAACAGCTGTGGGACCAGGTGGGACAGAAGTCTCCATCTACAGTTGTTTAGATTCTTCATCTTATATGTTGTAAACCTTCTGTTCCCATAATTTAATTCCGGGGAAGTTACAGATTCATAAAACCCTGGAGCAGAAAGCACAGAGATCACCTTTCACCCAGTCCTCATGGTCACCTCCACTGGCAGCATCTTCCACCCAGGTGATACCTTCAGTAGCATCTGCTGTTCATGGATGTACTATCTGCCTCTCAGGGAAAGTCTATAGGGTGGGTAGTTTTCAGTTTGGCTATGGCTGCCTCTGTGAATTTGGTTAAGTTGATAATACATCCACCATTATCACATTATATAACACAATTTCAGTGCCTTAAAATCTCTCTGTTCTGACCCCCCCCCCACATCTCCTGTCCACCTCTCTTTTCTGTGACTGTGAAAAATCACTAATATTTTTCTAATGTCTCCATAGTTTTGACTTTTCCAGAATGCTTTGTAGTTAGAATCAAGCCACGGCAACCTTTTCAAATGCGATTATTTCATGCAGCAGCATGCATTTAAGAGCTGTCTATGGAGCAATACCCATTTAAGATTCTCTCATGCTTCCATGGCGTGTTAGCTCATTTCCCTTCAGTGCTGAATTCCATTACCCATCGCTCCACAGCTCATTTGTCCATTTACCTACTGAAGGACACGTTTATTGCTTCCACATTTTGCCAATTATGAGCTTAGTTGTGATAAACGCTCAGGTGGAGTTGGATGTCTGAACATGCAGTGACTTTTGAAATTCCTTTACATAAATACCAGCAGTATCCAAGAGTACACTTGGCTTTGGGACAACTGTCAAACTGTCCTTCAAGTGCACTGTCCTGCACTCTACCTACAAAGAATGGCAGTTCTTGCTGCTTTTGTCCTTTTCATGGTTTGGCATTGTGGTTCTCTCAGTATTAATGGAGCATACATCTGATTTGGTTTGAGACATTTCCAGGTACCTTGCATGTTTAAAAGCTATTTCATCAAATAAAAGATTACACGCATTACCTATATATCCATAGCCTAAATCTGATTTTAAATATTGCCAAAATTATTACAAATAAATAGAATGAATAAGAGGTCAATTGCTAATGAAGTTCTAAATGCAATTTCTTTACGCTGTTACACTCAAGACATGGAAGTTATTCTGAGAAAAATTTGAGGACTATAAATTATTTCAGTTTTGAAAAACACTTTTGCTTATGTCAACAAGCTTATTTATTATACAATTTTATTACATTTCTTATTTTCTTTGTGTGTATGCATGCATTTAATTTTAATTGTTCTGGTCTAATCAGAAATCAATTACATATTTGCTTTCTTTTGATTTTCTTTACATAGCTATGAGTCTCTAGAAGGTCAGAAATAAATTTTAGTTAATAAGGGAAAGATTTATTTCTGACCTTCTAGAGACTCACAGCTATGTAAAGAAAACCGAAAGAAGGTGAAGTGGTTCCGTACAAGAAGAAAGCCTGCAGGATCAGGGAAATCAATCACAGAACTTTTAATCTTCACCAGAAGAGAGAAAGCTTGCTTTTGCTCTGCCTTTTGGTTGCATTCACATCCAAAGTCAACCTAGCGATGCCTAGTGACATTGAATGAGGGCAGATGGGCTCCACAGGAACCATTGATTTAAATATCAGTCTCTAGAAACACCTGCATGGACACACCCTCCTATGCATAGTCCTCAATTTGGCCAAATACAAACCTGTAATTAACCATAATACGGTGGTACTGCGATCTCAGTCGTAGCTTCTAAAGTAAGAACTGGAAACAGATACAGGAAAGATTAGACTCTTGTGCATTTAAAGTCAAGTGTGGTAGTAAAATGGTAAGCTCAGAATTTGGAAAGATAGGAGGACCCTTTGGGCTCTCATTCATATCTGTCCATATAGATGTGTTTACACACACACACACACAAACACACACACAGTACAATTAGTTGTTACAGAATCACTTCTAACTTTTAGGTAGAGCACAGAAATTTGGGTTGTTATTTCTACGCCAACAAAAATAAGACTCAAGTTAATCTTCAAAATTAGAATTTTGTCGAACTTAGCAATGCAGGAAAATTAATCTGCCAAGTATGTGGGGAAAAAAGAAGGACAGGGAAGGAGAAGCAGAGGTGTGGGTATTGGCTTAGCTGAGCCCTCCCCCCCTTTTCTGGCTACTGATATGCATGGGAGAATGACAGTTGCCACAGCAGCAACTAAAATATATATTAGAAGAAAACTCATTTGAATCGTTGAAAGTCAAGAGTGGTGTGTGTGTGTGAGTGAGTGTGTGTGTGTGTGTAAACATATCTATATGGACAAAACCTTAGCAGAATACGATCCTCGACTATCTGCAGCACAAATAACATCTACCCTAGTCATTTCTCAACTATAAAACTAAGCTTTCAGACAAACAAAGTAAGGAAATCTGTCTATGGTCAAGAGACAAAGCAACCTCAGAACTCGGGTATGGTTAGATGTTAGTAATACCAGGAAAGCAATTAAAATGACTGAGATGACTTTGTGAAAAGTTGGAGTGAAATCTGGGAATAAAAGTCATAAACAGCTAAGGAATTGTACTAGAAGGATGCACACTACGAGGAAACCCAGACAAAGTTATTGTGATGATCACCGTGGAAAGAGGATTGACTAGATGGGGTCATCAGTAGACTCGACATAGCCCAGAGATGGATTAATAGATAAATGGAACTTAGTGGTAATGAAATACAAGATGAAAGAATAAGTAGAATAAAATACAGGACTTATAAGGGCCATTGGACAACATCAGCGGGTCTGAGAAATCTGGAATGGGAATCACAGACAGAAAGCACAAGAGCAAGGGAAGGGAATGCATAGGTTATGTTCATTTTTAGTGTGACAGACACGCATATGAAGAGAGCCGAGAGTGAGCAGGTGCTTCTCTCTCCTGAAATTATTCAAGTCGGAAACCTCTTTAACATGCTGTAAAATATGAAAAACGCAGAATCTTTGCTTAGAAGTTACCGTTCAAAATCCTAGCCCAAACAAGAACCATTTCAATAAACAGAAACCAATTCCTCCACTTGTATTACAAAAAAATGTCTGATTAAGCCCTTCAGGGAGAAGGCAGTGATACTCTCAGGGATACCTGGGTCTCCAGACAGATGAAGGACTCTGGCAACGGGAAAAATAAAGTTACAGATGAAAATAGTTTGCATTCCTTTTATCCCTTCAAGAGAGATTTCAAGAGAGACAAATGATTGCCTAAAAAGTCACAGGTAGTGCCGGTAGGCTCAGTGTATAGAACTCACGCGGTATCTAATAATAGCACAGACAGCTTGGGGGCGGGGGCTGTGAGGGTGCAGGTCAAAGCTCACACCATAAGCAGAGCCTTAAGCTAATTGAGTATGAATTTGATTAGTTAAAGAAGTATATGGTAAGCTCAGGCAGCTGCTGGGAATTTAAATAGTAATAAAGCCAGACGGTCAGATGACCTGACTCTCCACACAGTTACTGCCCGTCTGGTTCTCTTTCCTTTGACTTTGACTTATAGGCCACTTGTATTTTCTTTTTTGTAAGCTATGTTCATTTTTAATGTAACAGGCACACATATGAATATTTGTAAATATATTGTGGAAGTTTCTTGAATCTGTTAAAATCAATTAAAAAATTAACATCAGTTCACAAAGTAGCAGGTTTCTTTGTAGTATTTTCATACATAATTTATTTGCTTTAGTTTAATTCTCCTCATTCGGCCCCCATCCCATCTTCCAGTTGCTCTTTTTTCCCACTGTATACGTTCATCTACGGTATTCTCCCTTCCCCTCTAACTCCCCTTTCCCTATCTCCACTTTTATAAACAATAAGTCAAGTGCCAGAGACCATGATTTTTTTTTCATTTAATGTATGTAAAAAAACTCAGGCTGGAATTATTATTTCCTTTGGTTCCATTAGATTTATCCTCAATAGTTTAATATTTTGGTAGATTTTTAAAAATGGTATATACATATATTTTTATCATGATAATCTGCATAACTAGGATGCAGAATTTTAATCTGTGCAAAACAAGACCACGATGCAATGATGTCACAATTATACTGGAAAGAACCTTGCTTATCTGTTTTGGAAGAAATTTGATTTAAGCGTGAAACTTGCAAAGTGGAAAAGCTAGCGGGAATGCATCTTTGCAGCAGCACACACACCGACTTCATCTGCAACATAAGCATCAAATCCTCTGAGCCAGGAAATAAATTAATATGTATAACAACACGATGTATCAAAGAGTAGAAAAGCCACAAGCTTATCCCAATAAAATAATCAATATAACCTTGCAAGTGACAAAAGCCCAGAGAGAGATGACAACAATCCTGAAGTAGAGACATCATTTTTATTGAATGTTCATATTCGTTGTGAATTCGATATGAATTCAGTGTGAGCATTCTTTTTTTTTAATTTATTCATTTATTTATTAAAGATTTCTGTCTCTTCCCCGCCACCGCCTTCCATTTCCCTTCTCCTCCCCCAATCAAGTCCCCCTCCCTCGTCAGCCCAAAGAGCAATCAGGGTTCCCTGCCCTGTGGGAAGTCCAAGGACCACCCACCTCCATCCAGGTCTAGCCTAGGCTCCCACAAAGCCAGTTTGTGCAGTAGGATCAAAACCCATTGCCATTGTTCTTGAGGTCTCAGTAGTCCTCATTGTCTGCTCTGTTCAGCGAGTCCGGTTTTATCCCAGGCTTTTTCAGACCCAGGCCAGCTGGCCTTGGTGAGTTCCCGATAGAACATCCCCATTGTCTCAGTGTGTGGGTGCACCCCTCGCAGTCCTGAGTTCTTTGCTCGTGCTCTCTCTCCTTCTGCTCCTGATTTGGACCTTGAGATTTCTGTCGGGTGCTCCAATGTGGGTCCAGTGTGAGCATTCTTATTCATTGTGCCTCCATTTTGATAAAGCACACATAAGGAGTACAGCACTTCTAACTGGACCGGCTGGCTGCTAACCACGTAGTGCTCACTCAGTTGTCCCTGGGCTTTGCAATGGCCTGGGGTTTTGATGGTCAACAAGAAACCTCCAGCTTTAGTCTAAACACAGGGGCAGCGTTTGGTGTTAGGTTGGAATTGAATGTAGGCTTGCTCGAGTTGCTTAACGGTCTTGAACTTCATCATTGAACTAGGAGAATCTTTAGAGCAGTGGTTCTCAACCTGCGGGTTGTAATCCCAAACAACCTTTTCACAGGGCTTGCCCAAGACCATTGGAAAAGACAGATATTTGTGTTGTAATTAACAATAATAGCAAAAATCACACCCTTGAAGTAGCAATGAGAAGAATTGTATGGGGGGGTCACCACAACAGGAGGAACTGTATTGAAGTGTCTTGGCATTGGGAAGGTTGGGAGCCACTGCTGTAGAGAGTTCTTTGGATCTCTGAAAAGTCCAGGTAGAATGTCTAATCTAGCTCGGTGTTTGATGTGCAGCACACGGCAGGGGATGGGTGTCATTGTCTTGACAGTGATGGTGGGAGACAGAACTTCAATCAAGAGTTTGGAGAACTTGGTGACACTCTTGATTTAAGAGCTAACTGTTGAGAGAGCTTAGTCGCTATCATCTCTGGGGTTCATCTTCCTCAACTCTGGAGTGAGGAAAGTAGAATTGTTTGTTGAAAGTTTTCGCCTTTTGGTTTGCTGGGAAAGCCTCTTCTCTCACTATGGAGCCGAGGTTCCTGCCTCCCAAGTTCTAGGACTGCAAGTGGCTCTGAGCCCTCAAGCCTCACCTGGAGATGACCTTCCTTCAGCAAGGCTGCACCTACAGAAGGTATTTAATCTCCCCAAGCAGTGACACCAAACTGAAGACTAAACATTCCCATTCCTGAGTATGGGAGACATACCGCCACAGCTACCCAATCGGTTGTTCTTAGTATTGAAGACTGAATCAATGCCCCATAATAGTTGGCATGTAGGCAAGTTTTTAGTCACAGCTCATAGAATCATATAGCTACTATAACTTGAAATATAGGGGGAGAGATATGTTTGGCCTGTCACTTCATCTTCATGAAAAAAGATGTCATCAGATTCACATCCGTCAAAAGAGAACTCTCAAATAATGTTATTAATAATACTTGGGGGAAGATCCTCAATTCTAATTCATATTTAAAACTGTTGATAATGCATACACTAGGTTCTGCTCTCGCTTTACCTTCAAATAGCCCTTTGAGGATGGTGCCTTTCTTGTCAGTTTCTAGATCTGTAAAATGTAGCTCTGATTTGGGAAAGCTACCTGAAGTCAGATGGTGTTGGAATGTATGAGCCCGGGTTTCCTGACTGTGCCCCAGTGTTCTAAGTTATAGGTAGCAGGGGACACTGGACAGCCTTTTCTTTTTCAAATGTGTTCTTCCTGAATTGCTGAGAATTCTATGCAGTTCAGAGTAGTGCTCTGAACCATGCAATGACACACAGAAACTAAGTATTCAGGACACCCTGAATTGTTCAGAGGCACAAACGGATAAATACGCTTCATGTTTTAAATTGTAGCAAAAACATTTGCATTCTGATATTAATATTTATTGATTTTCTTTGAGGTTCAATGAATAGTTTCCATGATAATTCCTCAATCTTCCGAGAAAACCCGCATTCATAAATATCAAATTATGTCATTATCCACATCTGCTCTCATTTTCTATAGGCTCAAAAATCTCTATTCATTATGGGAGCCAAAAGAAGTGGGTACCCACCAGTGTCTCCACTGAATTCCGGCCCGTCTTCCCCCATCGAATTCGTATTTGAGAATGCAATGCTTATTCAGAATACAGAACTCACTAAAGTATGTGATTAACGTGCAAGGACTCTCTGATTCCATTTATTTATGGAAATCAAGTCAGATCTAACATGCTAGCATCGGCGTCGTGAGGTCAGCTTCCTGATGAGGCGGTTGGAGTTGCTACTTTAATTCCACATTAGCACATCATTAGCTTGAACTGTGCCGCGGTAGTAGGGAAATGAGCCATTTTCGTTCTTCCAAAGAGACAATAGGAACTTTGCCTGCTTCTTGCATTTGTTTAAAAATGGGACTGATGATGGGGGATGCCCAACATGAAATTATATTTTAAATTAATAGCAAGTAGCTTTCACAGATTATGTGTATATTAGGAAACTAAATGTAAGATGTAGATATATGCATATATATTATATGCGCCCTCTTATATAAAAATGTGTATATATATATATACACATATGTATATATATATTTGTTAGCCTTTTTTTGAGGTAAGATGGGTCAGAAATAGACAAAGATTTTCTATAGATTAAAGTTACTTACCGAAGTCATTAAGATGCAATCAAATGAGTGAATCTAAAAGCACCATCATCACCGAGCAATGATGGCACACACCTTTAATCCCATGACTCAGGAGGCAGAGGCAGGTAGATCTCTATGAGTTTGAGGCCAGCTTGGTCTACAAGAGCTAGTTCCAGGACAGGCTCCAAAAACTACACAGAAGCCCTGTCTTGAACCTTTCCTCCCCGAAAAGCACCATCATCTATTAGCAACTGCAAAATTCTCTTTCTAAAGCTTGGCATACATATTCTATTTTACTTTATGATAACTTTGAGTTGTATAATATTTTATAACTCTAAACACAATATGAACATATTAGTAGTATTTTAATTTCAAATAACCGTTATGAATAGCCAGAGCAAGTATTTGTACCTTCATTGCATAGATTAAGAAGCTGGATTTTAAATTTTCCTAGATTCCATAAGTACATAATAATAATTATTGTTGTTATAATAAATATAATTATTATTTTTAGACCTTGGGAAAACTCACTGTTCAATGCCTCACTTGCTTTCTTTACAAAATTGGGGTAATGAGTCAACATACCTTACAAAAAGTTAACAGAAGATCCATAAAAGTACGTTTGTGTTATGCTTAGAACATAGTACCTGTTTATAAATGTTCAATTGCTGCTTTATTCTTACTAATAATTTCTGAAAAGAACTATACGACTAAATCCTAGAAAGAGTATGGCATGCCACAGGCATTTCTATAATTGCAGTCCGGTATAAACACCACATTTTCTTTGGATGAATTTGTTCACAATTGCTGCGTCTCCTTTCTCACTCTTGGGTCAGTTCCTTTCTTGACAACATGTATGCCTTGGTACTGTATTATGAGGCCCTGTGAGGTGTAGCCTGCCTTCCTTGGTGAGCCATTCTGTGCCTTTATCTTCATCCTACAAGCCCTTTTTGCTGGGAGGGCAAGCTCATTGTAGAAGAATCCTGATACTGGTTTCAGTGCCTTGGCTTGGGGTAGCTTCTTCTTTTCTAGTAGTTTTTAGGGTCCTCTGTTAAGCCCCATTCTATTGTTCATTGCACAGCAGGTAGTAGTATGTGAGGATTTACCTCTCTTCATTCTATTTGATATTTGGCAACCCCTTTAAGATGGCTGCTCACACATTTATTTATTGAAGCAAATGATCCAAATACGATTATTTCACCATTTCCTCTGCTACCTTCCTCTGGCACACTTATTAAATATATTTTAGAATAACTCACTCTGTAATTAAAGACCTGTAAAACTTCTCAGGAATATTTTTTTTCATCATTTGAAGTTTCTATGCAGTACTTCACCTGCATTCTGGGTGATTTACATATTCTCTCTTTAGCTGTGCCTCGTCTAATTTTTATTTCAAGAATGTCTGCTTAGTTTTTTTTCTTAATTTCCCATCCTTCCTTTTTTAAATAATTGATTGGTTTAATATTATTTTTTTCTGTGATCTCCTTGAATATTTAAACATTTTAATCTAAAGTAGCAATCTCTAGGCATATTCTTTGAGTATGATTGCTTCTCTTTGTTTCTTTTCTGATCCTTCTCCACCTGGTTTCTTTTGACAATTGCACTTTCACCTCCCTAAAAAACACACTTTGGAATGGCCCATGACATTATGGTGTTATGGTGTCTTAAGTGATACAGACTTTCTGTCAGTCAATATCATGATATCCAGGGATGGTAAGAGTCCCAGACAAATGTTTGCTTAGGTTGTGAACTTGGAAGTCCCATACTGCTTTGGTTGTGTAGGGAATCAGGTCATATAGGGGGTTACAGGCTTTGGTAGCTCTGCTTCCTACCATGATGACAATGGGCTAAACCTCTGAAACTGTAAACACATGCCAATTAAATGCTTTATTTTGTAAGAGTTGCCATGGCTGTGGTGTCTCTTTACAGCAATAGAACACTGACTAAGTCAAAGTAACTTTCTACTTTTGTTATTATTATTGATTTCTTACTATTTTAATTTGTTAACCAAACTTTAACATATATATATATATATATATATATATATATATATATATATATATATATATATATATATATATATGAAAGAAATTCACTTAAGGTATAATTTTGCTCTTTATTTAACTTACTACAGGTCTCGGGAACACACATTCATAGAAGAGGCTGACTCATCTATATTCTGGCTTTATCTTGTGAAACAAGGAAGTATGAACTCATTTGGCAGGTAATAATTTCTCACTACTGTCTCATTCACTGCAGCTCCCTCTTCCATTCCCACCATTTTATCACAGAAACACTTAGAAAACACTGCCTTCCATCTCCCGGTCGATCCGAATGGCTCTGGTGACCTTAGGGCCAGTAATTTGGAATGGTGTTATGGTGGAAGTCAGTTGTGCTACTCCACGCTAAACTATCTTCTGGAAGCTTCTGTGGGCTTTTGTTCTTGCTTCTGTGTTTTGGTTATTGGTGTTGCCAACTTCTTAGTATGATATGCTGAATGCCTAGTCCGTTATAACTGCCCAAAAGTACTTGTTGAATGAAATGTTCAGAAAAGAGTTTCATGAATCCAGGCTGTATGGACCAAGGACTTCTCTGAATGTGCTGCATTTAGTGTCTTAGGGATATTTATATTACATGTGCCCAGAAACTACAGGTGTTGATAAAAAGTCTTCATCATAACAGAGTTCAATATATTCTTCAATTATTTTTGTTTTCAAAATCTTCATATTATTTTTGTTTTTTTTTGAAATTAAAGTGTAATTGCATCATTTCCCCTTTCCCTTTCCTTCCACCCACAATGTATTCTCTTTGGCCTCTTTCAAATTCGTGGCCTCTTTTTCTAGTGGGGTGACAGGTCAGACTGATCACGACTAATCCTGTCTATATGCTGCAATGTTGGCTGCCCAGGAGCTGACACCTTCCATGTCAAACCTGTGCTAGCAGAGGAAACAAGACAGCAGACCTGTGCTTCTGGTTACCTGAGGATGCTACTTCTGTTCTCTATGACAGAACGGGCAGGAGAAAGGCTCCATTTTGTTCTCTGTAAACAGGAATTCTCAGATCATCTTTTAGTACACTGCATTATGAAGTAGAATAAGAGCTGGGAGGTGGTGGTGCACACCTTTAATCCCAGCACTTGGGAGGCAGAGGAAGGTGAATCTTTGTGAGTTTGAGGGCGGCCTGGTCTACAGAGTTCCAGGGTAGCTAGGGCTACACAGAAAAATCCTATCTAGAAAAACAGGGAGGAGGGAGGCGGAGGAGAAAGAAGAAAAGAAATATGGGACTTAGATAGTTATCATCACCACAAGTCTCATGTTTTCTCTATATACTTTTTAATAAGATGAGATTCACACCCCTCCTACTTAAAACCAGAGTTAACTCTTCTACCTATGGAATCCATTCTTTCCTCTATGTCCCGGGGAACTAGAATTCTCCCCCCATTCCCTCTTTCTCTCTTCTTTCCTACAAACCGAGTCTAATCCCTTCTGTTACTTTAGTTATGGCTCCGTCTCTTTCCCTTCCTGCCAATCTTTTGGAACTAGTACCTGCTACACATATTCATCTCTCATCATTTTTAAAAATGCGCTCTAATTTGCCTTCCACCTCAGCCCCTCTACTAAAAGTGGATCCATTAGGCCTAGCAATCAGCCTGCCCGGGAAATTTCAAGGATCATTTTAAAGTCCTCATTTTAATGAATCTTTGGGTTGCATTCAATACTGAAAATCACTTCTTTTCTGAAGCTCTATTCGGTGGCTTCTGTGACCCAGGGCTCTTGCAGTTTCTAAAGGAACTCTCTGATCATCTTGTCTTAGGTCTTCAGGAATTTTCCTTTCTTCCTTTCTCCTCCCGAATCCTGGAGCGGACAAGAGTGATACTGAACCTCCAGACATTATTCAGATGTGTGGTTCTCACATCCATTCTCCCCTCCTCTCATCCCATTCATCCTCCGTGTCACTGCCTGAGTGACCCACATGTGACACATATGTATAAACAGGCTGCTTCGTGGTCTAATCTCTGCATCCATTCCTCATGTCTATGATGAAGTCATGTTGCTGCAGTATACGTTAGTGTCTCCAAAATTCATCTTTTTGTTTTTTGCAGTATCTTCTGTATCTTCTCTTACCATTTCCTGCTCTGTATCTTAGCGCCTAGCATTTCAGCATCCATCACAATTTTAGTCCTTGTGCCTTCCTCGTGCTCTCAGATCATGACCTCATTTCAGTCGGGCATGTTCCTTTTTCCTGAAACTTCCACTAGGTGAGTGCAATACTAAGTGGGCGCAATGCTTAGCCCCACCCTGTGTGTGTGTGTGTGTGTGTGTGTATTTGTGAACGTATCCGTGGTCAATATTGTTCTTGCTGTGTCTCCCTCTCTCCTAAGCTAGATGAACATTGTTGGGCTATTGGAAAACAATATGGAATTTATGTTTTTAAATATGTGTGCCTTCTAGCAAAGCCCCAAATGAGTAACTAAGCACCGCATGCAAGTTTGCTATTCACATCCTTCTGCATTTTAATAAACACGATCCTACATTTATCGTCTATTATACTTTGCATCTGTTACAATACAAGCTGCTGTGCTCCTTTTGCTTCCCCTAGTGGCTCATGAGTGCCATTCATCACTTTGCCATGTGTAGTAGCACTGATTAGATTTGCATGTCACGTTGGTCTTTGTTCAGATCATTAAAGGAAAAGTTGAACAGGATGGATTCTGTTGTAGAACTGACAAGTGGGTGTCCTTGAGTCTAGTGCCTTGTTTTCTTTTATTCACAGTTGTCAAAATTCAGAGCATCTCAACCCAATAATGGTTCAATTGCAGATTGGACTCATATGTCTATTACAGTTTATACTTGACTCTTCTCTTTCTTACCCAGATACTTTGTCTTCATTAAAAGGCAGATATTTATTTCTACGAAATAAATCTGGAATGAAAACTTGTTATAGCAAATGTCCCCATCTTTCTTCATTTGGATAGCTACTTGAGAGTCATCAGGAGAGATCATAGGGGTCACACAAACCTTTATTTTTAATGAAAATATAATAACATGATTGTTTTCTATTCATTGCATTAGGATACTGTAATAATAATTACCAATTATTCTTTCTATTTATCATCATTCTGAGGAAAAATAGTCCACACTACTTGCATTAAGGAAATATATAATTATATCATCTAGAATGACATAAAGCACACCGAAGAAAAACAGAACAGTTAATAATAATATTAGTTAGGTCTTTATTTACAAGGAAACTTTTAGAGGCCTTAAATATTATAATAACTCAGCTAGTAGTTCAAGAGCCCATTACAATGAGACACTTTTTTTATCCCTTCCATCTCCATTGAATACTAAAATGTTTATCTCGCTGTGCTTTGTCATGTAGATAAAGCATCATTGTTCCTGTTTTTCAGCCGAGGCACTGAAGTACAGAGAATGTATTAGTGACTTTTTATTGTTACAATCAAATATCATAACCACGAGATGATGGTAGCACTCACTTCTATCCCAGCACTTGGAAGGCAGAGGCAGGCTGATATTTGTTGAGTTGGAGGCCAGTCTGATCTCCACAGTGAATTCCAACATAGCCAAGACTATTTCAAAGAAAAACCCTATCTTGAAAAACCAAATAAAAAGAGAACAAAACAAATTTAAAAAAAATCAAGAGCATGGAAACTTACACAAAGACAGGTTTAATTGAGCTTAGGATTCCAGAAGGTTAAAAATTTGTTATGGCAGAGAAACATGGCAGCAAATGGCAGACATGGTAGCAGAAGCAGGTAGCTGAGGGCTCACCTCTTGATCCCCTAGCATAAAGAAGAGAGAACAACCTAGAAATGGTCCAAGTCTCTAAACTCCCAAAGCCCTCATTCAGTGGGACACTACATCCAACAAAGCTACACCTCCTAGGCCTGCCCTAACCGTGCCACCAACTGATGACCAAGCATTCAAGTACCTGAGACTATGGGACAAAGTTTTCATTCAGACTATCACAGAGAAGGTAAGCAACTTGTGCAAATTAATATAGTTCTTAGCCATGTGGTCATTCAAACGTTGTTCGAGGAAATTTGCAAGAATATACTCTTATTGTCTCAAATGCTCTCTCTACCATAACAGAAAGTCATGGCCTTCTTAGAAAGCAGTGACACTACCTTCAACGCAGTGTATGCCTGGCTCCCTTTGTGTGCACTTACTTGGGTAATGGACAAGAACATAACTAATAAAAATTACGCTGCTGGGTGCAGAAGAAGGCAAAACAGTCTCTGTCTTGTCTTCCTTTCATAGTATAATTTGTTGCGGATAGGCTTAGGGGAGAACTGGGAAAGGAAGAGACCCATTATCATCCTCTTCATTACTGTCATCATCATTACCTCCATTCTGACAGGAAGTGATCTATTGCTTTCCTAGTATTTCTCCTTTGGTCCACAATGGGAATTTGCTTTTATTAACACATTAGGAAAACAATGTGGTGGTTTCCCTCTGCCTCTGCCTATACCAGTTTTACTCCTTCTTATGCAGGAAGCTGTGCATCATCTGCCCAGAGGCTAGCTGTACCCAGTGGAGATTTCCATGGTGCCTGCCCATATCTCGTTTGAAATCATGTGTCTGTTATGTGCTAATCTTATTTCCATGCATAAGTGGACCAAGTAGTCATTACTTCGTCATTCTGCCCTTGTGAGTAATACTATTTTGTGTAAGAGGAATATGGGACTTTGAATTGGAGATGTAGGTTGACCTGGAATTTTTGATTCCAGAATGAAAGGTGACTTTTCATTATGACTTTCTGACTTCCCTTTCAATGTTTATTCAATACCCTCCATGTGCTACACACTCCTGTAGCTGATAGAGATACCATAGTAAACAAAAATGTGGCAACAACTTTGTCCTAAAGGAACCTGCCTCCCATTCAGGGGAAACAGACAAAACAGTAGTAGTCAATATTCCTTTTTGTGATGAGATTCCTGGTGAGAAATGAGTCAGGAGTGAGTAGGAGAGCACCCAGGCTGGTAGCACTGTGCTTCTCTGTTCATAGCTATTTGAGCAGCGGCAAGGAGGTGGGACTCTTAGCTAACTGGAGCAAGTCTTCTAAGAGGAAGTTGAAAGACCTCTAGACAAACACAGCAGGATGAGAAAGGAGATGATGAAAGATGAATTCAGAGAGGAAGAAGGTAGTTAATATAGGATCTTCAAAGGCAAATAAAGAAAGAATTTGAATTTGACTTTATAGAAAATAGGAAATAAGAATTTTGGGAGCAGCAGAGTAGCATTGTCTGATTTGTATATCAAAGAAATGACTCTGCATCTAGTGTGGAATGTGGACATAAGTGAAGATACAGATGTTAGAGAGGGTGGCGCAGGAGACCCTCTGAGTAGAGAGTAGGGAGATAAAGTAATTTAGTTTAGAACAGTGCGGTAGGAGGCCACTTGTTTGTTCCCAGCTGCTCAGCCTTGAAATAATCACACAGAAACAATATTCTTGGCAATATTGTTTGGCCAACAGCTTAAATGTATTTCTGGCTAACTCATATCTTAAATTAACTCATCTCCATTAATCTGTGTATTGCCAGGAGGCCATGGCTTACCCGGTAAAGTTCTGGCATCTATCTCTGGCAGGCCTACATGGCATCTTCTGATTCCACATTCTTTCTCCCAACAGTCAGTTTAGTTTTCCCTGCCTACCTAAGCTCTATTTTGTGTAGGCCTAAGACAGTTTCTTTATTAACCAATGGTATTCACAGCATACAGAAGGGAATCCCACATCAGAATAGCAGTTGTGTTCATGAGTGGCAAGGTCGTGAGCATCTTGTAATGCCACTGGAATTATTTGTCCTTACTCTTACTCTCTCGTGGGTGCAGAAGGCGCCTTTGTGGGATGTTATGACATCATCCCCTTAGCTGATGGAATATATGCTTATGTCTTCTTGTACTCTATATATTTCTTGGTTTTAACTCTAATACAATAAAAATATGATCAGTAGAAGCCACCTAAATAAAATCTCTTGAGTACCCCCAATAACTTAAAAAAGAAAAAAAAAAAAAGAATAGCAGTTGTAAAAACAGTGAAACTCAGATGTCTTTGTGGATGAGGCATTGTTGTGAAGCAATGACATAGACATTGCAAATAAGACCTCCCAGTGGCTGTGGTGATATGTACAAGACTTGTACAAGATCAAATGAGCCAAAAGTACCAGTATGTTATGTAGTCCTTCATGTAGCTCAGGATCTATTGCCAATTGATAATTTGAGAATAAAATAGTCAGTTTTTAGGGATGTGGCCCAAAGTAGGTTATCCATATTTCCCTGGATGGCCCTATACTTATGCATATACTGGCAGCACTAATTGAACTCAGGGGGTTAAAAATGAATATAAATGGTTGGGAGGGTGACTTGGTGGAGGAGATGGTAAGGTGATACTGGGAGTGGATTTGATTAAAAATGTCATATACTTTCATCAAATTCTCAAGTAGTAAGTACAAAATATATTTTAAAGAGTGAATTGCTGTATTTTAAAACTAGATGAAATAGCATTTACCATTAAATTTAGTATGGGGTTTGACCTTGTTTATGTAGTTAATTTTCTTTTTCCTAAGCTCTTCATTTAATTTACATTCAGATATGCACATAATCAGAAAGAATAATAAGATGAGCTTCCATATATGTTTTTCCAGGTTCCACAATCAACAGTGTTTTAGTTCATTTTCTTTGCTCTTTAATTAGCCTCTTCTGAGTAACTTTGTATTTACTGAATTATTTGAAAGCAATCTAGACACCCATGGAGGGTAACAGCTGGGTCAATGAAAGATACCACAGAGAGAGCAACGGATAGTACATTCTTATACTATGGGTATGTGAATGGGAGCTATTTCTTGAACTTGCAGTGAAGAGTTGGACAGATAGTTGCACTCTCTTTAAGTCTGGTACGATGGGTGTGGCACAGAAAACACCTCTGGCAGCTAGAGGGAAAGCACTGTGCGTAGGAGTAATGGTTTCTGTTAACTCAAAAAAGGTGAAACAAACACTGTCAGAACAGACTCAGAATATGGGGCATTTGATAATAACTGGCTGCATCCCAGTAGGCTTAACAGAGGTTCTGTGAATTGGAGAGGGGAGGGAGATGGTGTCAGAGTAAGGAATCACATCCCAGAATGAGACTGGACTAAGGAAGTTAAGGTAGACTCTGATTATGAGTTTTTTTTTTTCCTTTTTCTTTTTTGAGGGTATCTGACCCAGGAATAATAAAGGGAGCTTCTAGGCCAAACAGGTAGCAAGGTTGTGAGCTTTAGAGTATAGGAGTTCTGAGTAGTGAGGCACATTTCAAGGTTGCATTTTGAGTGAACCTGGCCCTCCTGACTCCTAGTGGGTCTTGAGCTGATGAGTTAGCTGTGCAATGTCTTTCTACCATGTGTGAAAGTGAAAACATCACCATTCAAATTTTCTCTAAACTTTATTATTTTTCCCCATTTCTGACATGAGGACCATTACTCAATAACACTTAAGTTTGAAGCATCTTCGTCAGGGGTGGTACCCAGGAAGGTCAGGGAGCTATATCCCCTAGTGGTTATTTGCTGGATATTTCCACACTGGTTATCTTGAAAATACAAAGATGAATAGAACATGGCTTTGCAAAAGACTTATTATCAAAAAAAAAAAAGAATTATTTGCAAAATACACTTACTTGTGGGGATATAGAAATGTAAATATCCACCTGGGATAGAATGCAGAAGTAAATAAAAACTAATAATACTATGTGAAATAAAAGAGAAGAAGTGATGAGTTTTGGGTCTGGAAGGATGGTGGGGTTGGAGGTTTGAATGTTACTGATGTCTCTCAAACTAGAGACTCTAAAGATAGGAATTGGGGGACATCTTCCAGAGGGGCTTTTCAAAGTCACAGTGGTGACTGTGTATCTAGCTACTCCCTATCCAGCCAGTGAACCAAGAACCTATGGAAGATAAAAATGTATATATCCTTCACAATATGCATACATTATGAATATTAGTGTTTCATTGGCATATATTAATTATATATGATCAGTTTTATTAGATACAGTCATGCATGTACATATGTGTTTCGATCATATGTTTCTCCATCACGCTCTTGTCCTGCTCCCATCCCTGTAACCCCGCTTTCTTCCCTGTTAGCCCTCCTTTTGCATTCATGTCCTGTGATCATCTTTAGAGTTTGTATTTGACGGTTTCCTCCTCTCGCCCTCCAGGATGTCTGTCATGAAATCTCATAGGTAAGACTTCTCCAAATATCTTGCGCCATTTACTGTCACCTCTCCTCACAGTCTCTTGGACGGTCAAGACCTGCTTTCCTCCTTTGCTTTTCCCTAAACAATTCTAAATGAGTTCTCCCTGGCTTGCCTGCAGCTGGTTAGCCTCATGGTGGAGATACTGTCACTAGAAAAATCCAAGCTTTGCAAAAAGGAACTGGTCTTGCTGCTCAGAGCATCTGTTATTAAATAATAATAGGTTAATAATATATCTATTATTAATTAATAGAGCCTTATTTCCATCTGATACTCTGTGTCCCAGGACCTTGTCTCACTTTGTCCTCTACACCTTGGCATCACCATGGCTCACCCATAAGAAAACAGAGTTTTGCTGTTTAAATACTTTTTTCCTCCAAGTCTCCATCTTTGTTGCAATGACCAATCCCAGCCTTCGAGGTCTTTTCCTTCTCCTGTCTGCTTAATTGATCCTCTGAGGCCAAAGTCAATGTTGCTTCCTTCTGGGAAGATTTTCTCAACCCCTACCCCTGTCAGAATGAATCACTGTTTAGACAGCGCTTCTGCCGCGTAAGCCAGGCTTTGTATAATCATGATTTATATTCATTCCCATTTCTCCACTGGACTCTGACCTCTTTGGGAAAAAAAGGTCTTAGTTTGGTTATTCTGGGCTTAGCAACTATTCCCCTTGGGGCCCAGCAGAGTGCTTTTCCCTTACATGCTGATGATATAGAATCATTTTCCTTTATTTGGAAGGTACGCTGCCTTTTAAAAGCAAATCGCGGTGAATTGTAAACCATCCTTGTCATGACAGATAGTCTGGCGTAGTGCTGAAATCAGTGAGCACAACGAGCAGTAAAATTAGACCGTGGCATGTCCAAGCAGCTAGCCATGGCATCACCAGAGAGATTCATAGCTTTGACTTGCTTGTAGACATGAGGCATCATTTTTCTCCTCTTTCTTTTCCTTTTTTTTATCCTTTTTTCTGCTACATCCATTTATTAATTTTTTTTCTTTATAGCCAGAGGGAAGCTTGTATACTATTAGACTCAGGCAAAACTATCAGACTAAGCAGAAGGTATTTGAACACTCAGAAATAGGACACTAAAGTCTCAGGAATTGTAACATCAGATGCAGGAGTTAAGTGGCCTAAAACATCGTGCCTTGTGGTTGAGTACATCTCTCGTCTCTGGTCTTATGATGTGTTCAGCTTAGACCAAGACTATTTCCTATGGCTAATATGAACTCATGAGCCAAAAGTTCTGCCAGGGACAAAAGAGTAAAATCGGCATTGTTATCACTCTTGGTGTCATTTCTAAACCACTCAGTTTTCTTCTCTGATATGAACAGAAAATAATGCTTCAAATTACTTACATGAACAATGAGGTCAGTAATGCAACTGTTTGCTAGTTCACTGATGTGACTAGCGCTGTTTTAGAACATACTGAAAACACTTTCTTGTCCCTCATTATGTGAAACAGACAAAACTGAAGTCTTGAAATTTCCTTCAGGGCTAGTATTTTTGCTTTAAAACCCTGTCAGCTTTCACAGACAAAAAGGTCACTTTTTCCATATTTGTGTTACTAGAAAAGCAAAAACAAAAAACAAAATAAAATTTGTGGACAATCCCACCACTAACTCATGATTCTTTCTTCTCCCCTATGTTAAGAAGATAGATTTGTCTCACGAAAGGAATAAATGTATACATTTCCAATTCATCAAAAGTTACTTTGAAGAAAGAAAGAAAGGAAGGAAGGAAGGAGGGAAGGAAGGAAGGAAGGAAGAAAGGAAGAAAGAAATGGCACAGAAAGATGCCTGTAGACTTGCTTTTTCCAAAAGTCAGATTTTTTTTTTGTTTCAAATGCAATCATTGCCATTTCATTAGCTGTAGTTCAGAGCAGGCCCATCTTTTGCGACACAATCCTGATTGTGTGAGAAGCTGAGCTCATCTGTAAGGAAGGGGTTACATTGTAATCTGTGGTCACAGTACTAATTCATAACTTGATATTCTCCAAAACGTTTCCTATCTCAATTTTTGAGTTGTCTCTTATTTATGTAAATACAATGGATTTTTTTTTCTGTTTAACTGGGAACAGAAGAATACACAGAAGAAAACCTTTCATCAAAAGTATCCAGAATGGGACTAAAGAGATGGCTCAATGGTTAAGAGCACTGCCTGTTCTTCACAAGGACCGAGGTTTAATTCCCAGCACCCACATGGCAGCTCACAACTGTCTGTAGTTCCAGTTTCAGGGAATCTGACATCCTCACACAGACATATATATGCAGGCAAAACACTAATTCATATAAAATAAAAAATAAGTTATTTTTTAAAAAAGGTATCCAGGATGGAGGCCATTGAGATGTCACAGTAGATAAAGGAGCTTGCTACTACATCTGAGGACCTGACTTTGACTCTGGGGACCACACATAGTAGAACAAAAGAATGAATTCCCAAGTTGTTCTTTGTCTGCCATACGTATGCCATGGCAACGCCCCACCCCAATACACAAGTAAATTAATGGATACAATAAAAATTAAAAATAAATTAGATATAATCTTTTTTTGAGTAAAAATATGTCTAACTTATATGGGTTCAGAAATGAAAACTATTAATTAAAAAGATTTTATTATTGATATATGAACATGTGTATCTCTCTATATGTGTATGCCACGTATGGGTATATTTGCCTTTAGAAGCCAGATGAGAATGTAGGCTCACCTGGAGCTGGACTTTTAGGATGCTTTACCATCTGATGTGGATGCTAAGCCCCAGGTCTCTGTAAGAGCAGCAAGTACTGTGTTCATTTTAACTAACTTTTACAGATGGACGTTTGTTTAATGTGAATGAAGCAGAATGTAAATAAAGAAGCAAAATAAATTTCAGCTCTTCACTCCATAGATTACGTACCACGAGGAAGCCAAGAATGTTACTTTAGACGTGGCGTCAACGGGGGATTAGAGAAGCTGGAACGTGGGACCCGAGACACAAATGACTAAGGAGAAGAGAATGTTTCTGATATTTATAGGCCTCCCCAGAGCGGGAAACATAGCCCTGTTTGGATTGAACAGGCTGTCTTCTGTGCCTCCCAGTCACTCGGGCTGCTTCTTCCTGTCAATGTTGGGTGCACACATGTGAAAGAGACTCATGTATGGTTTCCTTCACTCATGTATGGTTTTCCATGTATAGTGATGGAGGGGTGGTCGCCTAGCGAGATGCCTGCATGAGGAATCACATGAAGACTTTCGAAAATGGCTTTGCCCTTTATTTCAGCACATCCGAAGAATCTCATTAATAGTTGGGACGTTAATAATAATACAAGGGGTAGGAGCGTTGTTCATCTAAGTACTTTAGAGCCTGCACAAAGTTAAAAGTAAATGTTCCTCTGCAGTAATAGAACCACCGTTCTTAGGTGATTTTTCTTCAGTCATTAAAAGCCATCTTTCTGACAAACACAGTATATTTTCATGTAAAAAAGTCAAACTTAAAATGCAACTAGAACAATTTGCCTTTTGAAACAAAGGTATGATTTCCAATAATCAGGGCCCTATTGAGACAGTCTCAAAAATAAACTGAGATCTTAATAGACTTTATTATGTTGTCCAACCAAAATTAAAATCTGAACCCTTAAAAAAAAAACAATTTCTTAGCATTGTTTTCTTCCCATTTCACGTTGCTCCTTAGAATTGAGTCAGGGATTTCAAGGAGCCAAAAGTATTCTCCTTCCTCCTCCTCCTTCTTTTTAAAATTGAGAATGTAAGATAGAATCTCAGAGTAGTTTTTATTTTTATTTTTCGGATTGCTTAGGGTATTTCTCAGCCACTTGATATTTCTCTATTGAGAGTTTTCTGTTAATACATATGCCCTATTTTTAATTGGATTATTTTGTTTTTTTTTTTCAATCTAATTTCTTAAGTCATTTATTTTGGATGTTAGCCTCTAGGAGATGTGTAGCTGGTATAAATCTTTTCCCCATTCTGTGGCCTGCTCCTTGTCTGACTGACTGTGTCCTTTGCCTTTTAGAAGCTTCTTAGTTTCATGAGGTCCCATTTATTAATTGTTGATCTTAATGTCTGCACTATTGGTGTTCTGCTCAGAAAGTTGTCTCCGATGCCAATGAGTTCAAGGCGTTTCCCCACTTTTCTCTTCTATCAGGTTCAGTGCATCTGGCTTTATGTTGAGGTCTTTGATCTACTTGGACTTGAGTTTTGTGCAGATAAATATGGATCTATTTACATTCTTCAACATGTAGATATCCAGTTTGACCAATACTGTTGGGAGCTGTGAACTTCCAGATCCTGAATTCCTTGTAAACAACTTGTTTTCCCCTGATCTGAGTGCGATTTCTGGTGCGTTTGGCTGGGGCGTGGCTATCCCTATATAAGCTGCCCCTGGACACAATAAAGGGAGCGTTCTTGGGGCATTCTTGTTTCAAGGATGATCTGTGGCTCTGTCTCTCTGTCTGTGTGTCTTTGTGTGTTTTAATCTCCAGCCCCTTGCCCAGTTCATGAACTGTGTGGTGGAACATAGAGCACAGACAAGCATGGTGTGCCACACAATACCATTTGTTGAAGATACTGTCTTTTTTCCATTGTGTATTTCTGTCTTCTTTATAAAAAAAAAATAAGGTGCCCATAGGTGTGTGAATTTATGTCTGTCTGGGGCTTCACTTTGATTCCATTGATCAAGGCATCTATTTTTATGACAAAACTATGTGGTTTTTATTACTATAGCTCCATAGCACAACTTGAAATCAGGGATGGTAATATCTCTGCAATTTTTCTTATTGCTCACCATTATTTTTAGCTATTCTGAGTTTTTTTTTTTTTTTTTTGCTTTTCCATGTGGAGTTAAGAATTGTTTTCTCAAGGTCTGTAAAGAATTACATTGAATTTTTGTTTTGTTTTGTTTTTGTTTTTCAAGATAGGGTTTTCTTGTAGCATTGGAACCTGTTCTGGAACTAGCTCTTTTAGACCAGGCTGGTCTCAAACTCACAGAGATCCACCTGCCTCTGCCTTCCAAGTGCTAGGATTAAAGGCGTGCACCACCACCACCCAGTCTTGCATTGAAATTTTGATGGGAATTGTGTGAAATGTGTTGACCGCTTTTGGTAGGATAACCAATTTTACTATGTTAGTTCTACTGATCCATGAGCATGGGAGAGCTCTCCATCTTCTGATATCTTCTTCAGTTTCTTTCTTCAAAGACTTGAAATTTTATTATGTCAGTCTTTCCCTTGCTTGGTTAGAGTTACTCCAAGAAACTTTATATTATTTGAGGTTATTGTGAAGGGTGCTGTTTGGATTTTCATTTGTATATGGGAGGGCTACTAATTTTTTTTGGGGGGGATTAATCTTGTATCTAGCCACATAGGTGAAGTTTTTTTTTTTTTAAATCAGTTTTAGGAGTTCCCTGGTAGAAATTTTAGGGCCACTTTTATATACTGTCATATCATCTGCAACTTACAATACTTTGACTTCTTCCTTTCCAATTTGTATCCCCTTGATCTCCTTTAGTTGTCTTATTGCTTTAGCTAAAACTTCAAGTGCTTTTATTGGATAGAAATGGAGAGAATGGACAACCTTGTTTTGGCACAATTGACTGAGCTGCGTTTGAGACAATGTGAGGAGGATCACAACAGTGGGTTCATGGTCAAATGAACTGAAATATTCAACAGTGGCAAATTCAAAGAGATTTGAATTGCCTACTATGGCAGTGAGAAGAGAAATATGGTACTGGCCTTACACATGTTTGTTGTAAACAGAAAGGCATAGCAACATAGGGGAAGGTCACATTTAAATGTCCATTATTTCTCCAGTGTTACTTGTGAATGTTCTCATTAAGAAGGGGGTCTGTAGTTACTCAAACAAGTTCTTGTTGAATTTTGCTAATGTGTTTCTGGGAATTATTAGTGGCTGAGTAATTGAAATATTCACCAAAAATCATTTCTATTTGATTTATGTCTATCTTCATGCAGCTAGAAACTGACACACCTCCCCCTTTCTTTTTATTAAATATTTATTTATTTATTTATTATGTATACAATATTCTGTCTGTGTGTATGTCTGCAGGCCAGAAGAGGGCACCAGACCTCATTACAGATGGTTGTGAGCCACCATGTGGTTGCTGGGAATTGAACTCAGGACCTTTGGAACAGCAGGCAGTGCTCTTAACACTGAGCCATCTCTCCAGCCCACTCCCCCTTTCTTCCCTATCTTTTTTCTCAGTACTTCTGCATGGTGTATGATGTTAGTTCTCACTGTCTTTCCGCTGCACATTGTATTCTGCTGTGCACTGGCTCTTTTGACACATTTGACTGTGAAGTTAAGTACATCCCTTTTTCTGTGGTTCTCAGAATTCTGTGACAAACAGAAGCGGGTACAGGAAAACACTATTTTGGAGGGTGGTTATGATGCACACATGCACACACATGTACAAACTTGACTATAATGCAGTGTCTGAAATGGTAGAAGGAGAGTGTTCTTAAAGTCAGATAAGTAGACTGTAGGAAGGAGGGTCACAGGTAGCTTCAGAAATAAGCTGTCATCTGCTTCTATTCCTAAAGGACAATAACATGCCAAAGAACATCAATGAGGAAAAATATTTAGGTGAAGATAAGTCTCAAAATGGCAAAATTGGTAAAGTCTGAGGACTTGAGTTTCAAATCATCAGTCACATAAAAGCCAGGCCCTAATCTCTCTCTCTCTCTCTCTCTCTCTCTCTCTCTCTCTCTCTCTCTCTCTCTCTCTCTCTCTTTCTCTCTCTCTCTCTTTTACACACACACACACACACACACACACACACACACACGTAATTTTAGTGCTGGGGAGCCAGAGATAGTAGGTCTTCTGGGAATTCCTGGCCAGCTGCTACTCTAGCTGAATGGCTGAGCTCTACACTCAGAGAGACTGTGTCTCAAAAAATAAGATGAAGACCAATAAAGGAGGCACACATTGTCAATGTCTGGCCTCCACAGCGAGACCATGCATACACACACACACACACACACACACACACACACACACACATGCACACATACACATACTCCAGCAATTGAAAAAATTAAAAGCTATATGGCTATTTTCAGTAGTATAATCCGCTACACAGGATGTGTGTGTGTGTGTGTGTGTGTGTGTGTGTGATGGGTTACAATTAGTATTATTTGTGTTATTTTTTTTTCCTTTTGGATATGTGTTTCTCTATGTAACCCTCAGTGACCTGGTATTCACTTTGCTGATCACACTGGCTTTAAACTTTCAGTAATCCTCCTGCCTCTGACTCCTAACGCTGTGTCAGGTGTATGCTACCATAAGCAGCTAGTTTCATGTGAATGTTTTCTATATATTTGACTAGACATTCTAAAACAATTTGGCTAATAGAGTTTCCTTTATCTATTGAGTAGTCCTGGTAGTCCTGGTTTCTTTGACAAAAATCAATTGATCTTGTGTGTATAAATCTACTTCTACAGTCTCCTACCCCATTGATTTATTGGTCTGTTCCTACAAAATTACCATACTCTTGTCTTCTTAGAGTTCTTTACTAGAAAGTCTTAAAATTAAACAGCTTTTATTCTTTAAATTTGCTTTTAATTTCTAAGATCATTTTTAAGACTTCTAAATCCTTCATATTTTCATGTGTTTTCAAAACAGTCTGTCAGTTTCTATTTTAAAAGCATCATGCATTATACATACTTGGACAGAAGAGTCACTTTAGATCAACAAAGCACGGAGATTAAAAGAAAATTAAAAGGATAAATTGGACTTTGTCCAAATTCAATCTTTCATCACAAAAATTCATTAAAAATGAAAAGGTATGACACAGAAATACTGAAAAATAAGTATCACATGAAAGATTTATATCAAGAATATACTGAAAAATCCCACAAATCAATAAAAAAACAAGAATCCCCAAGGAAAAATGTGAAGAATCATTTTACATAGATGGAGATGTATGAACAGACAGTAAGCGTAAGATAGATGGTCAGAACTGCCAGTCAGCCTGGAAATGAGGAGTTCATCACTATGAGTTTCTATTTCATATGGATTAGGACTGTGAGAATGACAGACTTCCCACAGCAAACACTGGGAAGGGCGTGGGACAACTAAGATGCGCATTGTTGAACATGATAACAGAACTGGGGCAATGCTTGCTGTGTTGCCATGAGAAACCAAGCTAAAAATTGCTAAGCCTGAGGGCAAGTGCCCAGAGCTGCTGTGCTCTGGAGGTGGAGACTGGAGGGTCCTTCAACTTGCTGGCCAGTCAGGCTACCTGAATCAGTGAGCTAAAGCTCAGTGAGAGACCTTCTTTCTACAGATAAGGTGGGGAATGATTGAGAAAAGCATCCCAGGTTGACCTCTAACCTCCACACACACATGCGCATATGTGCACCCTAAGAAAAGTCAAACCATGAAACTCCTTCCTCTTCGCATGGCATGCTGTTGCCCTCTGTCACCAGATCGTGATTATCTGCATGGGACTACCACAAAACTGGGTTACTAGTGTTCCCTCACAGAGGGTAGAGAAGTGCTCATGAGGTCACCTGCCCTCTCTGCAGCTGTAGCAATAACGGTGACTCTTCAGTATTGTAGGTACCCATAAGTTACCCATGCTCCTATAGGACCCCCTCATCCAATGCTATTCTAGAAATCCCTTACCTGTTCTCCTCTAAGTAACCCCAATGTGGTGGTTTGAGTGAAAATGGACCCTAAAGAGAGTAGCACTGTTAGGAGTTGTGGCCTTGTTGTAGTAGATGTGGTATTGTTGGAGGAAGTGTGTCACTGTGGAGGCAAGTTTTGAGGTCTCATATATGCTCAAGATACCGCCTAGTGTCTCAGACCACTTCCTGTTGCCTGAAAGTCAAGATATAGGACACTGCTACTTCGTCTTTCTGTATTCCACCCATGTCACACTATGATGATTAGACTAAACCTCTGAAAATGTAAGCCACCCCATTTAAATTTTTCTCTTTATAAGAGTTGCCGTGGTCATGGTGTCTCTTCATGGCAATAGAAACCCCAAGACACCCACTCATACTTATTGGCTTACTGGGCTAGGCTCGAGTAGAATTATGTTATTATTATTGTTGTTGTTATTGTTATTTGGTTTTTCATTGTTGCTTTATTTTGAGTAAGTAGACATTTGTTCATATTTCCCCAGGACCTGTTAACATAAACACCAAACAATGTAGTCATGTCTGCAGAGTATTGGAAGAATAGGGATCAGTGATATCTGTGGCTGGAAGACCACAGAGGGAAGTTATATGATCAGAACCATGATATGGATGATTTCCTCCATCTGTAGTGACGTTTAGGTGTTGGGTGAAGTGATGGATGGACAGAACAAACAGACAGGATTAGGAGTCGAGAAGCAGAGAAGTGAAGGAAAGTAATAGTGAATTTGAAGGGTTCCCACAAACAACCAATCCACACAATTGCCTGACAGAATTGGGGTGTGGGAGCAGGGCTAAAGAGCGAGAAGTCCAGGGCCCAGTAGACAGAGCTGGAATTCTCTGCTGAGAAACAGACTCTCATTTAATATTATGCCTTTTAAAAATGAATAAATCCGTACAGAAAGATACAGCTTGAGCGACTCAGGTGAGTTTGATTCTGTTGGTAGAAATAGTAACAAGGAGAAAGATGCAGCTGTGGGAAGTGAAGGGCTGGCTTGGCAGTCAGATCTATTTTAATGAAGGTGTCTACTAGAAGTAGACAAGAAAACATAGAGTAGATAGTTGGAATCCTTTGGTTTGAAGATCCACAGTTGGATAGAGAGTCATCAAGATGCTCACTGCATCTTGTTCAGAGGTAGGAGAACAAATCAAAAAGACCACTTGAGGTCCCGTGGGAAGGAGAAAAGAAACTTGAAAACAGAACTCAGAAAGGAGCAAGGTGGGGGAGAGCAAAGGGTTATCTAGGAACTTTCTCTGTTGGGGTGAGAACATTTGTGTACAATGCAACCCAAGGAAGGGTTTGTCCTTGCTCAGTTTGAGGGTGCAGTCCTTTGTGGTAGGGAAAGCCAGGCTGGAGGAGTGAATCAGCTGCTCAGACCATGAGAGGAAAAGTGATGTCAACTCTCTCCTAAACTCAGCCTGGAGCCCCAGTCCATAGATTGGTGCCTTTGTAGTGGGTCTTCCCAGTTCAGTTGACCGATCTACAAGCTCTCTCCTACACAGGCCCAGGGCCATGTACTCTAAATGATTTTAGATCTTGTCAGGTTGGCAGTCACAGAGAGGCAGGGTCAGCAGCAGGGAGGGGGGGGGGGGCGGCTAGCAGAGGACTCTGGTAGCAGCAGGAATGCTAAAGGATTCCAAGCGCTTTCCAAGTGTCAATTGCTAGACTTCCCACAGCAGCAAGAAGAACACACAATCTGCAAATAAACAAAAGACAAGGGCCAGTGCCTATAAGAACAAATGTTATACTTCACCGTCAGTCAAGACACAAGATCCAATGTGCTACTCTTTTTCCTTTTTTCCCTTGGCAAAGATACAGAAAACCCACGTTACAGTTGTATGGGCAAAAGACCCACTGAGCTGTCGCCTGGGAGGGGGGTTGTGACGGCCCTGTGCTGAGTATTTAACAAAGCTGCATGAATCTTTTCACAGTAAAGAAACGATAAATGTTTAAGGAGACGTGTTTAAACTTATTTAAACATTGCACAATGTGTGCATGGATTAAAGCACAGCATGGGAACCCATTCCTGTGTGTTTTTATAGATTGGCTAAAGTACATGTGAAAAAAAATTAAAAGGGGAAAAACTGGAATATGAGCCAATGGTACTGGTTTATACAGTGGTTAATGCCACCATTGGGCAAACTTCTCTGGACGTTCTACAGACTGTGTATTGGCTTTGTGTATGGTCACAGATACACATCAGATGCTATGACTGTCTGCTTGAACTAAAAGTCGGTTTTTACTCTGCCATTGTCTCCCCTTCCATCCATTAGTGTGCCTTATAGAATTCTCTAGATTCTGTTGCTGATCCTCCATGGTCTATATCAGTAACATCCACGAGTCACTATTGCCCTGGCAATGTTCCTACTTCTGCTCTAGGATCCCTTCAGTCTGTGCATCTTCCATAGTGGGACCAGAGACTGCTATTTGATCAACCTACATTATGCAATGTAATTTTGCCTGCTTGAAATTGCCACATCAAGCCTTTGAGGTCTCACATTATAACGGCTTGGCTCCTGCCTACCTCCCAGTACTTATATTTTTCTCCTGCTGACTCGTGACCTTTTTCTAACTTGAAAGCTAGTATTCCTAACTGGCATTTCCAGGGTGTGTGTGTGTGGGGGGGGCTGTAGTTTCCCCACTTCTTGCTACTTGCAGCTTGGCTTCATCAGTGCTAAGTCATACACAGCTCTTTTGATGAGTTGTCAGCAGACAGACCCAAGTATCCTCTGAAGGTGCAAAAGTTTCAAAGGCTGCCATCAGTTCTCATGGATTCGGGCCAACGGAGCCTGGCCTCTGCTCTAGAAAGTTCCTTACCCACATGGCTCTGTTTCAGAGACACCGCTATTTTGTCGGTTTGGAAATTTAGAACAAGTCCTAATTCTAGGCCTCTGCCTTGTGCTCATGGAACACCTCAAGCTAAATTTATATTTTCATGACTCTGCTTCCTTTTCTGGGCTCCGTCTCGTCTCCAAATTGTCAGTGCTTTCCGCCCTTCTCATCGCAGTGGCTACATGATTATGGGAACCGGCAAGGTGGGAGAAGAGCTAGTTATTAAGATGGGGCATGTTGAGTTTGGAACAACTCATTAACAGCTGGGCGTGGCTCACATGAACCTGGCAAGCTCAGAATCACCATCTCTTCGGCTTGAACTCACCTCGGGGGAGGAGGCTTAGCTGGCAGCTCTGGAAAGCCCTCAGGCTTCGATGCCAGCTGTTTTCCTTGTAAAACAGCTGACCAGTTTTGCTCTGTGCAATCAGAGACTCGGGTTTCTTCCCACGAGGAAAAACCGCTGGCCCTCTTCAGTTAGTAGGGTGCAAAAATTTCCATGGGCCCTAGAGAGGTTTGGGGAGCTAAGACAAGGATCCGTTCATTGAGTTTTGGGGAACTGATACAATGAGAGATAAGGCTCGCCATTTCCACTGTTTAAAAGTATACAATTCCGTGGCAATAAGGCACATGCGTGAAATTGCAGCGTTATCTCGCCCATTTACTTCTGAAACTGTTTCTTCCTTTACCCCCAAAATGAAAAGCTTGTTATTCCCTGAGCAATCCCTTCTAATTTCCCCTTCCCCCTCGTTCCTGGAAACCCCTAATCTTGCTTGCCATCTTTATAGATCTGTCTGTTTGGAAATTTTCAAACACGCTAAATTATACAGCTTCTAACTTTTGGGGTCTGCTTCATTCACGTCTAGCGTGCTTTCATATTCATTGGTGGTGCGGCATGCGCAGACCTTCACGCATTCCTTCCTTTTAATAGCTGAATAATATTCCACTGTGTGGGCAGGCACTCGTCTGTTGCTAGGCATTTGGGTAGTTTCCACATGCAGGTTATTACCCTGAAAGCTGCGGTGGTGACTGTTTACGCACAGAGTTTTATTTGAACATCTGTTTCCAATTTTTTCTGGTGTATGCTTGGGAGTGGAATTGGTGGGTTACATGGTAAAAAAAAAAATCCTAGTTTAACTTTAGTAAGGAACCACTAAACTTGTTTTTTTTTTTTTTTCCCCTAGTGGCTGAATAATTTTACATTCTAACCAGTAATGACTAAAGATGGGTTTGGGCCAATCTTAAGAACATCATACAAAAGCGTTCATATCAGTTAAGTGAATCATTAAATGACATTTACATGATAAGGAAGAGCACCAGTTCAGAATCTTAAAGTGAGATAAAATTATCCCCTCCTTCTTGATGGAACAGACCGTGATGGCTAATTATGAGTCAGATGTAGAAAGTTCTGACGGCAGCATGTCAGGGCATCCACACAGACTCTCTGTGGTAGGTTCAGCCTTTGAAGTTGTTACCCCTCGGCTGTTGGGATCCATTCTTTCTATGCTTGGATTCTGCTTAGCCCCAGTGCCACCATTTCTGCTGATGGTGAAGTCCTCTTAACCCCGTGGTTGAAAGGTAATGTGTTCTTTTCTGGCTTGAATCACAACAGGGAATTAAAACCTACAATTCCACTCAGAGTTTAAAATCATTTATTTAATGTAATTGCCTATAAGGGTGGTATGCCTTTTGTAGGAACCACCAAAGCATCCACTTTGCCCAATTCCTGTTCATTCTGGTGTGTGTATGCATACGTGTAACTTAAATGCACCTATGTTTACTGTTAAATGTTATAATTTTCTGTTCATTGTATCTTATTCCAGACTTCAAAGCAATAGTCTCCTGTTTTAAATTGATATGTACTTTTAAGTCTTTTAAGCCAACCTTGCTTTACCTGTTAAGTTGACAGCCAGTGTAGTCAAGTTCAAACTCAGCTCTCCAGGCAGATTCTATACTGTAGTTATAACTCATGTATACCCAGTAAACAGCCCTTAACTGCTCAGAGATCTAGGAACTATGGCATTTAAATATTTAATTATTAAAAATATTTTCATAACAAGAGAGACAGGTTGGCTCCTAGCAGCAGCACCCTATTTCCTCCAAAGAAGACAGAAGACAAATGGGCATAAAACAACATATATCTGCAATTTGTTTCAACTGCCAAGTGCAGACCACTGGGCAAAACTGCCTTTTATCTAAACGTAAGATCACCAGACAGTGGACAGAATTACTGGAATCCACAGCCTAGGTACTCAGGTCAAGCTAGGCTTTTTCCTACAGATTTTTTAGCCTACAGGAACTTTTGGAGCCTGGCAGGCCCTGCGCTAAACAGCAAAAGGCAAATACATCCCCCAGCAACCATGGAGGACCATGAGGAGTAACGCTAGGTGCTAAACAACTAAGTTCTCTGTCATTTTTTAACCAATAATTCAAGTAAAATTTTATCCTTCTCAAAGATCTCTGATGTAGCTTGACAGCTGAGAGGTTTGGTCAGTTTAAAAAGACAACCTCACCAAACAAATTTTAGTAAAACTCAAGTATAAGTTATTAAGGTGTATATCTGCAGGTTATAAAAGTGTGAGGACAAATACAAGTTGTTTATATATCTAAAACATATGCTTTCACAAACCCAAAGAAACTTGTACATTTCAGGGGGGCAAATTGAAGGATCCACTTTAAACAGGTCAGATACACCCCTTTCAATTTCCTGGTCCTAATTTTTTTCCCTACCCTTAACTTTGTCCACTATTCTGCAAATACCTTAAACAGGTATAAGAGATACCAGACATTTCCATACCACAAACACCGGACAGGATCCAAGAGACCAGTTATGCCAGGATGTGACCATCACCTAACTTTCTGAGCCCCCCCCCAAAAAAAACAACACCCACAAAAAAAAAAAACAGGAAGCAAGCTTGAGAATCCTCTGTCCAAATTCCTTTGACCTGTTGTGCCTAACCTCCTGCCTTTTTATTATAAAAAAGAGAAGAGAATGTAATGGTCTGTCCTGTCCCTTTAAGAGACAAACCCTGCCCATTCCCTCCTCCATTTGCTGAGGCAAGCAGATCTTCCTTCCACTTCCAGCCTGAGTTCCTTCCTTTCCATCTCTCATCTGAAGAGGTAGCTGCTGTTGTGGCTCCTCTCCTCTCACCTCCTCCCCCCTCTTTTTCTTTCTTTCTCTCTCTCTGCCTCTTTCTCCTCATCCCCCTTCTCTCTCCCTCTCCCCTTTCCACTTCCCTTCCATAACCCACTAAATAAATATCCAACTTTGCTCTGCATGGTGTGTGCCTATCTGTCTCAGTCTCTCACCTGCCATGCGTTTCCCTGCCTGGGACTTGCTACTCCTTGTAGCCCGCTGCCCACTGTAGTCACTCAAGGAACAGGACCAGTTTATTTTTAGCATAACAGTTAGACTTCGTCACCAACTTGATAGGATTTGGAATCACTAGACCTACCTCTGGGTGTGTTCTGAGATTTTCTGTTCTTTTCCAGAGAGGTTTAACTAAGATGGAACGCTCCAACCCCAATTTGAGTGGCGCCATTTTAAATAGCTGGCATTGTAGTCTTAGACCATAAGACCTGGTTCCTGCTTGGCTTTGATCTTGGACATTTCATTTTTAGCATCCAGTACATTGGTTCTAGGCTCATCCAGTTTTGTACAGTTGACAGAGCACAGCTCCCATGGAGAGCTTTGAAGTCCATGGTAACTTTTGGCTTCGTTGTAGTTTGCTTAGTCTTCAACAAGGCTAAGGAGGATTCATAACTAATTTTTAGAAAACTGTAGCATTCTCTACCACTGGTGACATGACCTTGTCTTAGATTTGCAAACTGTGTTCTTCTTGGACTTGTCCTTATTCTTACCACTGCTATATTGAATCATATGGGGTCAGCTAGAGCAAGTGGCCCAAATGGCAAGATCAACTGTACCATTAGCTTCACCATCTGCACTGCTGGGAGAGAAATAGATGTTTCTTGTCCTGTCTGTCACTCAAGCTGATAATCTACTGTGTAATCTAGTTAGTGTCAGAGAAGTATTCAGACACAGGCTTCCCCAAAACTGTGGCATGAACTTGGTTGAAGCAGTTCTCTCGTTTGAGAGGAGAAACTCATCAAGATGATAATAGCCAGGTGCCATCAGCTAACGGCAGTCTTGACATCTGAGAATCATAGCTATTCATACCCTCTCTTGATTCTACCACTGCATGAGAAAGTCCACTGTGATCTCAATGTAGTGGCATTTAGATAGAAAACTGGTATGTCAATAACAGAAGGCAGTCACCATGAAATAACACTGATGTTACAGTGTTAAAAGAAATAATTTCCTAGTGACCTGTTAAATGTTCTCTCAAGGCCCATGTATTAAAAGGCTTGGTTCACAAAGTAGCACTATTGGAAAATGATGGGACCCTTGTGGAAGGGTCTTAGGTCACTGGAAACATGTTCTTGAATGGGATCATGAAAGCCTTGCTCTCTTTTCTCTCTTCTGTTTGCTGGTCACAAGGTAAGAAGTGTTCTGTACCACTTGCCATTGTTATCTGGCAGTTGAATGGAGGACTAAGAGCCATGGATCCACCTAACCGTGAACTATAATCTCTAAACGATGTACCCAAATAATCTTTGCTCTTTGTAATTTGTGCTGGGTATTTTGTTATAGTGATGAAAAAGTATCACATCAATTATTCTATTCATCCAGTATCTTCATGAATGAATATGAAAGAAAACCATCTTCAGGTAAGAGAGAAAGAAGAGAAGGAAGAAAGAAAGGATGCATTAGAGAGGTTCTATTCAGTAACCTCTCATTTAAGCAGTTATTTCAGAAGGATTGGACTTCAGGTCAGGAAGGTACCAGGCTAAAATGAATGCTAAATGTTGAATCTAGAGAATCTGATTAATGTGTGCCTTGAATACTGCCCAAATAAAATGGCTTACGAATGTCTTGTAGACATCAGTCCAACTTCTAAGATACTGCTATCTGAAGTGTATCTAGCACTTACACATGGAATTTTATGCCTCCCAGAGAAGCCAAAGGAAAGAGCAACATGGGGATCAATGAGTTTGTGGAGAAACTACAGTGTGGACACACAGAGTGCCTTTCCTAAGGGAGGGAAAGCCCAACAAATACCACCCAACCCCATGAAAAGGAGCGGCGCTCAGTGTGAACATTGCATCCGCTCTCACATCCCTGCAGTGACTTTTGTGGTAATCAGTTAATAACAAATGCTAAAATTTCATTTTTTGAGGGAAGTAAGGCACACTGGCTTGATTGTGTTCTTCCCCGTCAGAGATGATTCTCCACCACTTGTCTGGGATGTATTGATTGAAAACCATTTGGAATTGACTCCATCTGTCAGTGAAATGCAAACACCTCTGGAGTGAAACCAAACAGCTGCCCCAGTGCTCAGCGCTTCGCCAGACAAAGACGCTCTCTTCCTAACACAGGCTCTGTTTACACTGCGCCCAAACAAGGACTCATTCAGAGGAAAATTCAGCACTTCCAGGTTGTGTAAACACAGCCATTATTTATAAGGAGCTCTATAAGAAAGCCTAAGATTAACCCTTTCTCAGTAGAGAATTACTGAACGCCAGAGTCTGACTCCCGCACAAGCCTGTGTTCCTGCATCTGTGCATGCATGCGTGTGTGTGTGTGTGTGTGTGTGTGTGTGTGTGTGTTTGGTGAATTCAGAATTGCTTTTGATCGTGGGCCACACTTAACATTGCAAAACAACTCTGAAGCCTAGAATTCATGAGACTCCTGTAGGTCTTTGCTTCATTTATACTCTGAATCACCTATTCACAACAAATCGAACTTGGCAAATACTTTCCAGGTAAAGAAGACACACACCTATGACATTCTTATTAGCCACTTCTTTATCCAGGGTCATTAAATGACGTAAGTTCTACGTTCTGCCTGATTTTGCAGACCGGTGCTGTTACTGGCTAGTAACACATACTGCATTATATATACAATGAAGTATATATACAATACTTCATTCTCTGAGCCTCAGTTTCCAGATCTCCCTCCTGGCAAAAACTATTATGCCAAATAGAACTGTGGTGAAGATGAAAATAATTTTAAAAATATATAAATAATTTGATGTGATCCTTGCCATTCATCACTCAAAACAAAAGACTTGTTTTCAAGTCATTGCATATTTTAGAGGGTTTAATGTTGAAGATCTCCAATCTGTTACTATTCAGCACTTGTAGATTGTAGCAGTGAATGATTGCTCATGTAGATATTTTTGAAATGAACTGATGTCACTCACTGAGCAAATAACCGCTGAGCAATTCAGTGGGGACTGTTAATTACCCGTAGCTCTAACTCAGGGTTAGTACATGGCTGCCGGCATCCTGGGATCTATGGTGTTCGGAACTGTTCACTTCATAGCTAGGATCCCAGCAGAACACAGTGAGTGACAGTTCCTGCAGGGCCACGGAGGAGAGTTTGACAAAGGAATAGTCACAAGATTGTGAGTGGGGTTGAGGAAGAAAGACACTAGCCATGTGCGCCAGAGGTAGGTCAATGTAGAACAGTCAGACATCTGAGCTTGAGTAGGAAGGAAGGGGGTGGCTACAGGAACCTAAATGGGACAGCAGAGAACCTGTGGACACAAGGGATGGCCTTTGGTGGAGTCACTACCAGAGATGCCATCCATCTAGGAAGGAGTTAGGGGCAAAGGTCCCACATTCATCCTTAGGCTCCTCCAGAGCTTGAGATGACTAGAGCCATGAGAGGGCTGGTGGCTTCATGTACCTCTGTTTTCTAGAGCTCAGAACAGAGAAGAATGAGGTTGAAGGAGCAATTTGGGAGCAATCAGAATTGCAGATAAGCAGTAAATCTGCAGAACAAATGTAATTCGAGTCCAGAGTGTCCCTGCTGTAGTAGTTGGTGCAGAACCCAGACCCAAGAAGAATGTGTCAGCTTCTAGAATACACATAATGGTCCGGAAGTAAAATATCAGGTTCACTGTTGGGCATTTCCATGTGGTCCCAGGATAGAATGTCACCTGGTGAAGATACAGTGAATTATGTCTACTTTACTGACTGTGCTGGCTAATACTGATTATCAATTTGACAGGATGTAGACTTGCCAAAGAGACAAATGTTGGGGGATATTATTTTAAGGTGTGTGACTTTTGATATGCTGTATTTGTTTAACTCTGTGAAGCTGTGATTCTTTGCCTGTCTAAAATACCTGATGGTTTAACAAAGAGCTTAATGGCCAATAGCAAGGCAGGGTCAAGAATAGGCAGGGCTGGCAGGCAGCGAGTAAAAATAGGAGAAACAAGGAACAAGAGGAGCAAGAGAACAAGGAGAGGAGGACATCAGGGGCCAGACACTCAGCCACCAAGTTACACAGCATGTCACAGAGAAACAAGTGAACAAAGGTATACAGAAAGAGAGAAAGATAAAAGCCCAGAGGCAAAAGGTAGCCGGGTTAATATAAATAAAGAAAAACTGACAAGAAACAAGCCATTCATAACTAAGAATAAGCCTCTATGTGTGATTTATTTGGGAACTGGGTCTCGGGTGGCCTCCCAAAGGCCAAAAGAGTAAAACATCATACAACAGTTGAGCCTGTGGGAATATCCTTGAGGAATTATTTAAATTAAGTCAGCTGTAATGGGCAGAGTCATTTCAAAATTAGGTGGCAAAGTTCCATTGGGTGGGGTTCTAGACTGATGCCTGTGTGTGTGCACACACATTTGTACATACACACACACACACATATATATGTATGTATGATGTGGGATGCCTTTCTATATATGTGTTGCTCTTATTGGTTAATGAATAAAGCTACTTTGACCTATGGCAGGGCAGAATATACCTAGGCTGGAAGAGAGAATAGGCAGAGTCAAAGAGATGCCATGTAGCTGCTGAAGGAGACAGACACCAGAACCTTACTGGTAGGCCACAGCCTTGTGGTGATGCATTGATTAATAGAAATAGGTTAAGACATAAGTTAGTTAAGAATCACAGCTTCACAGAGTTAAACAAATACAGCATATCAAAAGTCACACACCTTAAAATAATATCCCCCAACATTTGTCTCTTTGGCAAGTCTACATCCTGTTAGATAAGCTGGACACCCTAGCTAATAGGCCAAGCAGTGTTGTAATTAATATAGTTTCTGTGTGATTATTTGAGTCTGGGCAGTTGGAAATGAATGAGCAGTCTCCAGTTGTGTGTACACACGCACACACACAGATAGATAGGTAGGTAGGTAGGTAGATAGATAGATAGATAGATAGATAGATAGATAGATAGATAGGTAGAGTACAAGCTGAATCCCAGCTTCCATCACTCTCAGGTCCCTGACTACTGATGTAATGTGACCAGCTCCTTTACTTTCCTGTCACCATGCTTTCCTCTCCATGATAAACTGACTGTATTCCTGCAAACTGTAAGCTGGAATAAGTGCTCGTTCCTTTAGGTTGCTTCTTACCAGGTACTGCTCACAGCAGTGAGAAAGTAACTAACGGAGTGACGTCACTAGGTCCTCATGTCAGATCATCCACTTGATTCTAACCTAGCTCAATCTTGTCTAGTGGTGAACAGTCATATTGTAAGCTTATAAATAAAATTTGGTAAGCATGATATTGCCAAAGTACTTTTAGACCATTTTCCAGGCTCAGTGGAACTTTAAGATGACTGCAGCCCCAGACAACTGCTTATTCGATGTTGTGAAAGACCCTGCACTTGGCTCAGATGTTCCTGGTTGCCTGGCCCTCAAAAAGCCTGTGAGATAATCAATGTTTGTCGACATTCAGCAATGGATGACTCTCACAATAACATCCATGATGGTAAGAAACCAAAGGCTTTTGTTGGGAAATGGTCAAGGAGTCTTGAAGAGAATCAGCATAAAATCTGGGAAAATTGAATCTGAATTTCCTGGAAAAGAGGAGTATCTGAAATGAACAACTAGAGACAGAGACAACTGTCTGTGCACGTGTAAATGGATGTGTACCTCTATCTATTTGTGTATGTATATACACAGATGTATCCAAGAAAAATATTACCGATAAAAGGAAAGAATAAGCAATCATATTTTTTTGAGAGTATAACTTGAATCATTTTTACTTCTTTAGAATTCTTTGGCTCTGTGGGGAATGTTTATTTATGGAGGGACACTTAAAATGCAAAGAAGAAATAATCCTCTCAGTATCACATACACAGCTGGTGGCAGAACTGTGACCGGCACTCAAGCTGGTCTGACTTTTGTCATTAAGAATGTCTATTACTTTATTTTCAATTACATGTATATGTACTGTGTGTGTAGGCATGTATGTGATGTGCAGGTGCTCATGGAGGCCCAAAGAGAGCACCAGACAGTGGATAGCTAGTGTTATAGGTGATTTTGACCTTCCTGACACTGATGCTGGGCACCAAATTTGTCCTCTGCCGAACGACATGCCCTTTGAGTCACCGAGTCAGTCTCCAGTCTTCGTATTCCTCCCCGATGCTGCATTTGTGCACTAGAGCAAGAACACTCGACAAGATGCAATCAGAGATGAATTCAGAGAATGACATTATCTGAGGGATAAGTTATCTAGCTTTTTGAAAATCAGTGGAAATGGCCGAAAGTAAAAACAAAGCAAAGCCCAACAAACAAATGTGGCTGATTAAAAGGAGGAGATGATGGTGACATCATTAGGAACAGGAGATATTTGGGTCAAAATGGAGCTCACAGTGAAGAAAGTGACATGCACAGTCATCTCTCAACAGCCAGATGGGAAAGGGAGGAACAGCAGATCTATTCACAATCATTTTTGGATCATATTAAAGTACAAAATCTCTTCCCAGCTCCACAACACAGGATGGGGACACACACACACACACACACACACACACACACACACACACTTTCAACCCTTTCAAAGTCCTAATTGGCAAAGATTCTAGTGAGTTCTGGAAGCGAAATCATAAGCAAGGTCCTCCTCCACGCTGAGACTTCAGTCTGTGCTGGCTACTGCTGTACTAGAGGGCATCATGAGCTCCTGAGAAAGGACCAATGCCCTCGCTTATTTCAGATAGTATCTGGTGCCCCCTCAGAGTAAATATTGTGGTTAAGAAAGTTTGGGAAAGACCTGTTTTTTTTTTCACATATAAATTCTAAGGAAGCATGTCTTCTATTGTGTATTTTCAGTTTTCCATGTATGTATGTGTGTGTATATATATATACATATATATATATAGTATGTATGTATGTATGTATTATGCATATGAAAATACTTCCGGTCTTTTCACAGAAGAAGGGCTAGATGTCAAATGAGGTGCTTCGCTCTCATGGTCAGATAGACACAGAGCCAGGGCTGAAATTCAAGCAAGCCCGATTCTGAAGCCGAGTTAGCTCTCTCCACCTGCGGTGCTGCCATGTGCACTGTGTTTGTCTCCCTGGAAATCAGGCGCAGTCAATCACCTGCCCCTCATCTTCTTATGTAATAACCTGGAGAGTAGGGAGAGCCATCTGTTTCAGGAGCAGCATATTTGAGTCCATAAGGCCATGGGTTGGCAGAGAACAGAAGGATTATGACATTGCCATTTGGCATCTCCAACATAGTCGGCATTTATTGAAACAGAAATATGTGGTCAATGATGCTGATTTCAGGAGACCTCCGCTATCATCCGTCCCCGGGGGGGAAGCAGAGGCAGAGACATCATGCATAGAGTATGAGATCCTCTCAAGGAGGATGACTTCAGCCCTGAGTTGTTCCTCAGCTTTTACTTCCTGAAGCATTAGATTATGAGGTAGTAATATTTTGATGTTGAGGCACCTGAAGGGGAAACACAAGCATACATGGGAAAGGTGGGTTAATATTAAGAACACGTGATCACAGGATGGTTTGCAGATTTGGAACCAGAGCGGTGGTTTCAAAAGAAGCCTGTAAAGGTATTTTAAATTCACAGAGAGCTTTTAGGTTGAATACCTACCTAAACCCAAGAATGAGACTCAGGGCTCCCGAGGTCAGTCTGAGGACCAGCCCAGCTTAGAGTCACTGCTTGAGAATCTGTAAGTTCATAAATGGGCAGTATACTAGTAGCTATTTTGAAAGCTTACATATGTAGTTTTGAAGACAAGCTGTTGTGGGAGAAATGATGCACATTCTATAGGTGCAATATTCCCTAGCCTTTCCTCTGGTCCTGATATCTTGACATTTGCTTCTAAGTACTGTAGCTTTGCTCAGACATTCTTCTCTTAGGATTCAACGCTCTGCACAGTTCTTTGGTGGCTCCATAGCATGTCATGTACCATGAAGAAGCAATTTAGAAAATGGAGCCATGGTGCTTAGAAACATTAATTCTCCTCTAATGGGAACAAGCTATTCCCAGGGTAAGACTTGCTCACCATAGGATCAGGCCCATTGAGATAACTGCGTCACAAAAATCATCTGTTAAATTTGTATCTGTGGGTCAGGATATTAACATACCATGTAATTGGAGGTCAAATTTAGAAACATTAATAACTGTGGCATTGAAAACCAACCTAGTAGTAAATGAGAAAACAGCGAGCTAGGTGAGTTTATAGAATTTCACTCAATTCTATGTTCTACCCAATTTACCAAGAAAAAATAAATTATGTTTGAGAATCAGGCATGCAGTGTCTCTGGCCACTTTTCATAGAAATGGATTATCTGTCACAGTGTCCTGAAGCTTTAACCCTGTGTGACAAGAGACATTTTAGGACAATGGTAGACACTGACTTTCCCGGGCATCAGCCAGCCTATCACAATAAGGGGGGCCTCCCAGATCCGCTCTCCTTGGCATGTGGACACTCTCCAGTGTCTCTCTGTGTTGTGGACAAGCTGTTTTGAGTTCAGTGACCAAATGTTTTCTGAAGGTGGTGGTTCTTTTCGCCTCTGCCATTTGGGTATCATTAGTCTGTCTTTTTGAGCATCAGTGAGGACTATCCAGTTTACAGATCATCAGATAGCTGGGTGGTTAAGCTTACTTCTGCCTCTTATCACCTGAGAAGCAGCCCAAGTCTAAATGTCTTTGCTACATGGACGGGCTTAGGATAGCACTAGCAGCAATGGATGCTATTGTTGCTTGAACTGGGATAGAATTTTCATGAGGTAGACCAGTTTAATGAATGTTAAAGGGTCAGTTCAATGAATTTTGACACGTCTGTACCCAGGAAACCACTGCCCACAGTCTCTCCTGCTCCTTCCCAGTCAGTAGCCTTCCTACACACAGCAAGGGGCAAATGCCGCTCTCAGTAAAATTGGTTTGGCTTATTTTAGAGTCTTAGAAGTGCAGTTTTCCAGTAGGGCATTCTTGTGTCTGGCTCTTTAGACTTCATGTTATGTTGGTGAGACTTATTTGGGTTACTGTATTTTGAAAAATATTTATTTCATTGTGTGTATGTTTCTCTCTGTCTCTCTCTGTCTCTCTCTCTGTCTCTCTTTCTGTCTCTCTCCGTCTCTCTGTCTCTCTGTCTCTCTGTCTCTGTCTCTGTCTCTCTCTTTCTCTCTCTCTCTCTCTCTCTGTCTCTGTGTGTGTGTGTGTGTGTGTGTGTGTGTGTGTGTGTGTGCAGACATATACACTTGAGTGCAGGTGTCCTCGGAGCCCAGAAAGGGGTTTTGGAGAACCTATAGCTGGAGTTATGCCTGTCTGTTTGCTAACTGATATGGAAGCTGACATCTGAATTTGGACTTTGAGAAGAGGAGCAAGTTTCCTCCACTTCTGGGCCATCTCTCCACCACCTATTTATTCAGCCATTGCATTTGGAAGCGGTTTATTCTTTGTATACTCTTGGCGATGAATAGACCAGTGTGTCCATTTTGCAATGAAAAGAACTTTAGGTTACTTTCAGTTTGGGGTTATCCATTCCTGTGTGTGTTAAACTGTCTTTTTTTATTCTGATTTATTTAGTTTTAAAGGATAAACACGGAGAAGTGGAATTGCTACATTCTAGAGTAGGTCTGTCAATTCCCTGTGTCATGCAAGATTCTTTAAGTGTTTCCTTGAAGAATAATTTTGATAGGAAACCTTGAAGGGCAGTTTGGTAGCTCTCCATCGGCCCCACTAGATCCACCTTTCCCCTGGACTCTGTGTCGTGACTTATTCTACTCTTCATCCTTTAGCTGCTGGTTGGAGCCAGGCGATGAGGAGCCAGGAAGATGGGTGAAGAACAAGTGGGGGAGAATTCTGCGTCTATTCCACCTTGCTTTTCTGCGTTTTGCCTTTGTCAAGAGCGGCTCCATTCTTGTAAAGCCCCTACTTGTGCCCGGCAGTCGTCTCCCAAGGCTCATGTGCCACGGCGTCCACTAGCATGTGTTTGCCATTTTACGTTTAGCAGGTGATCATGGGCACACATTGCTACTAGTTTTTTATTTCTTCTCCATCTGTGTGATCATCCTAGTACTTCCCCCCCTCTCTGGGGGAAGGCTTATTCTATCAAAATTGTAAAAGCTTTGAAGACGGTAGATTTTCTTATGAGGATTATGATTGATACAGAACGGAATATGCTGGAACATTCTTCCCTCACAGGGAGAGACTAGCAGAGAGAGCTTACAGAGAGAAGTTATTTAGGGCGATTCAAGTCAATAAGTTTATTGGGTGTGGACTGGAATTCTGGAAAGATAAAGCACCCTTCTCAGGGATGGTTTCTTGACAAGTAGACATTGAGTTTGATCCTTTATATGCACAATGCTGCGACCCCTTAATTTCTCCATCTGGAAAGTGGAGATGATGGTCATACCTGTGTCAGGTTGGGCAACTGCTCAAGTACCATTGCGTGCCCATAGCCGTGAAATAGTGAAGCAAACCAAACATGAGATAGAGGTAGGACTTTGTTAAAGCACTTCATGCAGCAAAGACAGTTACAAGGAGAGGTTCTTGAAGTATTGCGAGCTTAAGAGTCAGGGTCCATATATTCATACTTCTGGAGAAGCTGTAATCACCAGCCAGAATTGAGGGACATAGAGGGGAGGTAGAGATACAGAGATAGGGATAGAGATGAGATGGATGCATGCATGCATTTGTGCATGGGTGGATGAGTGGGTGGACAAATGGACAGATAGATAAAACACACACACACAGAGAGAGAGAGAGAGAGAGAGAGAGAGAGAGAGAGAGAGAGGAGAGAGGAGAGAGAGAGGTGTTTCCATAGTGATGATTCAGTATCTCATTAGGTCAACAACTTTGAGTAGGAATCTTAACTTTATTTTTGGCTATGTGCCCTTGAATCGGTGATGCTCATTCTCAGTCAGTCCACTGCGAACTCAGAATACTCACCTTAAATCTTTCCATTAGGAGTTATCAGTGTGTTCTTACCCATCTATAATGTACCGCATAGACCTATATCTACAGTTACGGCTCTTCTGCTAAACGCTGGTGTTAGGCGTTGAGAAAGGCAGAAGTGCGAACGGAGGTGTGAGCTGAGGACAGTCCTGCCGAGAGGAGAATCTTTCTGGTGGATGTGTCAGGAAAGGAAGACACCGGGGAAGGTCGGGAGGTGGTGCTGCTCGGGGCTGAAATATGTTTCTTAAGGGAGATTGTTATTCCAGATTTTAAAAAGTTAGGAAATATCATATGCCTGGCAGAAGGTATCTGAGAGGAAGTTTATCAAGGTTATGTCGGCTAGAATGGCTCTGCCTGTAGCAGTGCTGGGTTTTGTCTTGTTTCTTGTGTTTTTGATTAAAAGTTATTGAATAAATTCTTCTTGTAGTCCATCGTAGAGACACAAAATGAAGGTGAGTCGTGTGTGTGTGTGTGTTTATGTGTGTGTGTGTGCGTGCGCGTAGACACGTGTGTTGTCAGTAGCTGAATACTTCAAAGCCAAGTCCTGACAGTAATCAAGTAGAATAGAAGCCAGGGCACAGAAAGGGTTTTGAAGAAATTGAATTCCCGTGTGTTTGCGGGCATGTATTCCAAAGCAAAAAGGTTTGGAAGGCAGCTGAGGCTTTGGGTAAATCCTGTTAGGGCTGAAGGGCTGAGGAAACGGGCTGGGAAGCAAACCTTGTCATTCCGGATTCCTGCTGGCGACTCTGAGAATTTGAATCAAAAAACAAGAATGTTTTCCAAAGGTATCCCAGCAGCTGTCAGCTCCTAGGCTGGCAGCCTCTCTCAGAGGCCCTAATAAGCACTTCCTCGTCAGGTGTTTCTGTCTAAACAAGAAATTGCTAGGCTCATATCTGCCACCCCACCCTGAGCGCGCCTACCTTTGCTTATGCACAGTACGCATTATTATTGAACGCTAACACTTGTTCGGGTTGATCAGTGGGTTGTTTCTGTCAACCCCCTTCCATGTAGTCTTTAGTGTGTAAATGACTCACCAACAGGGACCTTGTGTAACAAGCTGTCCGAATGGGCTCCTCTACTGACTAACTAGAAACCTTACCAAGTGGCTGCCTCTGTTTTGGGACCTCAATATCCTCAAACCCATGGAGGTCAAACTATCTTACCTTATTTTCTTACATGATAAATATTCAAGAGAGAGGGGATAAAGGTGGCATCCAAGGAGACAGCCTCTTTAAATATTTCTAGAAACCTTCACTTGTTCTCCCCTGCAGTATTCAAAATACTTGCTCAATTCCAAATAAATGACCCAACAGGTCACTTTCAGATGTCAGTGACTCTTTCTAAGGGTCTTGGCTATTAGTCATGTAGACAGTACCTTTTCCTCTCATCCAAGTTCTGTCTGTCCAACAGCTGAGATCAGGATGGTATGGCTGTAGATCAGAAAACATTTTTCTCTTAGGTAACTTTTTATGCTGAGTTTTGTACCATTCCTTAAAAATGTCCTCACTGGCTTTCCCTTGTTCCCGTTTTCAGCGCCCAAAAGTGCCAGCATTCTGGCAGAATGCTTAGCCACCCCAGACCCTGGCACGTCCAGGTTCTGGGTCCACGCATGCACCATCAAGCATTCGGGCAACTTACATAGCCACCCAGGGTCCTCAAGCCCTATGTGATCTACGTGCAGCGTGGTCATGTAATCTCTGAGTGGTGTGTCTACATAAGCCCTTGTGTGCATGCGGTGGACGGCCTTTAAAAGCTGGGCTGCTCCACCTTCCTCCACCACCCTTCAGACAGTGCTGAGCGCTTTCCCACCCCCGTAATAAACTCTTGAAGTGGATTTCTTGAGTGTCTTCTGATTCATCCTCGTGCCCGGTAATTTCACCCCTCTCTGCTCCACAGTGTGTGAAGATCTGCTATTCACACGCCTATGGTTCTTCCTCTTAAAGTGTGATGATCAACAGCGTGGATCTTGGAGTAATTCAAAGTTCGCTAACGTTCTGGTGAAGTTCCTCTGGATTTCCCTTCCCGATTAACCTCTAATGTGTCCCCTGTGTATTTGAAATCACCATCATATTTTCTGTCCTTCCGGCTTCTTTTTGCGGTTTGGGGGTTTGAACCCACCCATCATGTATTTGAGACATGGGGTATGCCCGCTAGTGTGAGGTATATGTCTCAACCCTTCTTTCCTTTGATTAAAATATCTCTAGACATGCAACTTATTTAGTAAATGTACTTGAAGAGGAAACAAGTCACCCATTTTATTAAAACAAGTAAGAAAACTAACGGGACTCCCAAGCCATCCTATTCCAAGTGTGTTTTCACAGTCAAATAAATCAAGTAAAGGAAAGATGAAAAGTTAGAAAGAATGGGTGAGAAGCAAAATTAACAAAAGAGCAAGTGTCTAAAATTGATCATGAGTTTTGCAAACCAGTCAACCCATAGATAACAACTGTCATTCTAGATAAATTCTGGCAAGGGTCACTCCAGAGTTATGGAATTAAGCATATTCTGGACAGAAGCTGATATTCAGGTGGTTATTTTAACTTTGCGATTTGCTCTTTCTGGGCTCAAATGGGTTATAGGCTAGAGAAAGGAAATAAAGCGGAGGGGCCAGGGAAGTGAAAAGAGGTGTGTGTGTGTGTGTGTGTGTGTGTGTGTGTGTGTGTGTGTGTGTCTAGGAAAGCACAGATCTGGACATGAGTAGCTCTGATTTATGAATAAGATCTGCCCAAATCTCAGCCCAACTCTTGAGTCCTATGCTTATCAGGAAGGTGTAAGGCATGTCCCCCAAGCAAGAAACAAACAAGATGACACTTCAATTGTCTCTCAGATGACAGAATATTCCCTTGGAAATCATCGAAATTAATTGCTTGCTAAAAATGAGAATAGCAAAGGTCACTGTCATGTCTTTCAACAAAACCAGAACAATTGGTTAAAGTGCAAAGGATTCGTGCTCAGTCACAAATGAGATAAATGTCTGTGTCACCTTCCAAGTCTTAGAGATAGTCGAGGAAGAGCAAGCAGAGAGACTCTTAAGAGCTGGAGGTCAGGGAGGATCAGAGGGCTGGGAGGAACAGACTGGACAGTGTCTTCAGGACATGGCTGGACCACTGCTCACACCAACTCACAGCAGCTGTGCTTGCCTGTAGGAGGCCTACGTGAGATCAAGGCAGATTCCATCCCAGCATGGGCCCTTTACCACCAGTGGAGTGCATAACTGACAACTGATGGGTTCTGGGAGTGAGTCAGTTTTATTTAAGGGTGTCACCCCATACCCTGAAGCATATATGCAGTACAAATTGCACTCTGTCAGCTTTTCAGCTTTAAAAAAATTAGAGGACATGAAGTTGATACTGGGAAAGGGAGGTCAGGGGTGGGTTCGTGAAGAATTGGGGGGGGGATGGGGTGAATGTGATCAAGATAGACAGTATTCATGTATTCAGTTTTCAAAGAATTAATACAGATGTTATACATATTTGTAGAAGACGCCTTTTGTCATTACAAACAATCACTAAAGAGAATGCAAAGATGAGCAGGGTTAAAATGCTAGCATGCATTCAAATTCACTTCAGAGCTGTTTGAAGACACTTGACACCCTATGATTTAATTGTGTTTTGTCATAATAACCTAGAAAATGCATTTACATTGGCTAACACTGCTTGTTCTGATTTCAGATGAAAGAGAGTCCTTAATGGAGGCAACTTGCATGGGGTTAAATGAATGTGTGGTTGCGGATTTTGGTTTAATGCTCATATTGAGCTAAGATAGGCAAACATTTGTCCTTTGCTGTAATAGTCTCTGACTCGGTTTCCCTTGTGCTGTATTTAGTTGCTTCCGGGATGTTCTGCCTCCTCACTGTTCCCATCCGTGCGCTGGGAGAAAATGTAGAAGTCTGTTGGTGGGAAGATTTAAGACTGTTACTAAGAAAAGAACCAAGTGGCTCTGGGGTTCCTGAAAACCATGTATTTTTTTTTCTTTCATAAGAACATATGACAACAGTAAATCATGACTTATTTAAAGCCAGTGGGAGGACCAAGGGCACCGAGCCCTGATCTGACCTTAGGATGATAAGACACAGGTCAATGCCTTCCTTGTTTAGAGTCTTCTACATCCGTCTTTGTTTTTCCACACAACATCTATATTTACATTGTATGTTAAAAAGATTTTATGTCCATTTCTAGGTAAAATAGGGCAAGAAGAAAAAGTTCTACCGTGATTTTACTAAGTGCAGCAGCCACAGTTGAAACCTCCACAAATGGTTGGAGTTTTACCTAAATTCTGAATTTATAGTCTACTTTGAGAAGAAGTAATTTGGAAGGCTGGGAGACTCCCCCTCTATGGAAAAGCTCCTGGTGTTCCCTACAGAGAATTATCATGTTGGAAACACTCTTCAGGTCCCCTCTCCCCATTGCTTCCTTCCATGGTCATGAATAAGGAATCCCTACTTTGGGGCTTACACTACTTAGTAATAGCTGAAGTATAGATGGCATCTGGATGCCGTTTGTATTAACAAGGGGATAAATGTGTAGACATCCTTTGCCTCTGTCTCCATTGGCTAGATGCTTTTATCTCCTGCGGATATGAACCCAAGGATGACACCGGCTGGAGACAGCTGGACCTCCCTCTGTGAACTGTTCACTTTTGAAATATAATCCTCAGCACATCTAATCTAATCTAATCTAATCTAATCCAATCCAATCCACAATGATGGAGCAAAATGTAAGCTAGTCTATAACGCTTCCATTGTTTTCTGTTCCTAGGGCTTGATCTTGACTTCCTTAAGCCTTAATGTTTTCATCTTTAAGATAGAGCAATGAATCTGCTCTCATCATCAGCCAGTTGGAAATATCTAGGCATGCCCATCCCTTCAATTACTCGTTACAGTGCCTAATGCATCACAACAAGCCTATGAATCTTATTTTTATTTTGTGTGTATGTGTTTTATTTTATTTTGTTTTCCATGTGGATGAATGTGTATCATATATATTCAGTCCCCTTAAAGCCCAGAAGGGAACTGCCCATTCCCAGGCACTGAAGTTCCAGGTGGTTGTGAGCTGTCATGTGGGTGCTGGGAATGGAACCTGGGTCTTCTAGAAGAGCAGCCAGTGCTCTTAACCACTGAGCCTCCCCTCCAGCCCTTAGTTGTTGTTTTTACATTCGTGTTTATTTGACTTTTATTGTTCTTTTTTTTTTTAAAGATTTATTTATTTATTATATATACAACATTCTGCCTCCATGTATGCCCACATGCCAGAGGAGGGTGCCAGATCTCAGTACAGATGGTTGTGAGCCACCATGTGGTTGCTGGGAATTGAACTCAGGACCTCTGGAAGAGCAGCCAGTGCTCTTAACCGCTGAGCCACCTCTCCAGCCCCCACTTTTATTGTTCTTAAGAAATTTCCTTTTGGTCTTTTCACAGAGAAATTAAAATCCCTGTTATCAAATTCCATCAAGAATTCATTAATAATGCAGAGGGACGGGCCCACGCTCCATAGCCAGCAGCCCAAATTACCCACAGCCATCTTGACTGAGAGAGGAGATAAAAGTCAGCAGGTTGAATATTTTCCAAGCTTCAGCTTTTGCTTAGAGCACCTGAGATCTCAGCCATCTCAGCAAAAACCTAACTTTTACTATGTTTTTTTTTTTAAAAAAAGAGCAAATTTCCATTCAGTGAAGAAACACTGTCAAAATAATGTATTCCAAAATATATTTTTGTTCTCCTCAACTTAAGAATTTACAGGAAGTGAAAAAAAATGTAGAATGCTCATAAGTTGAATCTCATAGCATCTAATCCTTATCTAAATATATCCTCCAGACCTACAAATAATTTGCATAGTTTAATGTGATACATTCTACAAAATATGATTGAGGAAATATTTGACAGTATCTGATAAAAATCTCTTTGAGACTATGACAGGGAGATCAAATTGTGAACGATTCTTAGTTATTGGAAGTCACTTTTTGGTATTTGCCGAACTTATAATGATTTGTTCTAAAAATGTGTGTAATGATGATGATGATGATGTATGTGTGTGTGTGTGTGTGTGTGTGTGAGAGAGAGAGAGAGAGAGAGAGAGAGAGAGAGAGAGAGAGAGATTGTTCTGTGTGTATATATGGAGGTTGGAAGGCAACCTTGGGTGTCATCTTCTGGAACTTTTAAAACATGCTGACAATATTTTGAGAAAATTCGGAGACTTGATTCTGGCTATCACTGCACATTTTCAAGGAAAAACCTAATACAGGGCTCCTCTCAGGTGACCCGGCAGAAAAACGCTTCGGTTGTGCGGAGCTGTCTTCCCAGCCTGCACTGCCAAGCAAATGATCATCTTTGCCATTAGGATGACCTACTTAAGGTCCCATAATCACTAGAGAATTGCGATGCGAGAGAGAAAATTCATAGGGTAGCACAAACTGCACTCTTAATGTTCACTGGTGAATTATCAGCGACTAAGGGTGCAAGGCGAACGGGACCCAGTGCCCATGGCAAAACAATAAATCTTCTGACCTACTATTTTATAAGCTCCTACATCCACACGGCATAATGACATGAGTCCCTAAATATCACACTCCAGGGAAAACATATTTTTAGATGATCTCAAGTGCAAGACATGGAGAAACTATGATTTGTTCTCCAAGTAGTCAGCTCTGCAAGGTGATGTTCATATGTAGCTAAGAGGTACAGGGCATCTGTCAGAGACCAGTTAGTCCATTTCCCAATGAAGATGCAAAAGTACATGCATTTGCTTGAGGAGTGAAACTGGGATTTCTTATTTATACCAAACACAGCAGAATAGATTGCATAGGCTGCTGCTGGTAGAGGTAAAGCCTGGATAGTTGGTTTTGTTTTTTCCTTCATTATTGAGGATTAGATCTAGTTTCTCTCTCCCGAGAGAAGTACTGTCCCCTTGAGCTACATTCCTAGCCCTTATTCATACATTTAAACTATTCAGATATTACCCCACTAAGATTTTAGTTCACACTATTGAGTAACCCCTTCCATCTGGTTTAGAGTAAAAATTGAATCCCCTTTCATATCTTTAACCTTTTAAAAAAATCCTTAAGTTCAAATAGAGTTGCTTTTGAGCCACCAATGATTAAGACTTCAATACTTGAATTTAGCAGGGACACACATTCAAGAGTTCTTTCAGAGACCAATAAATGGCTCTGGTAAGTTAGGACACATTCTGTCAAAGTCCCAAGGGACTTGGGAAGGGGAGACACAGAAAATACAATTTCTATGCCTCGTGGAACCTTTACTTGTGGTGAAATCTTGACAATTTGGAGCCTTCAGCCAAATAGACCCACCAACTGAGGAGACCCCTCAGTTGGAGACCGAACAGGTCACCTCAGTTGGTGGGTCTCCTAATCACTTCCTCCTCAATACCATCTTCAAGTAGTCAGTGTGGGAGACAAACAGAGCAGAGGAGATGTATGGCCCAGTAAGGTCAACAACTGCCTAGGTAGCCTCATGTCTTTCTGAAGCCAGGGCCCAGTTGAAGGAACCCTACAGAGGAAATCATCTCTAATGTGCTCAAGAAAGCAAGCCCTGTGGGAAAGGCAGTGTATGAAAGTTCTTCTGTTTTTTCCCCTTTTATCTGTCAGGTGCAATGTCTAGGCAAATGCAAGAGAGTGATGGATTAAGATGTCGCCACTACCATTAAGGGCTTCAGAACCCCGCTTGTTTAGGTGGTTCCCCCAAATACTTTTGAATGAATAAACAAATGTCACATTGTCAAGTTCAGACAAAGGCCCACAGGGTTTATCACATCATCGGAAGGACAAATAAGAAAGGGAACATTTACAGTTTTGAAAGATTTAATGAGGCTTTTCCAAACACGCCAATAAAAGTTTATCTTCAAATGGACTATTTCCCCATGTGGAAAAACAATAAATGAAAAGAAATAAAGATAAATAAAACAACAAATGAAAAATAAAACAAAATAGACAGCAGCATAATAATGGTGTCTCCAGGGCATGGACTAAAATTTCCCCATTCAAAGGAGGCAAATTACGTGGATTGTGTGGACTTACTGCTGAAGTCAGAATTTGTATGGTTTGTGGAGAATTTTTAAAAGTTCATTAGGGTTGATATTTTCTCTGGAGAACAAAAAAAAAAAACAGATCAAAAGCCTGTCCTGTGTCTGCGATGGCTGACACAGGTTAAGGCAAGGCCAGGGACTAGCTGCAGAGTTCTGTGCAACTAAACTTGGAATTTTATCATTGGTTTTCCAGATTCCCAGGCTTTTGTCCTTTGTCCAAGCTTAAATGTTTACACCTGATTTTGATTCCCTAGAACCCACAGTGGAAGGAGAGACCCAATTCCCAAAGGATGTTTTCTGACCTCGATCCATACACTGTGGTTTGTCCATTTCTGCACTCATATACACAGACCATAAATACAGCCAGAATAGTATATTTTAGGAAAGCTTTTAAAAAATGCATACATAATTAAGCTACCCTGGAATTTATTTATTTACAGATCACTTCAAAACTGAAGATTTGTATATTAACTGTAGAGCATATTCTTCATTAGTGATTGATGTAGGCGATTCCAGCCTGTTGAGGCTGTTATTCCTAGAATGGATCCTGGGTTCTCTAAACACGCAGGGTGAGCAAGCCATGGATAACAAGCCAGTCTTTAGCGCTTCCTGCAGCCTCTGCATCAGCTCCGGCCTACAGGTTCCTGCCGTGTTCCTGTCCTGACTTCCTTTGATGATGAACAGTGATGTGGAAACAAGAGCCAAATAAACCTGGTCCTACCCAAGTTGCTTTGCTCATGGCGCTTTGTCACAGTTGTAGTAACCTTAACTGAAGACATTCCTGTGGGAATCTGATGCATTTTAAAATATGATTTCCTGGATTTAAGCATAAGGGGCTGCTTTTAACAATGATAAATGTGCTAACCTTCTCTCTGCAGAGATAACGTGAATTGTTGTAGTCATTTTCTAAGACATGTGACTCCCATGCTGAGTTGTCCTACTTCCGTTTGCTGAACTGATGGGTTATAAGGCAGGCAGTTAAGGCCATTGATGTGCACCAGACACAAGGTTCTTAGGGACTGTCCTCATGCAGTTGAGGCAGCAGGAGACCCATTGTCCTTGTTGAGCAGCGTGAAGTGTCATCAATAATGTTTCTTCTCAGGGAAGATATGTCTTGAAATAAAAAAAAAAACACCTGTATACAGATGCTAATTTAATAATAACCTTTAATAATAGGTTAGATTAAGTTTATGCACAGTTGGCTCCGAGTTATTCATTGCCATGCAGGCTAGACGAGCAATTATAATCTGAATAACACATCTTCTAATCTGTACGCGAATGCATGACCTTTCGCAAATCTTGGATCCTTTCTGGTACTCAGTGTCCTCATCTTCCTGATGAAGGCTTAGGAAAGTTATCAGGCATGCTATTGGCTCACCCAAATAGGCTTGGTTTCAGAATGGCCAGAGACAGCCTGAGATCTCAATGCATGCACCATTCTTAAGAGCATTCCACTGTGCAGGGAAGAGGGAGGACAGCCCAGCTTGATGTTTATCTTTTAGCTCTGCCCTTGTCAGATGGGACGATTTGCCTCTGGCCAGAGGAGGTTATCCAAATTTACTATTTGAGATAAAACTTGCAGTTTTGTCCTGGTGAGAGTTTCAAGATGGGAACCGCAGTTTCCTCTGCTTCTTGTGTGAGTCCCAGGGAGCTTGAGCGTGGATATCAGTAGTTGCTTCTGGAGGAAGAAGGTAGCAGAGAGTGAGCGCCACATGGAGAGGATTTGCACATTTCAGGGACTTCTCAGATCCTGGGGTGACAGCCCCTGACACAGAGCGGCAGCATCAGCACAGATGGGAAAGTCTTCACGCTTGATCGTACTCACCTGACAGAAACTGCAAACCCTGGATTTCTAGAGAAGACGTGAATGAAAATGTCTCAGTAAATACCTGGGCATTGTGGAAGAGCTGGGGTAGGTAGATTAAAAGGGGAAAAACCTTTAGTAAGAAGAGAAAGCAAAAGTCTCATATTTCTGCCACTATCTAGGAGATATCATAGCTTACAATTTATGGTGATTCCCTCCAAGCGCTGGCCTTGCACAGATGATCCTTGTAAAATATCATTGGACCCTGTCATTGATACATTGATCAAAACATGTTATAATAAACACATTGTCATTGTTAAGATTCAGAAATCATGTTGGCCTGTCACCTGGCAGGATGCACTCAGGCAGTACCCTGACCAGGTGAGCCAGGATTCCATGGCTGCTAGGTCACTATGTAGTCTGTATGTAGTTTCTATGCAGGTATTAAAGGTCTCTTTAATAGACAAGCTCCACCATTCCCGCTGTCTTTCCGATTGTTCTTCTGAAGAAGCAAGCAGGTATCTCCTTCTCTCTGTCTCTCTCTCTCTCCTTCCCCAACTCCCTTTATCTCAATAAAACTCCCACATAAGCTCTGTCTGCATGGAGTGCCCATCCCTCACCTGCCATGGTTTGGACTCACCCATAGCCAAGGTCCGTCTTGCTCAGAATCATATTCATTCTGGCTTATGACTATATAATATACTCAGGGGATCTGTGATGTATACCAAAGCTTATAACGGTAGCTCAACTCTTGAAGGAATGTTAAGTGTTTTTCTTGTGAAGATGGACCATCATTTATCAAATCAGTTGTCTGGTGGTGGGCATTTTAATCATGTCTAGCTCTTTGTCCCTCTAACATATATGATTGTGATCTTTCTTATTTATATATGTTTGACCATTTGTATGGCTCTCCCTCTGGTACATAGGTCCAGTAAATTAAAAATACTTAGGATATAGAATCTTCAGGTTTTACCTCTAAACTCTGGTGTCTCATCAGGAGATGAAAGGGGTTCGACTTTGTCACTGCCTTATGGATTGAGAGCGTTGTTGCTGTTTTGGAATGTTGCAGTCGGAGGACCTATTGTTATTATGTAGCTTTCATTTGCATTTCTTTAACTCTCAGTGCAATTTTTTTTAAGTACAAAAAATATGATGAGACATACAAAAACCACGTAAGTTTCTAGATAGATGGTAATGAAAGCCCACAACTGAAGGATGTGTTGGAGGGATTCAGGCAGAAAGCAGGCGCTCATTTGCATTTTCTAATCAGCAATGCATTTATTTTTCCCTTTGTCCTGTGTAGTTCTCCAATTTGAATATTCAGCAGAAGAAGAAGGCTGGCTGAATGCTTAGACTGAACAATAGTCGGGCGTATTCCTTTCTCGGGATTGTGCTCCCTCTTCCTAAGGTGAAACTCTTCTGCAGAGTAAATCTCGTTTTTAAATTCAGAGGGCTCACTGCGGAAATCATTACGACCACAGCGGAAACAGTAAACTTTTCAGGACACTTTTCTGCCTCCTTAGACAAACTGGCCCTTTCAAAGAGTGTGGCCATAGCCTGGTTCCAGGCATGGTTCACCTTCCACCGCGTTTTCTCTGTCTCCCTCAGCCTTGCCAAAGCCAAGCTCCGCGGCGGATGCCCTACTTCAAGGATGCCCCTCAACATGAACTTCCCGTGCTAGCTGGCTGGCACCATACTTTCCAAAACGATCTGTCCTGGCACATTTGTTCTCTCACCAGGCTCTGCTTTTTCCTTTTCCTGTCCTCCTCCCCGGCTCTCTTCTTCCCTCACAAGCCTCTCCTGGCAGAATCTTCTATCACGGCAGGGAACAGCCTTCTTCAGCAAGCATGGCTATGTGTTTTTCTCCCAAGAACTCACCAAGGGGAACATCTTCCTCTTATTCCCAGCCTTATCCCATGGTACCCTCTCTCTCTTCCTCTTTCCCCCACTTTAACCCACAGGGCCTGTTACCATCCACTTCCCCTTTGCCCTACATTAGTTCATCAGAAATCTGGTCCCCGTAGTCACCCGCGAATGCCCGGGAGGATGCACTTGGATGGATCCGCGGCTCTTGGTGCCAAGCAGAGTGGTATGCATGATGAATTATGAAACCCTTTCCTGGACAAGTTTAGAATCTCTGGCTCTGCCAGGGCGCTGCACCAACGAATGAGGCCGTGTGTGACAAATCAGAAAAGCCTTCTTAGGAACAAATGGTTGGGAAGAGAAGGCTGTAGATGACCGTAGTGACAAACTGAAGATATGAAAGACCCTCGGGGGTGACCTGAAAACAAGCCTCTTCTCATTTATCTTTTAAGTTGAAGGACGAATTAAAATTTAGCTAATGTGGTTCAGGTTTGATTTCTCCAACTTCCATAACGAGCCCTCATTCTGTGTTTGGCTGTGTATTAATGCTGTAAACAAGTTCTCCACTAATTATCGTCAGGATGCTGCCTGCATCAGTTTTGGATGGCAAATACATCTTCATCCATGTCTTTCTGCTTCTGGGCTTGTATGACTTACTGTTATGCTTCAGGAAAACCCTCCTTTCTTCTTCTCTCACCCCCTTCTCTCCCCCTTATCTCTCTCCTTCCCTTCTTCTACCTTTCCCCCTTTTTTGGTGTGAGGGATTGAGACCCTTGGTACTGCAGACGCCAGACAAGCATTCCACCATGGAACCACAGCCCCAGGCCCAGCAAGAAGGGCTTCCATCTGACTTTTGTGAGCTCTCTCTGCACAAGTGGTTAAGTCCACCCATCACCAGATTTTCTTTCCTCATCCTCTTTTCTGGTTATTACCGGACCGAGAACATGGATTTGTTAAGCTAGGCATCTTTTGGCACGAGGAACATACTTGTTCACACGAACGCTTCTCACACGTCTTACCACTTATGAATTATTCAATCCGGTGTTCTCCTCTGTGCACTGGATACAAATTTTCCTTCTCTGTCTTTTGTCAGAAAGAAGAGAGCTTGGCCTCTTTTTTTTTCTCTTATATTTCCCTTTGTTGGATAATTATTATCAGGCAGAAGAAGTGAACATCGTTAGTATCTATGTAGCCCTGACTGACCTGGAACTCACTATGCTGACCAGGCTGATCTTGAACTTGCAGAGAGTCATGTATCTCTACCTCTCAGCTAGGATTAAAGCTGTGTGCCACCATACCCAATGATCATTGATATTAGCATAATTTTAATTGTTTGATACATATATTCCAAATAGGATTGGCCTCTCCCTGATAATTACAGTCTGTTGCTTGTATCATCTCTACCTCTGGCTGCTTTGACAAATCAGGTTACCGGAAGACTGGGGCAGAACTCCGTGACAGGGTGTTTGCCTTCTCAGCGATTCTCAACTAGTGGGTCACAATACCTTTGGGAGTCAACTGACTCTTAAGGTCCTTGGGAAACACAGATAGTTACATTACAATTCATAACAGTAGCAAAACTGCAGTTGTGAAGTAGCAATGAAAATAGTTTCCAGTGTGTGAACAAGTGGGTCTTTTCATCTATATCTGTTTCTTATGCCTTTCTTTGGCTCTCTTCCTTCTGTTTAATTGTTTATCCTATTCCAATATGTCAGTTTTTGTATTATCATATATTATATTATGTTATGTTATATTATTCCAGTATATCATAATCACTTAGAAACCTGTTTGTTTTCTGTTAAGAGGCGGCAGAAAGGGGGCAGATCAGAATGGGAGGGGAGGTAGGGAAGAACTGGGAGGGGTGTAGGGACTGAAAACCATAACTAGGATGTATTACATGAGGAAAAAAAAAGAATATTTGGCTCTATGACTTCTAGAGCTTCAATATGGTACCCAAGCTAGGAAGGTAGTCACACAGCAGATGGGGATGCTGACCCGAGTGTGCTCAGTCCCCCAAACCACTGCCTTTTCACATTAGTCTGTTTCATAGTGCAAGAACGCCTGGCCATCTGCGGCAGACATTTCGATAAGGCACCAAGCTTTCCTCATGGGATTTTATTTCTATTTATTTATTTCTTTTTCAATCATTTTCTCTCTTGTCACTTACCCAGCTACGACAGCCATCTGTTCCTTAACACAAATGCTCAGGTTGTCCTGACGGAAATACTCCCTGGAGCACCTCCACCCTTGCTGGCTTCTTGCACAGGCTTTTCTCTGGGGGAATCTTTTCACCTTGTCCCTCTGCTGACTATTCTGACTCCACAGTTAAGCTTTCATTAGCAGTCCCTGTCACAAAGTTTGAGAACATAGAGCCTCTCTCTTCAATCCTTTTCTATCGTGTGTAGCTGTTGATATACCAACATATCCTTCAATTGGCCTTCAGGTGGACTGCCAGTCATATTGGGACAGATGAGCTTCTGATGTTTGCAGGATCAGAGTAATTGCCCATGTTTATTATTGCCTTGTTTATTTCCTAGAATTTTTGAGGAAGTAGACTTATAGTTCATTTTGCACACACACACATATGTACACACACACACACACACACACACATCTCTGATGTTACCCCAGAAGATGGGTCAGAACAGCCTTATTCTGTTGAAATTGGAACGGCGGTGGGGCTGCGTCCCCAGCACCCCAGCCGCCTGCTAGCTTATGCCCAAAATAACAACACACAAACTGTATTCATTGAAGCACTGCTTGGCCCATTTCTATCTAGCCTCTTCTAGGCTAATTCTCACATATTAATTTAGCCCATTTCTAATAATGTGTCTAAGCACCCCAAGGTGCTTACTGGGAAGATTCTAGCCTACGTCCATCCCGGGTCTGAGCTGCCTGGGAGAGCGGAGCCTGGCGTCTCTGCTCCAGAGAGCAGAGCTGTCAAGTCTCTCTGGGAGCAGAGCAGAGTCTGCGCTCACTTCCTCTTCCTCCCAGCATCCTATTCTGTTTACTCCTCCCACCTATGCTTTAACCTATCAGGGCAAGCAGTTTCTTTATTTAATTAACCAATGAAATCAACAGATTGATATATGACACTCCCACATCATTATTCATGCACTCCTCTGAAATGGGGGAGCTGTTTTGGATTTGTGGTACCCAATGCAGCAGTCACTAGCTGCTACATGTTACTATATGTTACATGTTACTATAAAGCCCTTGGCATATAGTTGGTGTGAAGGAACAGCTGTCATTTCTTATCTCAACTGATGCATTAAAGTTGCTTAAAGTTAATTGATTAAATAAGTAATTTTTGAGATAGGGTCTTATGTAAGCCAGGATGACTTGGGCCTTGGTGAGAACCCAAGGATAATCTTCAACTACTGGTCCTCCTGCATCTACCCCAAAGATGTTGAAATTACAGTCTTGCCCTACCATGTACGACAAGAAAAAATAAATTTAAATAATCACACATGCATGTTTCCTGGCTACTCTATCAGAAAAGGCCACTGTAGAGCACCTGCCCTCTTGAATACAATCTGAAGGCTTATATAAACCTTACTACAAGTATTTGAATGAAAGCAGATTATCATAAAGTTAATTTTGTATGAAACTGATTTTGCTTGACTGAAATACATATTCACAAATTTTAACTTGAAAACTACCTTGACAAGGATTCTCAGCTTATCTTGGAAGCTAACAACTTTGTGAAGGGAAAATGATTCATTTGGGGAATACAAAAAGTAATTCTTAAGTCCAGCTTATGTGTTCTTAATATTTCTCCCAAACCTGCAAGAGTGGTGCTTGATGAAATGAGGCAGGAGAATGGATATTGTATAATGGAAGCTGAGAGGATGCTCACATATGGATGAATGGGGACAGGGTCTGAATTTAGGTGCCAGCACAGGAAGTTTGGGTAAACCAACTTCTGAATTTCTGGTTCCTCATCTGTAAATTAGGAATAATAGCAACATTCATAGAGACTATTGCAGAGCATTTCTGGTACGACAGAGAGAATAGAGTAGCAATCATCTTAATAAAGGCTATGCTCATGGCATGACCTATTTAAATTCAGACTAACATCTCGATTCTGGCACCCTTGTAGATTTTGTAGACTATCTCTGTGTGAGCAGCAGCCACACATGTGGGAGGAACCCCCTTCTCACCTCTATTGTAAAAACATTTTGGAAAGTGAAGAAACTATGTAGTAGAACGGGTAAGGGAAGCAAAGCTGCCTTCATCTTAACCCACAGAGGTACTTGATTGTGTTTGTGGATTTTGCAATTCAAAAAACCAATCTCATCTTAAAAATGCAAATCTTAACTTATATACCTTTTTCCTAATTAAAACTGACTCAGTTTTTAAGTTCTTCACTTCCCTGTTTTCATGATAAAATATTCCAGAAAAGCATGGTAAGTTTTCCCGTTAATTTCCACCATTTACCAAGTATCTTGATTTATAGTCATCTATCAGTTGGCTGTGACCTCCAGAGGAGCAGTTTGTCCAAAGGGAGGAAGCGAAGCAGCAACCAAAGGAAAAGTTGAAATGTTCAGTCCAGATGTGTAAGTCATGGTGACTCTTGGTGTCATGAGAGCAGCACCACTTTTAGGCTCTTACTGCTTTCTCTTTCTTTCCAGTTAGCTGTGTTCTAGGCTGTTCTGACTGAGTAGGGGACATGTGTCTTTTATTGCTGAACCTCAAGAAGTTGAAAGTCAAACACTATTTCTTCTACTCAACACAGAGTACTTTTAGTGAAGACGGATATGTATGTCCTATGGTCAGCCACTGAAGTTTACTGAGTTTAAAATATTCTCTCACCAGGCCACTTAGTGGGTTAGAGTACAATGTTGATAAAATCTTCACCTTAACCACTACTTTGTAAAAACACTTTCTGATTTCTAGTCTTAAATCTAGAGGGTCTTTTAAAAATTTTTGTTGTTATTAAACTTTATTGTCATCATGTGGGTACATGTGTGTGTGCATGAATGTATATGTAAATGTGTGTGTGAGCAAGGATGTACACACATGCACGTTACAGTACATGTTTAGAGACCAGAGAATGATGTTAGAAGTCAGTTCTCTTCTTCCTATTCATTTTGAGGCAGGATTTCTGTTGTTTTTGCCACAGTGTGCAGCATGCATATTTAAGTTAACTTGACAGCGAGCTTCTGGGCAATTCTGTTTCTACTTTCCATCTTGCCACTGGAGGGCTAGGATTAAAGGTGTGGGCTGCTGCATCTAGCATCACAGGTCCTGAAGATTGAACTCTGTTGTCGGGTTTGCTTAGCACGCACTTTTGCTCTCTCAACCATCTTGCTTACCCCACGTGCTCTTTTGATTGACATACAGGTGTAATAGTTTTAAAAGCAAGCTGCTATAATATGTCCCTTTCCTGCATTTGAAACAATTGCTTCATGGCTTCTATGTGTAAGTACTTAATAATGAAAAATGCTACTTTTTCTTAAAGGCGATGAAAGAAGGCCTTGGTAATCCATTTTCTGCTATTTGGTCCCTGTGTGCTCTCTGTTCCAGCGTTCTAGCCAAGCCTGGTGACTGGATATTTCATAATTTATGTGTAAATAAAACAGTATGACATTTATTTTATAAACTATACACTGGGCAACTATAACTGAAAGCCTCTTCTCCGGTATGAAGTTCTCCAAAATGTCACTACTGGATGGCTACTGCAGGAGAGGTTAATGTCAGGTAGGCTAGTGGAGATGCAAAGGACACAAAGAAAAGCTTTAGTTTTTCAGAAGATGTCAGAGTGTCTGAGTTAGAACAGTCCACTGCTCCTAAGAGCCTGGGGCATTATGCTTTCCCTCAGCTGAAGGGCAAGTTCAGAAGAACGAGGGCCATGAGAGCATAAGTAAGTGATATTCAGAGGAAATGTAGTTTGCTTTGTTGCATCCGGGCAGTCCCCAGAATTACTCTTTGGAAGTGAACCTGTGGGAAGGTTTATCTGTTTTTCCTTACATGTAGAATCCTCATCTCTGTCTATCTGTCTATCTATCTAGTTATAGCATACTTGTAACACACACACACACACACACACACACACACTTAGCTATACCCAACAACCCCAACAGTTTCAGTTTTAAGGAAAACATTTTTTTCAGACAGCTAGCACATTTAGAATGAAGTCTTATTTCTTGATGATAAGTTGATAATTAGGGTTCTCCAAGACAATCAGAGCTAAGTATATTTTATTATACTTCAATTATTATCACAAACAGCTTTGGAACATGTCACTATTTTTTTTTTCTGTGTTTGAGATTTGCTTTTCAACTCATCTAGGAGGAAAGACATAGTTAACCACGATGTTTTTTTTAGCACTGTTGTTTGTGTTTGATTCCAGTAGAGAAAAGCTTTTAAAGCTCTTGTTGTTTGCAAAGGCTGAGAATAAGAAAGGAATAATTAGTCCAAGGGTGAAAAAAACTTACATGAAGAGAATATGGAATCTTTCAGATTCTAAGACACTTCAAACTCGGACATACTAGGCTATATACTCAGAATCATTGTACGTGCTTTACATGTTAAAAGACAATGTTCTCAGTAATGCCAACAGTATCTGTCTGTCTGTCTATCATCTGTCTTTGTGTCTATCTATCATCTATCTGTCTGTCTGTCTATCATCTATCTATCTATCCATCTATCTATCTTATATTTACCTATCAATCAGTCATTTATGTTATCTATATTATCTGTCTATCTATATATCAATGTATAATCTGTCTTCCTATCATCTGTCATAATCTTTATCTACCTACACACACAGACACAGACACAGACACAGACACAGACACACACACACACACACACACACACACACACACACCAAAAATATAGTATGGATCTTTTCCAAGAAACCCTTAAAGATCAAACACAACCAGAACAAAGACTAGAGCACACAGAAATGAATGGTTGGAGTTATGTTCTTATGTCTACATTTGAAAAAAAAAATCACTCACTAACAAAAAGCAGAAAAACTGTTCGAAAAATAAACACATAATTTCAGCATCCGTACTGTCTGCAGCTGACTTCTTGCTAGTTACAAGACAAAATACTGTAATGTCTTCCAAAATGTGCGCATATGTGGAATTGTTCATAATTTCTCCAACCAAGATAGATTATCTCCTCTAAAATGAATGGATAACTGGGCTTGGGGGTGGATAGCGATACTATTGTAACAGTTCAGTATTTCTTGGCTAACACCAACTTCTCTGATATTTATTTTAGTTAGTAAGCACAACGGTAACTCCTTATATTTCCGTGATTTACATATTCTTCTATCGTTGCCCAGCTTTTCTGAAGGAGACACTAATATTTATTGAGACTCCGCATTATGCGAATTCCTCTCCATGCCTGGCATCTCATTTCATTCACAAAAGTGGTTTTTCAAATACAGGTCCTCTTACTCGATGCTAAAAAACTGGGATGCAGACCCTCAGTGTAGGGTGCTAAGGATTTATCCCAGGTTTTAGCGTGTGCTGGGCAGGGGCTTTATTATAAAACTAAATCCTGAGCACAGGTATCGAACATGTTGAGCTTGGAAAAGTTCACTCCCTACCTCATACATAGATGGTTTTTAAATGATTTTATTTTATATCATTTTATATTTATATATTCTATTTTAGATCATAATTTCTCTTTGAACATTAGCAGACTCCAGATTACTCATGGTCAATTAGAACATGGAGCTTTCGTCTTTTATTCGCATTTTTCTCTTAGATTAGCAGCTGCAGACGAACCTACTGCTATTTTAATTATCATCCGCTGCTCCACAGCCCCTGTAGTTAGTGCCCTGCCAGTAACTCAGTCCAAGGCCGCAATATGCAGGTTTAAACTAAGTCTCTATCAGTCTATTTACCAACAGAGTCTTGGAAGTAAGATGTGGGGGTGAAAACCTGCTAGATCAGAGAAGCCGAGGAACAACCAGCTGAACTTGCTTTTGGATGGGTGTCTTCACTCATCCCAGAACTCAAAGGAAACCCACACTCTAGGCCCCACCCTTTACTTCCTCTCTATCCACAGTCCTGGCTTCTCTATGGCTAATTCCAGTCGGCTAGTCGCTGGCTCCACCCCCTGATTCAAGGTAGAGTTTATTGACAGTCTCAGAGCCTACAGTGCAATCAAAATATCCCACAACATTTTCTCTGCCATCATCATAGCCTTCACCTCTGTGTTCAGAGACATTAGGAAGGAAAGATTGACCTTTCTCTTTTCCTCTTTGAATTAAATTTGGATGCTTGGTTTGGAGGTCACTTATCTTATAAGGAATTCTTGAAGCAACTATCTGCCATGTTAGCCTGAATGGTAAACACTCTTTTGTGCCACACACAACAGGGATCATCTTAAGCGCCTTCTTCCTCGTCAGGAAGTATACCCCTAAATCTCTCTCCTGGCCCCTGACATTTCCTAAGGTTGCAAAATTCGAAACCTCCAGTCTCCAGTCACTTTGATTAAAGCTCTTACAGGAAGCTAAATCGTCTTCATTGAAGTCAACTCACCAAGAACCAGGAATTATGTTTCTTCATTTTTCTATTTCTATAATTAATGTTCTGAACCTTGGGTATAAGGCAAACACAGCAATGTACATACTTTTAGAATTCTGTTATTATTATTTTTTTAGTTAAGGGTTTGGAATTAAAATTACTATCTATAGTACATTCCCCTAACTGAATGTTTAGAAAAATAGTCTGAGACATCAGGCTTTAATGATTAGACCTTTAGTGACCAGAGCAGCATTTTCTTTGGCAAATTCTAGCTTTTTTACACACATATTCTAGATCCAGAAGTCTACTGGCTTCTTGTAAATAAGTAACACCACAGAACATTTTATTGAGTCCACAGAGTAAAAGAACCTAAAGTTAAGTAGCTGATGTTTTGGAAACTTCTGAAGTGCGTTGAGACAAGACTGAGTAGAAGCCTGTTGAATGTCAATGCTGTATGCGATCCCTCTCTCTGTTCATGGAGATCAAGCGTAGAAACTAGGGCCGTTTCCTCCACGAGGCCCAAACACAGATGACATTCGGTAGATCAGTGCTGCTACTTCGCTTTTACAGTACTTTCTTGCTTGAATGAGTCACCGTGTCTCTAAAAATACTTTGCACTCGGGGATTAGATGGGTCAGACTGAGTAAACATTGGCAATACCAGATGATTATGAAAAATATCCAATCACTCAGCAATCTCATCAGCGTTCCAGCTCAGGAATTGCTCCCTTGCGTTTATGAGGTCTGGGAGGCAGCTGGTGGGTAGTCCCGGACATTGAGAGAAGGACCCGTTTTACCTTCTTAGGACACAGAAGTCATGTGGTCCTTTTTATGGAAGGAATCCACTTGGGGCTTAGCCCAGAAGAGGCCACCCATGTGTACTCTGGCTTCTGTAGGATTTAGACAGAAAGTCTTTTGCAGTCAAATGGAGTTCAAGTATCTTGATGATTCAAAGTTCCCGAAGGTATGAATGAAGTTTCAAGTTTAGCTTGAAATTTGGCTCTTAACCCAGCCTTAACTAGGGTGTCTATATCAAACCCTTCCCTCACAGCTCAGGGATCTATGCAGAAGAGAAGGCAGAAAGGTGGTTAGGAGCCAGAGGTGGTGGCGGACTCCAAGAAAACTGCATCTTCCAACAAGACAGACAGGAATGCACAGAAACCATGGCAGGATGCACATGACACACACAGGGTCAAACTGGACAGAAGTCCCAGTATTGATAAAGGAAAGGAGACAAGAAGTCCCACCCCTAGCCAAGACGCTAGTTGCAATCGATGTCTGTTGGGAAAGGGAAAACCAGTTTCCTCTGATAAAGTGATACGTGGTCAATCAACCACACTCCAGGGCGGGCCCTGTGTCCAGGAGTAGGTGGACCACCCAAAGCAGACTCTACATTGTCTCTTTCTCCCTTTTCTTTTTAGAGAGAGAAACATGACTTTGGGTGGGTAGGGAGTTGGAGAGGAGGAAGAGAGGAGAGTTGGGGATGGAGAAAAATAATCAAAATGTATGGGGAAAAAAAGGAAATAAAAATTTTAAAATGGCTTTCAAATGTTGGTAAGGTGGTCTGATTGGTGTACCAGTGCAAATTATTCTCCTCACAATCTAGAGACTTTAACACAGATGTGGTCACTCTGAGCCAAACCCTCTTGTTAGAAACCTTTCATAAGGGAAACCTGCCGGATGTTATGTGAACTCCACAGCATCTATCCTATGAAAGAGTGGGGTGATGTCTGAGGTCTGTGCTGCACTAGGGTACAGGTGTTTCAATTAAAAACGAAGATAATAACGTAATCTCAGATTTGAAGGCAGGCCTCTAGGACATTTAAAGCTACTTCCCCGTAAATAAACTCCTAACTCAGAAACTGTTGTCTGGGAATGAATTTATTCTCCGTTGTGGGCCAAGATGTAAGTGTTTTGTTTCGTTTTCAGAAGCTGAGATATTAAATCAAACCTTCAAGTATAAGATGCGAAACAGAATCTTTTAAAAGGAGCCTTTGAACGCATTCTAGAAGCAGTACAAATATGTTCCCACTGTTTTAAAATCTTTGAACAGATTTGCGTGTTTAAGTTACGTGTTCTCAGAAATAAGATAATTATTCATCCTTCGGATTTATACCGAATGGATGTTTCAAAAGCTTTTCATAAAAAGCCTTAGATAAAATTTAGAAAAACAGCCTCTCATCAGCCTAATACTTCACACCCGTCTCAGCATGGCTCTGATTAAAGTCTTTTTCATTTGCTTTTTTGCATCTGTATGTGTACGTGAATATTAATAGTTTTTGGATTTTGAAAACATATTTTTTCTTTTTTAATGCTTTATTTAAATTATATATGTATATGTATGTGTGTGTGTGTATACACAGAGCATCTAATGACTCTTGTGAGACCAGTTTGACACAGTTCAAGGTCAAACTGTGAAGGTCAAATGCAAAGGCTGTGAAGAACGTGGAATAGATGAATGGATCCGAGCAGGTGACGGAAAGAGGGTGGCGGGCTCTTCATTGGGAAGGACACATGTGAGATGTAATATTTCATGTCAGACTGACCAAGAATGTTGTTTTAAAACAACACATGGTTTATTGGAAATCAGTACACTTCCATGCTCGTATTCCCTTGGTTTTCTCGAGGAGCAGGGCTAGCCCATCTTATTACAAACCTCCTGGGAAAAGCATGGAGGTTTGTCCCATGAGGACTCTTAAGCAGCCGAATTACATCTTGGGCACAAATTCCATTATGCGGTGGTAACCTGTCTGTCTGGCTTTCTGCGAATAGCAAATCCCTAGCATTGTGAGGCCAGCTTGGCCATTTAATTCTGATTAAGGAGCAAGCTTGTTTATGCCTCTCTTTTTACATCCAGGGAGTAACGATCATCTCATGATTGCAGAGGTTCAAATATTAGGTCAATTCTTTATTTACATCAAGTGTGGAAAGCTTTCCTTAAAGCTTATCTTTATTGTCTCAACATTCTCAGGCAACATATCAAAGTGTGTATTTGAAAGTCTCAATGTCATGTCTGGTTTATCAGAGCAATTTTTCACCTTCCAGAAACCACAAATAGGTATTAACATGTCAGTGAATTAAGGAGGCTCGCTGTGAGACACAGTGAGCTTCTAGCTAGCTATGACATGCTTCCAGGTTCAAGCCATTTCACTTTGGGATACAGGAATGGTGACTGTAGCCATCACGAGACAGACACCCCCCATTCAGCAAGTTATGCAAATTCACAAGACCTCAGTTTCCCCATCAGCATGACGATGAGCGTGTGATTTCTTCCTAAAATCCCATGAAGATCACATAGGAAGATATATGTAATTGCCTACTAGGAATTTAATAACGTAGCTATTCTCATTTATACTGAGCATTTTGATGGTGCAAGGCCCGTCACTTTGACAGAACTGCAGATGTGACCAAGTGGAAATCTTTCCCTGGGGAGTGATGAAATCAAGAACGTGGCTCACTGAATGACTCCCCGTTAGGCTGGTGATAAACACAACTTGGCTATTCATGGCAAAATGGTCCTAACAATTACCACACTCTCACTTTCCTCTCAGAAGATGAACGATTACAGACGGGTCAGTTTGACTTCAACTCGGTTTCTGGTCATCATGGCCCAGTGATAAATATAGTTAAAAAAATAGAATTCTGCCAGAGTGGAAAACTTTGAGTGCATCAGTGCTTCCGTGTCAAATTGAGAAATTGTGGCTCGATGGGTATTATGCAGTTCAGTCTCCTGGGTGGGTTTTTATTTTTTTTGAATAAAACTGAACAGACATACTTTGAGAAATTGAATTATTCAGTTGATTCCAACACAAGTCCTTCATTTTCCTCGAGATTTTAGTCACCTGCTTTTTTTTTGGGCGGGGGGGGGGGTGGTAGAACTGAAAAGAAATAATTTTACAAACCGAATTAATCAGTTATTCCTGTACAAATCCTTTATTTTTCTCAGGATGTTAGTTTTGAGGAAAAGTTAAAAATGAATGTCTTTTTATATTGTAGCTGATTTAGTTTTTTTTCTTCTATATAAGACAATGTATCAGTTGGATTGCCTATGTCCTGAGTTTTAAAAATGAAGCATGCATTTATTTCTCTTTTCTGAGATTTACATTCTTTATATAGAATATAGAAATTTCTAACATGAATTGATCAAAGCACCAAGTGGGCTAATTTGGCCGACACTAAGAGGCAGCTGATTATTTAAGTCTTGTTTGCAATATAAAAGGATCAACCTTCGGGGTTGAGCCATAGAGCACCTGCCTAACATACACGAGGGTTCAATCACCATGAAGCAAGAAGAAAAGGAAATAAAACTATTCCAATCAGTTTATATTCTAGAGTCCAACAATGCACCACATGCAAGCTTTTGCCCCTGGACTTTTTTTAAGTGTGTCAGGAACATTGCTTCACTAGTGCTCAGTATTTCTCACTGCATGCATGGTAGTAAGTAAAAGAAAAAAGGGACTCAGAAGAGGAAGAAAAATAAGGCCCCCTTAAAAATCTAATCATAAAGGAGCTGACTGTGCCCTGCCTGATGATTTCTGTCAGCCAGGGATTTGGACTTGAGCTGGATTCAAAAGATGACAGTGGCCCTTTAAACTTATTGAGTTCTAGTGATAGTTCGGAGCCCCAGAAACTTCTAGAATAAAATAGAGAAAGCACCAACTAAGAAATAAAATCATCATCTCTGCAAGTTTCTTTATTCCATTCTTATCGTTCATGTTTTGTCCCCATCAACCCTGTAATCCATCACTTTTACTGTTCCCATCTGAATCTCACATTCAACTCCTGCTTACACGACACTAAAGATTTCTTTCATGCCCCAGAGAGAAGACACTCTTGACGTGGATGTTTGAAGCAAAACATATTGTATCTACAATTTGGATGACAACATTGCTCCCTTGATTTCAGTCTCTTCTTTGGCAAAATGAACCAGGTGTTTTTTGTTTTGTTTTTTTTCCAAAGATTAATGGAAATGGCGTGCCTGGACCTGAAGTCTGAATTTAGTGCCTGTTGTGGCTTCGACCCCATTCAACTAGTTTATCTCAATGTTGCCGTGTCCTAGGAACATAATAATTCCACCTCCACAGCGATGCTATAAAAAATTAAATGAGAAACACGGTGAAAACACAGTAACACTAATGACACCTGACACGTACTAAGTTCACAACAAATACTAGCTACTATTTGTGAGCCCTGCCATCCTACGCTAGTTGTGCAAAGGGCTTTCAGGTGTTGGTGGCAAGGATCCCGACATCAGGATGAAGAACGAGCCTCAGAAAGGTTCACCAACTTACTTAAAATTAACATCCAAAGGAGTATGGAGGCCAGAGACCTTTCAACTGGACAACACAAAATACAAGCAATGGTGGATAAGGCTCTGACCCCATGGTTTTTGATTTCGAGATTTCCTAGTAGATTTTGTCATTGATGTAGTCGGTGTGGTTATTTCGGGCTTCCCAGTTGCTGAGAATGATCATGATTTGTTTATGGAACCGTTCCACCTTGGAGTGAGGGCATATGGAATTAGAGCAAACTTGAGCTAAGGTTGGAGCTAACCTGTCCTATGCACTGTTGTCCCTCACATGTGGCTGGTTTTCTAAGGGTGTTGAATGGAGAGAATTGCTCCTTGTACATGGCAATGGGAACTGCTGGCTTATTTGTGCAGAAACATGCCACATCTAGGACATTTGGTAGCAGCTGAATGAACTGTGTGTGTTTGGGTAGGCATCTAAGGGACCAATGACCATTATGTCGAGAGCCCAGTCATAGCCCACTTGAAAGCTACACTAAGACATCTCCGTTCAAATATTTTAACCAGCATTCCCATCTCGATCCTACTTGGGAAGAAGTTCAATGGCACAGCTCCCTGATGTGGCCTCTTTTCTGAAAACACACACACACACACACACACACACACACACAAATAGGAGTAATTTCTTTGCTTACAGGAACAGAAGCACAAAAAGCTCTTCCTTTTCTTTGTTATGCCTGTGACATCTACTGACCTACACCTGGCAATTCAATGCGACAGAAAATGTGCAGAGGGAAATGGCAGCGCGTGACAGAGAAGAGGGAAAAGGCCCAGGAAGTAGGACTGGGTGGGGAGCGCATTTTAAAAGCCCGAAACTGGAACATTTTATTTATTTTAACAAGTCTTTTTTTTTTTTTTAAAGCCGTTTCTTAAAGGAAATCCAATTTGAGACAGGCCATGCATCAGCTAGCATGCCTTCCGCCCTCATCTACTTTCGACTGAACTTCTTATTTTGTTTTCATGAAGAAAAGATAGCTACTGTGCACACACCCCATGCCAGGACCTCATCTGTGTTACTAATTCTACTTTCGGCAATGTTCACAACCTTTTACTGAAATCTGTTGGTTTTGTTTATAAATGTCTGAAAGGTTATCCCCTTTTCATAGATCTGCTACGCTGGAGGATCAGGGTTTGGATACATTCCTGCCTCATTCTGAAACTCAGAGTCCTGACCATTGCACTCTTCCTGATCTGTTGAAGACAGAAGCCCAGTCACGAAAAGGTAGTCACAAACAGGGCAGTTTCCATGATAAAGTCTCTTCACATCCAAAACTGTGATGTCTTTCCCTCCTCATAAACAGCCATTTGTTTGTTTGTTTTTGTTTTTTCAAGATAGGGTTTCTCTGTGTTGCTTTAGAGCCAGTCCTGGGACTAACTCTTGTAGACCAGGCTGGCCTCAAACTCACAGAGATCCGCCTGCCTCTGCCTCCCGAGTGCTGGGATTAAAGGCGTGTGCCACCACCACTCAGCCTCACAAACAACTCTTAAGAAAATAAATTTGACAATCCCGATCTTTCTAGAAGAGAAAACTGGTACCCAAGAACAACTAGTAATTGGGTTAAGTAGAGGGAGGACCTGGGATCGGCCTAGAGCCACCTGATCTCAAAGTTCCTCCTCCAAATATTCAGTGTTAATGTCTTCTATATAAGGGTAATCCCGAAAACAAGCGCAAAACTCTATAAAGTCTGAACATAAAAACCAAACGGAGGATTATTCAGTTTTAGAGCCTTAAAAAAATAGTTACAGAGTGCTTAATCAAATACCTTTTCTTGAATGGTCTTTGGCAGCCCCCTTAGATTCTTATATACTCATCTAGAATTCAGGTATTTTCCTTAAGAGTTGAACAAATAGTTGAACCCAGTATACCAATGATTCAAAGTCCTCTTATCATCCTGGCTTCTATCTTTCTTTCTATCCTATTTGATTTGCAAAATTTTCAATTCCTAATCATATAGCACTTCATTTATTCAGTTTGAATCATTTCATACAACAGTGGAAACAGCAAAAAAAAATTGAAAAGTTTTAGGAACAAAAGTAAGACGTTTTATAAATCTGTATTATAACAAATATCATCTTAGGGGGATTTAAAAATGTTTAATTCGTTGGTATACATGGTCCTCAAAGGGGCATGAACACTAAATGAATGAAGATGTCATGATATTTCTTGATTAACTGATTGCTCTTAGGAATTAACTGACAGAAATTGGGATTGCCTGTTCCTCAATTGCCTCTATTTACCCTCTCTGTTATCACATGCTCTAACCAGATTATACTTTAGTATAAAATTATGCTAATAAAGTTTATATTATGTGAACAGAAGTGAAATACATAACGCTCTGCATGACATTCTTGAGTATAGCCTAGAAACTATCTTTTTCATTGTATTTGATAAGGAAAGTCAATAGTAGCTTCATATGTACCCATTGACTGAACTTCAGAGTACATGATGGGACATTGTTGGCGTGACCCAGCCTTACCTCTGAAACCTAGTCCAACTCTGCAATATCTTTATTCTAGGAACTTAATATGATAGGGGAATGTGAGGTCTGAGAAAAATTAGGCCAGGCTCAAGGAAGTCAGATGAGGTGAGGAAGCAACACCAGCAGAAGCTTCCAGCAGATCAGGACCACCACAGCCTTTCTACTTCTCAACATTGAGACACTTTTGCCGCACCACGTTTTAGCATAGCGCCAACAAATTTAAGAGAGCCTAGGAAGCACTCCTTAAGTCCTCCTTGAGATGACTGCCAAGTGAGGTATTCGCCTGTGGCTCTCTCCTCAGATCATCAGGGAGCTATCAAATTTTGGCCATAAGTGATTGAAAATCACATGAACAAAATGGCTATTTCAAACTAGAGAATCAGAATAAATTTCTCCCGAGCCTTGATTTAATCCCAATTTATTGAATACTATCTTTTCTTTACCCTCCTCCCCGCCAAAGCTAAAATATTCAGTGGGGAAAAAAAGGAGTAAAGATGAGGACGTACATAGATCCAGTGGTCTGATTATTATTTTAGCCTGAGAAAGCAAATGGATAAAGTTCAAAAACATGGAACCACGTCGAGTATAATCAGAAGTTTATATCCCCAATATAAGCTTTTGCAAGCTCAGAGAACTGGCCAGAACAAAATGTCTAATTGGTTTAACGTTAAAGTCAAGTTTAATATTAATAAACACTTTGTAACTCTTTTTAAAGTTTGCTTGAATGATATTGACTCAAACTAAATAGATGCCGTTTCTTCAAAGGGAGCAGTGTTTAATTGATACCAAATGATTTAGCCTGAGAATTACTATTTGTTCTGTGACCGAGACTTCCAAGCATGGGGGTGGGAAATGAGGGTGGCCCACATTTGGGGGACTTCTGCAGAATGCACACGTACATTTTTCCCCCTAAAATGTCCCAGACGTCTTCTGAAGACACAAGGCATCCTCTCTTTGATATAGCTCTTTAAGAGGAGAGCCACAGCGAGCCTGAGACCACAGGATGTGGTGTCTGACTCACCATCCAAGGCGGCCGCATGCTGAGTGCACACATCAGCTGCGGCAGTACAGTTTCCTTGGGTTTCACAGTAGCAGCTGAGCTGACCACCGCGAGTTGCACCCCACACCCCCATCAAGCAAAAACTGCGCTCCAGTCTCTCTTGACCCTAATGACATTGTCAACAGCCCCTCTCCATCTGTGACCTGCCTTTCCCCCTCACCATTTTCACCTAATTCATGTGACAAACCATAAGGGATGGTTGGGATTGCCACTCATCCTAGCAACCTGAGAGATAAGCGCCACGCCCCCGCTTTCTTACCCCTACTTTCTTGATAATGATGAAAAGATATTGCTCCTTCAGAGAAACAGTGAGGCTGGAAGAAATAGAGATAGTGGGTTTCTGAGTTTCCCTGAACCCAAGCCCCTTGACCCACTGAAAGCCACATGCAACAGAGTTTGTGTTCTCGTAAGTTTTGATGGTAGTCTTACGTTTTTGAGGACAGACAGGAAGCATGCCTTATTCATTGTGCAACAGCTATACGAGGCTCTGAGGATAAGTGCTGAATAAATTTTCAGAGCATTTTAGTGAGAAACAATGTGTATATGAGCCTATTAACTCTTTACAGAGTGGCTGTGGGGCTACTAGGCTCAGCACGTTGTCCTAGCTTGGATGCTATGAATGCATTGACTCTAAGTTCTTGTCAACTCAAGGAGAGGTGGATGGGAGAGGACAGAGATGAGGGAGTCCTGAGCAGGGGGAACGGGCTCCACTGGGTTAATTCGGCAAGAATAGGAGAGAAGAAGAGCTAAGCTGATTTGGAAGCAGCAATAGTATTCAGCGAACATCAGAGACAGAAGGTTCCAGGAGAAGCGAATAGAGCTTGAAGATCCACGGCCCTGTACCTTTAAACTAGGCAGCTGAGAAAAGAGAAAAGGTCAGAGTGCTTGGAACAGTGAAAGAGTGAGAAGGGAAGGAGACAAGGTGAGCATCCATTCCTCATCTTGTATGCTGGCCAGTGGCTTGAAACATCGGACAGCCATGCCTTCTGTGAGTTTCACAGTGTCTCAAGTAGCCCAGGCTGGCACCAGACTTCCTCTGTAGATGAAGGTGGTTCTGAACATCTCACCTTCCCACCTAAATACTGGGGGCTGGTATTCCAGGAACGTGCCACACCTAGCTGGGATTAGAATTTCTTCAGAGGCTCAAAGGCCTCTTTGAAGTTTATGAGATTTCTAGTGGAATTTTGTTGAAACTGTGTGGTAGAGAAAAACTCTGTTGTCTGTCTGTCTGTCTGTCTCTGTCTCTCTCCCTCCCTCTTTTTTTTTTTTTTTTGAGACACAATCTCACTATATACACCAGCCTGGCCTTGAACTTGCAGAAATCTGCATTACCGAGTGCTGGGATTAAAGGTGCACCACCACAGGTGTGGTCACTTCCTTATAATCAGGCTCTCTCCCTAAAGCTAGAGCGTGTAGATTTGGTCACTTTGCCAACTGCTCAGGCAAGCCTCTTGTGTCCAACTCACTGGTGGATTACAGACGTGCATTACCGTACCTGGCTGTCTTTACCTAGGTGCTGGGGGTTAAATTCAGGCCCTTGTGCTTGCATGACAAGCATTTTATGACTAATAATCTCCACAGCTCCATTTCTTTAGATTTTTTTTTGAGATGTAAGTCGCACACATGCAGCTGCTATGATCTTAACTGCAGCCTTGGCATGCAATTATGCAGCCCTCACGTTATCGAGATAGAGAAAACGCAATGCCGTTCTCACCCCAGGCAGCGCTCCTGTACCTCCTCTAAGCCTGCCCCTCTGACCCTGTGAGGTAACCGCCACTGACTCCTGATTCATTTTCCTTTCTGCAAAGCCATTGTGTAGGCTTCTCACTTCAAGAAATTTGTAGAAATGGAATCACACAGCAAAGACTCTTTTTGTGCCTGGCTTTTGTTCACAATGCTGTGTCTGAAAAGATGCATTTATGCCATGCATTTATGGGTTCATTCAGTTTCTTCCTCTGTGTTTTTAAACATTCCAATAAAAGTGCATATTAGCATTGGCTTTTCCATTTTTTTTTTAATCACACCTAGGCTGTTCCTATTAGAGACGGTCACAATGGAAGCCATGGAGGACATTGTTAAAGAGATCTTTGCATGGAAAATTTTCATTTTTCTTGGGTAAATATAATAGGAGGGAGATTGTGGATGCCAGCAGACAAATATGTATTTAAACTGATTAGCGATTGCTAAACAGCCTTTCACCAACTTTTTTCTAAGAGCATTTTCCACTTTCATCAGAAACACATGCGCGTTCCAGTTGTCTTCCTTCCCAGGCGCGTGTGGAGCTGCCAGCCTTGGCTGCAGTTGTTCTAACGGGTACACACCAACATCTTGTGTGGTTTTCATTTACATTTCCCTGATGAAAAATGATGGCTGGACGTCACATTTAGAGGCAATGACATTGCTTAAACACATTGGCTTAGGTGGCAGATAACTATAGATGAAATTCCCCCTCTCTTTTCCTGACAAGATTCTTGAGTTCCTCTCAAACCAAATATAATTCTACCTCCTGCTACATGGTGTTATTATAAAGAGTAAGGGAGAAAATACACACACACACACACACACACACACACACACAAATTCAGAAGGGGCATGGTCCCAAAGACAGTGGTTTTTTATTTTTATTTTTCCATTCAATTATTTACACTTCCCTCCTCTCAATCCCCTCCCGCTCCCCCACACCCCCTCCTCCCTCTCCCACCCAGCTTGAGAGAGGACCAGGAATCCTGCCCTGTGGGGAGTCCAAGGCCCTCCCCCCTACATCCAGGTCTAGGGAGCTGTGCATCCATATAGACTAGGGTACCAAAAAGCCAGAATATGCTGTAAAAACATGTCCCAGTGCCTTTATCAATGTCTCCTCAGTCAGCCCCCATTTTTTTTAACCATTCAAAAGCAATGACATGCATTTTACCTTTTTGTGTTGGGAAGAACTGGACAGCATCCATCTCAAAGTGGTCCCTGCTATGGAAAAGAAACCTAAACATTAGGCCCATTCTTGACAGAAGTCATGAAGGAGAGAAAATCGACTTTAAATAATGGTGAACGGAGCCTTCGAGACAGTCCTATCTTGTTAAGTACACACATATATCAATGGAAGAGTTTGCCAGTGCTAAAACCTAAATGACATAAAGGAAGCATGAAGCCAGGAATGTAAGACCAAGGAAGAGTGTTACGTCTGGAATAGGAGTTCACTTGGGCTCATAAATGTTGGAGTTCTATAATGTATGGGAAGAATGGGAATTTTCTTGGAGGTTTTATTTTTCTTCACCTTGAAGGTACAAGAGTGTTCATGGATGCAGCAAACAGTACTTCTTTAACACCTGGCTCTCACACCTCTTGCATTCCTGTTCCTGCCTTTCTTAGAGACTGGTTATCAAGCTCAGCTGGAAAAGACACTGGACGCTGGTCTTCCTGACCTAGGCCACCAGCCCCTACCTCGCCCAGCTGTTCCAGGTCTTCCATCCAGGGCTGAGCTACGTGGAGAGTTGCTCATGCCCTGTGCTCACTAACAATGGGATTTTCCAAGGAGGGAGTGGCAGACATAGATGTGGAAGCTGACATCAGCTCCCTTAGGCTTTGAAGCTATAAATGTTAAGAGGTCATGGTCATGTCCATTGTGCATAGACACCTGTGCCAGCCTTTGTTAGAAGAGTGTGTGCTGCCAGAGTCCAGACCTCTAACTGGAAATACCTCTGAGGTCAAGACTTAGGAAGATGTCATGTTTACCAAGTGTATTTTAGTATATTTCTATGGAACATATATATGAAATATATATTAGTAAAGACTATGGAAATATATCCATGCAAATTTCTTCAAGATTGGTATGTGCACAGGCACATGCACATACACACAATGCTTTGAATTTTTTTCTGTTTGTTTATTCTACATGAAAATTCCCAGTCTTAGAACATGTTGATGTTTAGGTTCTCTGTCAGAGCATCAGTTTGATACCAGCCCATCACATCCTCGCTTGAAGAAGTGAGAGATATTTCTTCATTCTCTCTGTGTTCATTTCTCTGTTCAAGCTTTAGCTGACTTAGTCCCTGGATGCCTTGGGCTTCCAGCCCAGACTCAGTCCATACAAAGTTGCTTTGTGCTAGAAAGATTTTAGAATGTTGCAGTCCCAGTTACAGGGGCAGGAGGAGAAAAGTCTGTGACCCCAGTTCCTTCCTACCCCAAGACAGATGCTTTTGATGGTAGCCTAGGGAACAGTGGAGAACAGCTTTGGAGGGGTGTTGGGAATGCTGGATGCAGGCCTTGCAAGGTAATGTTTGTTGTGATGAGTGAAGACCCAAACTTCTTCTTCTTCCTCCTCCTCCTCCTCCTCCTCCTCCTCCTCCTCCTCCTCCTCTTCTTCTTCTTCTTCTTCTTCTTCTTCTTCTTCTTCTTCAACACTGGTCCTTATTAATGTAAATGTGCGTCCATTTACTTTTCTTCATCTTTTTCTTTTTTATTACTGGGTCTATATTTTTATATTTGGAGAAGAAAAGATACATCAATTTTCTTTTCAATTTCTGGGAAAAGGCCCTCATCTCCTCCTTCAGTGTGATGTCTGCTTCAGGGTCAAGATCCAGTGCGGAGAAGGGGAGATGGCTGAGTTTCAATCTTGAACAGTCGCTTACTCTGTATAAGGTCTCAGGAATGATAGCTATCCTCAGTGCTGCTTTCCCTCAATGAAGATCTGAATGCTTGGGTTGTTTTGAGCTGTTGATGAAAGGGAGTATTTCAACAACATCTAAAAAAGCAAAACCAGCACAGTCCTTACAGACAGCCTCTCCCTTCACCTCTTTTCTTGTTTTTAGATTCATTCCCAAGCCTCCTCTTAGTGCTCAAATGTTGGGCAATGGGAAGCCACAGGAGCCTGGGCACAGCTAAACCAATATTTCCCATATAGTCCATTAAGAGACTAGCAAGCTTGAATTCAACTCTAAGCTTTCTTGTGGGATCTTGAGCAAGGCTCTTAAACTCTCAGAGATCTATAACCCTTCCATTCCACCCCCTGAAGCACTCAGCACGCTTCATTTTATGTGTGGCAACTTCACTTTCTTTTCCTGTTAGGCTGAACACCATTTTGAGGGAAGAGATGATAGCTCAGGAAGTGGTATAGTCCTAGCATGTGAGACGATTAGAAAAATCAGCTCAGGTGCACAGAGGACCTAAATGAGAGCAGCTCCTGTGTCTTCAGCATTGTTTCCCATCCAGAGGAAGTGGCTGAGCGTTGAAATGTGTGCTGTGACGCAGAGGGCTGTGCTCTTTAGCGGTGAGAATCGCAGATAAGAGTTGACACAGAGAAATCGGATGTGAAATGTTTCATTGAGTTGGGGGGAAAGAGATGATTAAAAACAACATGCCTCAAATCCTTCTGTGATATAGGAGGGACCAAGGGAACTCACTGTGGAATTCAAAGTCCTGTTGAATTTACTTATAGAAATCTAAAGAATATTTCCTCTGGAAAGAGTTAATTTTAAAAATGCAATCAAAGATAAAATGAGTGATTATTTAAAATACTGAAGTGAAACTTTCAACGCGGGGCTGTTTCTACAGAGAACATGGCTTCATTCTAACCACTTTGTAGCTACAACCCATGATACTCCAGAATCTTTGGCATAACCTGTAAGGTTCTTCCTCCTCGTCTGCTACCATGTACAATCTTAGTCTTATATGGTATACTTAAAAGTCTTTTCTATTTCACACGAAGTTATAATTTAGATTTTGATGCAATGCATTTTATAACTTACTGAGAGGTTTGGGTCCAATTTGATTTTGCAAACCAAAATTTATGCAGGTACTTTTAGGAAAATGTAGGAAGGAACAGTATCATGTCCCATTTCCAGTTCATCATAATGGCCTTAAAAGTGCACCTCTGAGAGTGGACAGGACAGGCCAGAAGAGAAAGGGGAAGGCAGGCAACTCACTAGAATGGGGATCACTTTCTGTAAACGCTGACGGAGGCTGGGTGCTGGCCAGGAAAAACCGAGGAAGGGAATTAACGAGGAGACCCATTCTGTGAAGTTGAAGGGCTCCTTTGCTGGCGTGTTAGCTTCCATTATTCCTTTGCTCTTTATTTTTAATTTTAGCAGGCTTTGTTCAGTGCCCTAACCTTATTATGACTTCTTTTCTTGCTCAACAAAAGGCATTTTCCCCATCTATCACTTCTCTAGTCTTCTTCCTGCACAGCTAATGGAGCAGACGATAATTTTATTAAACAATGTGCCAGTTTTCAAAAGCACAGCCCATCCTCGAACCTTACTGAATAACAAACACTCTGTTGCATAATCTGCACCGCCGTTCTTTCTCCTCAGTGACGCCCCAGCACTGATGGACACCCTGACAACTGGATACTGATGATCACCTGAGAGTGTCTTTCAGTGTATGCTAATTTCCTTTCCAGTCTTCTCAGTGCAGCCTTTGGGGAGGACAGTGCTGTGACCAAGCATACTTGAAAAGTGAGGGTCAACCACACATGTTCCAATGCACATACGGCTACACAGGACCGGGCTAGCAAATGCTTTCCTCGCAAAAGAAGTCGACGGCCATAGAAAATCCGCAGTTTGCGTTTGATGCAGGGAACTGTTACAACCTGCGATCTGAAAGGAGTGGGGACAGAGTTCAGATACCTTTGATTATTCATTTATATATTTTTCACGGCTATTCTCCTGCATAATCACTGTGGCACGGGCATTCAGGGGATGCTGCGGCAGTTGCAGTCACGGGGAAGATGATCCATTTTTCACCGGCTGCACTGCAAACACTATTAAAGGCAGGGCAAGCCATTTGTTCATGAATATACATTTGATACATATAAATGCTCTGGGCCATGAATATTTATCTCTTTCATGGATTGCAGCTGTTGTGTATTGATAACTATTAACAGGTTGGAAACCATTCTTTAGAAACCTATGCCTGTCATTGGTGTGCAAAATCAGCCTCAGAAATTTATCTTTTTTTCCCCCTCTCTTTCTTTTGTGGGAAAGATAGAATACTCCTGGGGTTTATAATGAGGCTAGTCCTTTAGCAGTTAGACAAAAGAATTTGATAAAAATGAAAGACACCTTTCATGGGTGATTTTATACACATTTGTGAATACATATGATTTATTGAAATTTACTTAAAATTTATTTTCTATCTTGATTTTTAGATAAAATTGCAATCGAGGCAGTATTTTGCATACCAACTAGTCTTCAGGTTTTGATGAATGTTTCACTGTTGACATATTTAAAAGTATCCATCATAAAATATTAATTATGAGGTGGACCGTGGTTCTTATCAGCGAAGTTGAGAATTGAGAACCTGTGGCTGTTCTGGTTCTCTGGATAGAAAGAGGAGTTTTGTAGTCTTGGTTTTCATGCTCATTCATGTGGTCTAGAATTCCCTCACTCCTAAATCTTTTCAGTTCTCCAAGCAAATAAGGCTGTCTATGCGGCACACACTTGTTAGTTCTGTTCCCAGTGTCGGAAGTGTTTTCCTTCTCGGAAATTCTGAGTTTCTGAGTACTTCTCACATCCTTGCAGCCCCCTGCATAAAACCAGCTCAAATGCTTGTCTCCTGGGATAGCCTGTGTGTCTCCTATGACTTCCAGATTCCTAAGTACCATTCCTGCCAATACCTGCGCTTATGATAAGCCCCCTTTTCAAGATCTTTCTACTGACCTCCCATGGAAGGGAGGTCATTAAATTCGTGCATTTATTGCCTAGTAGTTTTCTGTTTAGGATGTGTCTATTGCACTTTAAGGTTTCTCAACTGTAAGAAAATGTCCAGTCCATTTTTGCTTCTCCCAGCATGAATATAGCACTTGACTATTTCATTGGTTGAATACATGCTTACTTTAGGGCGCTGTAGCACTGAAGGATAAATGTCCAAGAAAAGTAGAGCACTTGTATATGACCTCCTATACAGATCTGAGGTATAGATATTCTTACCATAGCTTTTCAAAATGCTCTTTTCCCTTCTAGCTTTTAACACTTTTTGGCTCTCTGAATTCTCTCTTGCACACTGAATTCTCTCTTGCGCAAGAATAATTGTAGGTGCATTACTACTCAGGGTCATGCCCAGTGTGTTCTGGGGGGCTGTTCCTTCCTTAAACATGCACTTACCCCCACAAAAGTAAGCCATAGAGATACTGTTCATTCCTAACAGTGTTCAATCTTATTCGAAGTTATGGGAACGTTGATGTGAAATAGGGAACATTTCTGATCCTAATGAAGTTTAAAATGTTGTGTTTGTTTATTATTAATATGTGTGTGTGTGTGTGTGTGTGTGTGTGTGTGTACCTTCATGAGTTTACATGTATCACATGTGCAGAAGCCTGCAGAAGAGGGCATCAGATCCTCTAGTAGTGAAGTTACAGGCAACTGTGAGCTACCACATAGGTGCTGGAAACTAACCTTAGTCCTCTGCAAGGGCAGTATGTGCTCTTGACCACTGATCTGTCTTACCTCTCCAGGCCCCATTATGAGCTTTTAAATGTGTGCTGAAGTTAACCTTTGCTTTTCCATGCTGATTGATTTAGTAAAATGATATTAGAAGGCATAATTGTAGTTCTAGAGTATCAGCGAAGATGTTAAATATGGTTATTGCCTCCTTTGTTCAGTACTCATCTCTATAATTTCATTTTCTCTCGAATGGAAATTTTGCCATTGACTTATCATGCATATCTGCTTCTTGTGGTGCTAGACTGCCTATTAATCTTGATCGCCAGTTTGGCATCTTTTGGTGTAGTCCTGAAAAGAAATATCTGGGCATGTCTGTTGAGAATTTTCTAAGTTGACTGTAGTGGGAAGATCTATGCATTCCATGGACTGGGGTCCTGGACTGAGTAAAAGGGAGAATGGAACTGAGAACAAACATTCATTTGTTTATGCTTCTTGATTGCAGATGCAATGTGACCAACTGCCTCAGGTTTCTGCCACCAGGCCTTCCCCACAATGAGGGTCCTTGAACTGTCAGTCCAAATAAACCCTTCCTGTCTTAAGTGTCTTTAGTCCTGTATCTTGCCACAGCAGCAACAACAAGAAGCAACGAATGCAAATAAAAACAACTTTCTACAATGAAAGACTTTCCTGGCTATAAAAGATGACCGGGGGGCTGGAGAGATGGCTCAATGGTTAAGAGCACTGGTTGCCCTTCCAGAGTTCAATTCCCAGCAACCACATGGTGGCTCACAACCATCTGTAATGAGATCTGGCGCCCTCTTCTGGTGTGTGCACGTACATGGAGGCAGAATGTTGTATACATAAGAAATAAATAATTTTTTTTAAAAAAGAAGATGACCAGTTCACACTCTGCCTCCTCCCTTACCAAGGGTCCTCACTAGAGTTACCCTCATAGGTGCTAGTAAGTTTCACTACACTAGGTTTCTATACCACCACCCCAAAGTCTACCCATACAACTGTCTTTCCCCATATTCTCACCCTTCATTCCTACTCCCCGATTACTCCCATTCCTGCCCCCACCTGTCCTCATTTCACCTGCAAAATCTATTTCCCTATTGAAGGGAGTTCCACACACCCTCTTAGAGCCCTTCTCTTTACCTAACTTCTCTGGATCTATAGATTATAGTTTGATTATCCTTGACTTACCAGCTAACACCTACTTATAAGTGGACATATACCATGTTTGTCTTTCTGGGTCTGGGTTACCTCACTCAGGATGATATTTTTCTAGTTATATCCATTTGCTGGCAAATATCATGGTGTGGTTCTTTTAATAGATGAGCAATAATTTATTGTGTAGATGTGCCACATTTTATTTATTTATTCTTCAGCTGAGGGACATTTAGGTTGTTTCCAGTTTCTGGATAGTATGAATAAAGCCACAATGAGCTGAGCAAGCATTCTACAATATTGTTGTAGGATGGAGCATCCTTTGGGCATATTCCTAAGAGTGGTGTAGCTGGGTCTTAAGGTAGAGAGATTTCCGACTTTCCAAGGAACCACCATATTGATTTCCATAGTGACTCTACAAGTTTGCACTCCAACCAGCAATGAGGGAATGTTCCCCTTGCTCCACATCCTCACCAGCATGAGCTGTCACTTGTGTTATTGATCTTAGTCATTTGATTTGTGTTTCCCTGATGACTAAGGATGTTGAACATTTGTTTAAGTGTTTCTCAGCCATTTGAGATTCCTCTATTGAGAAATATCTGTTTAGGTCTGTGCCCCATTTTTAATTGGATTATATTTTAGATATTAGAACACTATCAGATGTGGCATTGGCAAAAATCTTTTCCCATTCTATAGGATTTTTTGTGTGATGGTGTCTTTTGCTTTACAGTGTCTCCTGTGTCAATGCTTTTAAGGCTGCTCCTCACTTTCTCTTATATAAGGTTCAGTGAAGGGTGGTAAATATGGATCTATTTGCATTCTTCTACATGAAGACAACCGATTTGACAAGCACCATTTGTTGAATATGCTCCCCCACACTGTGTCTTTCTGGCTTCTTTATAAAAATTCAGGAATCTATAGGTATATGAATTTATGTCTGGGTCTACAATTCAATTCTTTTGATCAATGTGTCTGCTTTTATGCCAATATCATGCTGTTTGAACAAGACAAGGTTCTCCACTCTCTCAATATCTATTCAATATAGTCCTTGAAGTTTTAGCTAGAACAATAAGACAACTGAAGGTGATCAAGGGGATACAAATCAGAAAGGAAGAAGGCAAAGTATCATTATTTGTGGATAATAAGATAGTATACATAAGTGATCCTAAAAATTTTACCATGGAATTCTTAAGGTTCTAAACACATTCCCCAAAGTGTCTGGATACAAGATTAACTCTAAGTAATCAGTAGTCCCCCTGTGTACTGGTATTTTTGTATCCCTGGTAGTAGTATATTTCTCCACAGATACAATAAGCCAGGTCAAGCTGAATTAAAAGGACAAGGTTAAATGAACCAAGTAGTCTCAGGTGACTCTCCAGCACCCCAGAGGTGAGGCACAGGTGGGGAGAGGGAGGAGGAGAAATCACATGGTAGGCCTAGGGTCAGGGGCTTAAGTTTCCTACAGGTGCAGTCTTGAGCTTCCAGGGGGAGGAACCACCGCTTGGCAGTCTTTCTGAAAGGGGAGGGGTTTGGAATGGAGGGGAGTGGGACCAAAAATGAGCTTCCAACTGAATACATACAAACAACAAACAGACTGAGAGAGAAATCAGGGAAAGAATACATTCACAATAGCCTCAAATAATATAAAATATCTTGAGGTAACTCTAACCAAGCAAGTGAAAGATTTGAATAAAAGAAACATCAAGTCTTTGAAGAAAGAAACTGAGGAAGATATCAGAAGCTGGACAGATCTCCCATGCTCATGGATCTGTAGGATTGGCATAGTAAAAAATGTTCACCCCACCAAAAGTAATCTACAGACTTAACACAATTGCCATCCAAATTCCAGCACAATTCTTTGCAGACCTTGAAAGGACAATTCCTAATGCCATATAGAAAAAACAAAAAGCTCAGGATAGCTCAAACAACTGTGAACAATCAGAGAACGGCTGGAGGTCTCAACATCTCTGATTTCAAGTATACTGTAGTACTATTGACCAAGACAATTTCTTATGGTCATGATGTTATTCAACTTGTGCTACAATTCAGGCAATAAGAACCAAAGGTCTTAATTAAAATAGTATAGAGCATAAGGGCAGAGTGCCCATTCTGGGAGGATCATGATTAAGGAAGGATGCTGATCTTTGGGGCCCTGTGAGTCATTCAGATGTGACTGCAGTGAAGGACCGATCAGAAGATGTTATTCATAGAGATGCTCACTGGCAAGAGGTGGGCAGCTTTTTTCCTCTTCTGTCTTCCTGTGTTGCGCTTGGCTGTTGTCAGAATAAGTAGACCATGACTGGCTGACATGTTTTGGTAACAGGGAACTGAGCTCCGAAATGGCCATTGCCCAGCAGATTTGAAATCCTCAACATTCCAGTATCTGTGGACGACATGCATGTTAACTGCTTGCTCCTGAGAAGGGTGGAATGAATTCTATCAGCAGAAGTTTCTCCTCTTTTTCAGCAGCACTGAAACAGAGTTCACCCTAAATAAAATAGAATGTTACTCTCATGGGGCAAAACCCCTTTTATTAGGTCTGATCCCCACTCCCCCATTAGCCATTACTTATCCCTTATCCAATATAATATCCAGGTAACAATGGGATGTAGTTAAAGTCTGTCTTCATATCTATTTTTTTCCCAAATGTGTTCGGCATTAGCACGTTCCTTGGAAAAGTTCTTTTGTTGACTAGTGGTTTCTATATGTATGTTTTCTGAGCTTACTCGTGTCCCAGTTTTTACGCTAAAGATAAAGACACTTTGAAGAACTCATTTGTACTATACTAACTAACCCCCATACTGCATGGGAGCTTACAAATTCAATTAAACCCAGACTTATATCTTTCATCAGCTCTTTCTTCTTAGCCTTGAGATTTCTTCATTTAGTTTCTCAGAGAGGGTTATTGCTCTTGTCTGGATTTGATCCACAATTTCTGTAACTCTGTAACCATGAAACCCACATTTGCTCTACAAATTTTGAGTGATGCTTTAGGAAAGTCCTTAATACCGTCCATTCAATTTTAATCACGGAAATAAAAACTATACTTTACTCATATTAGAAATATTAAGAAATGCTAGCAAGATTATCCTGATACTTGTATCTATGTGTATAGTACTACACAGATATTTAGGAACATAGACATTCTGTAAATATCTCTTTCCAGATCTATACATAATTATATACATTTGCATGTTGTTTATATCCCTCATACCATCATCATCATCATCATCATCATCATCATCGTCTCACTCCTCAGTGTGTAATAGGTATCTTTATATATGCAAATAACTCATAATTATTGACATTAGGAAGGGAGGAGAAAAATCTAGACAACTTTTTACTTAGAAGCAAATTATTCCTTTTTTTTTTTTTTTTGACTTTTCCTCTGTTATTGAAGTCTAGATTTTGGATCTCCCCTGTTCTTATAAAATATTCTAGGATTAGGAGAGGGATGAGCTCTTTTTTATGTATATAGTTTATTTTATTTAAATAACTTTTTCATTTAATTTACATACCGACCACAATTTCCCCTCCCTCTTCTTCCCCATTTCCCATCTACTCCTCTCCCCTTCCATTCCTTCTCTGTCTCCATTCAGAGAGGGGCAAATCTCCATGGGCTTGAACAAAGCAAGGCACATCAAGTTGAGGCAGGACCAAGCTCCTCCCCATGCTTCAAGGCTGGGCAAGGTAATCCAGGGGGGGATGAACTCTTAGCATCTAGCAATACAATGCAGTGTCCCAGGGACACCCATTAAGCACCTGACAATCATAACAACCATAATAAAATTCATGTCAGGTAACTGGACCCACGTGTTTCAGCAGCGCCACTGCCGCTGGAGTTTTTCTTTGAGTAGCAATGCTTTGCTTAAAGATAGTGATGCCCTTCTTTTGCAGCTCACACAGAACGAGCTTGCAAGCACGGACTTTGGCTGAATGGTGAGAACTTGTGATTTAGCATCTCCCTAACCCCATTGCCGACAATGACATAGCCACATGAATTCTACGTTGATTAAAAGTTTTAAAAATGCATAGAAAATCTGTCACAAAAGGAAAGTCAATACCATACTTTTGAAGTACGAAATTACTTCCAAACTCAAGAACTGAAGAAATAGCTTGCTTTAGAAATATTAAAATCCGCACCGATTTTGTCAAAATCCCAGGAGAAGGGGAAACAAACAGAAGACTGGGAACACAAGTGATACAGATTCATCAACATCAGCAGCCGCAGCAGCAGCAACAACAACAACGAGATAGTGATGCTCTTGAGGGGCAGACTTCCCAGATTCTACCAGCCCGAGCAGAGTCCTAGAACAAGGCTAGTCATTGGTGAAAGCAGGTCAGACAAATGTCTGTGGTGACTGCAGGCTATCAGAAGGTTGTTTCTTCTCTGACTTTCACTTTTGTTGCATGCTAATCAGTTACTCTTGGGTTGTTTGTGTGTACCATACCAAAGAAACTGGAGGGAGAGAGGGAGAGAAGGGTGAGAGAGAGAGAGAGAGAGAGAGAGAGAGAGAGAGAGAGAGAGAGAGAGAGAGAGTGCTGTCTCAGAGAGAAGGCATTCAACTTCACAGAAAGGAGGATGGAGGATTTTGGTCCCTCCTAAAAGAATACTGACCAGTGACAGATTGGGCCTGAGCTTCTGAGTAAGAACACACTTAGATGCTTTCTTCCTGTCTCGGCCAAGTACAGCATCCTGAGACTGAAGAGGGTAGGTTATAAAGTGGCTTGGGTGAGGAATTTGGAGAAAGACAAACCATCCATTTTAAATCTCCTCAGAGGTGACTCAGCGTAAGTGAGGCCCACTCTTTGTTTTTTTTTTTTTTTTTTTTTTTGTTTTGTTTTTTGTTTTTTGTTTTTTGAGACAGGGTTTCTCTGTGGTTTTGGAGCCTGTCCTGGAACTAGCTCTTGTAGACCAGGCTGGTCTCGAACTCCCAGAATCCACCTGCCCCTGCCTCTTGAGTGCTGGGATTAAAGGCGTGCGCCACCACTGCCCGGCCGAGGCCCACTCTTTAGACGCATGTTTTTGAGATCTTTTCTTTTCAGTTTTCTTCAATGTTTCACTGTTTTCTATATTTAGCTGTAGTAACATGTTCTAGTGCTTATTAACATTAATGTCAAATACAAGGGAAGTAGAAATTGAATCTCCGTGGCACATAGATGTCTCTTTATTTAGAGTATTGGCCATTATGTGTTTCTGCAAATACATACAGCCTAGAAATGCAGCCAAACCGTCTTGTTTGGTTTGCAAAGTAATGCTACGAATAATAATATCCGATTCATTTTAAGAGGAAGCCGTAGGACATCCCAAACCAATTTTCTAAATCTGAGATCAGTTTCATGGAAAATACAGGAGTGTGCTCTGTGATTTTATAAGAACATTCCTATTATAGTTGAATATTTATTTTATATTTCAGATACCGTGTACAAATATACCTTATTTTTAAACTATCTTTTCAACATTAGATGAGATGACTCCACTTTGAGTAAATGCATGCCACTTTGTACTTCCTCACCTCCCCCCAAAGCTTTTTTATTTAAATCCTTTTTTTAACGTTGCCATTTTCTGTCATCTACCTACTGTCTTTATAAGATCTTCAAAATGTTAGCAACACCTCTCCTTCCTAGTTTTACTTCCTTTTCATAAAAAGAAAGAGAAAAGCAAATGCACACCCACAAAAAACATGAGCAGGAATCCCACGCGGCTCGCTTTCCATGAAAGGAAACAGCTGCAGATGAAGCAGAAAGCAAATTGATTTGTTTCCTTAAATAGAAATTTGAGAACAATATTCCTCTCTTCTGTGTTCAAGTGTAGAGTCACACGCCACACTAATGGTTCATGATCATAATAATGATCACCAAGATAGGACCTTTATCTCAGAGTGAGGTCTGTTGGAGAATTTGGCTACCACATGTAGAGAAATGGGCTTCCTCGTTCTGACCCTCTGGATGGGCAGCTGTTGCCATGTGTGCCTCCAGGTGGAGGCAGAAAAAGCAGAGTTCCTGGTGCATGAACAGTGTGTGCTGTGGGGGTGGGAGGGAAGAGTACCAATTTTACAAAAACAACACCAAAAAGTGCAGACCGCATATTCCTAGAAGGCGGATTGGCTTCCTAAGAGACTTAAGAGGTGACTGGGTGGTGGTGGTGAATGCCTTTAATAGCAGCTCTTGGGAAGCAGAAACAGGTGGATCTCTGCGAGTTCAAGGCCAGCCTGGTCTACAAGACCAAGTTCCAGGACAGGCTCCAAAGCTGCAGAGACACCCTGCCTCAAACAACAACAGCAAAGAGGCAGCCGAGGAGACTAGGTCATTGCCTCTGCCTCTTCTTTTATCTTTCTCGATGGCACAAAGAGGACAAGGGGGAGAGCATGAGAGCAAGTAGTACATGACCCTTTTGCTATTAGTGCTGCCTTCTTGGGAAGCCAGCCGGGAAAACAGCAGACCCTTGAATCCTAGCATGGAAGGGCTTCTCTTGGCCCCACTGTCTGAATTTAACTAGAAAGCTCCGATTTTCCTGGGCTCTTGGCAAGCCTTCACGGCTACTCCCAATCACTCCTCATTCCCTTCTGTCTTTCAGGATTATCTTTAGGATGTCTTTGAGGGCATGACTATTGGGAAAGTCACTTTGCTCCAAATACCTTAGCTCAACCAAGATGCAGCTGGAGTTGGCTGCTTTATGAAAGAACCTCTATAATCTGTATTTAGTCCCCAAAATGAAAGGCAAGAGAGCCCGTTCAGCCACCTGCTCCCTGCTCTTGAAGTGCCCAGGGAACACGACTAAGGTTTCTTTGGATTTCCATTGTTTGTCTCTAGCTTAATAAAGTGTCCTTGGGGGCTCTTTATGTGCCAGAATGTGCAAACTTAGGTTTCTCAGGAGCATATGGGGAAAATGCTGATGGATCAAAGAAACTTGGCCTGGGGAATAAACACTCACACATATGTGCATGCACGTGTACACACACACACACATATATACATTTATACATATGAATATATTTCTCCAGTAAACCAATTTAATTCCTTGATTAATTCCCTGCCTAGTGCACTCAAATCATATTTCAATTTTGGATGTTCATTTTCATTTTGCTAAAATTATTTCCTTCAGTTCATTTTCCATGTAAAAATTTCAATGAAAATGAAGTCTTTTTAAATCAAGTCTTTAAATTCTAATATATAATTAGAGCTTTTGCACTTTGGAAATTTTGTCATATGTGTATTAGAGCCATCGAGTTAATGTATTGGAAATAAAATGTTGACATGAAGATTTGATAGAAAGGTTACAGTTTTACCAATTTTCACTAAACAATGAATTTTACTATGCCACTTTTGTTTTATTTTGATTGATTATTACTATTGATTTTGGTTATAAATTGGGCAAGTAAACAAGCTTATTTTCATTTCTTAGCTGATTTGGCTAAGAACCCTATCTTCTGTGTGAAGATTTGCTGCAACGGTGGGGGACGTGATAATTCTAAACCCTAGCCCGAATCGTCTGTCTGTTTTCCCGTCTCCTTGGGTATTGCATTCCAAAGAGACTTGTCTTAATCAGCTTGGACTGAGTTTGCTGTCACAAATACATCATAGGCGTCGGCATGTAAACAAGTGTTGGCACCATCTAAAGATGTACCCTGGGAATAGGAAGAATTTGCTTTTCAGTTCTGGAGTTGATGAGTCCAAGATCAAGAGGCTCATGGATCTTGTCTGGTGAGGACCCACAGTCTGATGTAAGATGTTTTCTCCTCTCAGCTTCACATGGAGACGAGAGATACTTGCTGTCTTCCTCTTTGTAAACACCATCCATCACAAGGGAACTACCTAATACTGTCACACTCATGTGTTTTAACACACACACATTTTGGAGTGATCCAACCCTTCATCGCATTGCATGGCTTCTTGCTGTCTGAGCGGAGAGCTAATGACTGATCGTAAATGCTGAGCCCTGTCCCTACTTATCTGTTTTTAAGATAAAACCTAGGAATTTAAAGAGGCAAAATCAATTCTAGTTCCTTCTTTCTCTAGTTTTATTCCCTCTCTCTTCTCTCAACTTTTCAGCTTTATCAAAGGTTCTCAGGCCCTTTCTTTCATTGCTTAGTCTTTGTTCTAGCCTTTTTCCTGCCAGCTCTAGACTGCCCTCTCTCTTTCAACTTCCTGGGTTTCAGGCTCTGTCTTATACAATTCTCTGAGGCAAGTACTGTACTGTTTCCTCTAATGCCTTAGCCATTAGTTCCTACTCAAAGCCATTGAGCCATGTGCTCAATGCCAGATAACACCTGAAGGAGGAATTGGACCCCTGGAGGAGACAATCAGATCTTCTAGAATGTGTATAGTGATCTCACCTCTAAGACACCACTGTCCAATCCAAGGTCACAGAGATTTCTTCTTGTTTTCTTTTAGCTTGGAAGTTTTAGCTCTTTTCCTTAGGTGCATGGTGTGAGTTCATTTATATATGTGGTGAAAGATAGGTCCATCTTTGTTCTTTTTCTTTTGCATATTTGGTAATACAGGAATCAAATCCAGGGTCTTGTGCATGCATGCTGGAATAACGTCTTCTTTGGTGTGTGTGAATATCCAGTTGTCTTAAGGGCATTTGTTGAAAAGCTGTCTTTTGCCCATTTAATGCATACCAACCTTGTTCCAGATCAATTGCTGACGAGCATAAGGATGTAAGGATTTGTAGGGAAATGTCAGCTCAGTTTCGTGTGTGTGTGTGCAAATACACATAGAATACTCACTTGTGTGAAAACACATATAGAATCTTTTCTCATTTTCACTGGGCCTTGATTCCTATGGAAAGGCCTCTCACTGAATGTTGTGCTCACAGATTTAGGCTATGTGGGTTAGCCAGCAAAGGATCCTCTGTCTCCTCGCCCTCACTGTGGGCATTATAGGAGTCTGCTGCTGTTTTGCACATTTGTGCATAGGTTCTGGGAATCAAACTCAGTTTCACATGCTTGCACAGCAAATACTATACCTAGTGAGCTGTGCCCTCAGCTTTTTAATTAGATTGTTCCAAATTCAGTGTATACTCTTATGCCAGGACAATTATCCTGACGATGATAGATTTGTGGTAATTCTTGAAAATGAGAAATGTGAGTTCTATAATTTTGTCCTTTTTTAAAAAGTGTTTTGGATATTGTGAATTTTCCTGTCCAGGTGATTGACAGGCCTGCCTCTTAAGGCGGGGAAAACTGTATGCCTTTCATCTTTACCAGAAAGATTATAGCTAGATATTAATTTTAGAACATCTCCACCCTAGCCTGGAGATAAAGCTGACATTTTGTTCCTCATCCTCATTGTCCTTTCTCTTGTTTTTCTCGTCTTTCTTAAGATGTTTTCGTTAATTCCTTGAGAATTTCATACATACACACAATGTATTTTAGTCATATTCATTTCCTACTCTTTACCCTATATTCTCTCAAATCCACCCCAGCCTCAACTTTGTGTTTGGTTTTTATAACCCATTGGGTCTAATTTATGTGTCCATGTACTCACATATATGAGGCCATCCACTGGAGTGTGGTCTACATACCAGTAGATAACCCCTTAAAGAAAACCATCTTTCCTGAAAGAATTATCAACTGTTGATAGCTAAATGTGGGGTACATGGGCCCATCTCTTTCAGTGTTAGAATGTTGGCTGGTACTGCCCAGGCAACCAACCACGGTTGCTCCAAATTCATGACAACAGTGATCCTGTTGTATCTAAAATATACTGTTTTTCTCTGGTCCTTCCCAATCTCTGGCTTTAACATCTTTTCACCCCCTCTTCTGTGATGGTCCCTGAGCTTTGGGGAGCACTTGATAAGATGTAGATGTGCCGTTTTATGCCTGAGTACTCCACACACATTTATTCTCTGCTCTTTGATCAATTTAAATCTCTGTACGATGTTTTCTGTATTACCTGTGTTCTGTATTATCTTTACTGTATTATCTTCAATGAAGGCTGAAGGCTTTCATTGGATACAGAAAAGTGAATTTTGAGGACAGTTTGATACTATCGATTTAGTGTTTAGTAGTGATAGGTTTGTCACTGGGGCCTGTGAGATCATCAACCATGAGTTCTCGATCAGACTTACACTGCCATGCATGGGTTACCTCCTGTCAAGTAGGTTTAATTCCAATCAGATAGTGGTTGTTGTTTTTTCCCATAACATTAATGCCAGTATTAAATCCATGGGCATATCTTGCCACGTGGGTCATTAAAGCTCCTACAAAGGCTAACCTGCAAGGAGGCAGCTTACTCATCAGTACCATTTCTCCAAGTCCTGTAAGCAAAGTGTATGGAGTCTTCAACAATATGGTCTTACCATCGAGTTCTGGTGAGAAACAACAACAAAAACAATGACAAAAACTGGTATTGCGTTGGGTCTCTAGGTCACCTCTGACCAATGGCATCCCATTTGGAGTGGACTTTTTTTTTTTTTTTGGCAACCTATGACTTCTGAGAGGGGCATTATCTATTTCATAGATTAACTCCAAATAAATCTTATGTATGAGAACACATGTATAGACACACATGTATATATGTCTTCATATGAAGCTGATACAATAGTTGATCGGGGGAACTGTGGCCCTCTGATAACTCGACTTCAGTCTTGGGACACCAGTACCAGAATTCTTCAGAATTTTGAAGCTATTCAGTTTTGACCTTTTTAGCCCTGAAATTGTAGTGAATCAATGTGGCATTCCCAGGAGCCTAACAAAAGGGTACCATGATGTACCTTCTAAGCCATGTACATGTATTGGGATGTCCCAAGATCTGTATTAATCTCTTTCATTTTCTAAATCTTGGATAGTTATACACCTTTCTCTAGTTGCAGTGATACATGATGGTGTTTTGGCTCTGTTGGTGCATGTAATACAGTTTCAAGCTAAAACATTTCAGATTGTTCTAGTTCATAAAATATTATCCAAAATACAAGAAATTCACCATTTTCTGGTGGTTATGAAATTCCTGGAACAGGAATGTGTCTGAGTACAGACAGCAGTTTGGTCTGTCCCATATGCCTACAGCTTTTAGTAGCTAAAATTGCTGCTGGGAGATTGAGTTCTCATGTTGTCTTTTCAGACATATTAAAGTGCTTATACGTTAACGACAAAATTGGAGTTCTCCACAGATGATTGAACAATGTCCATATATGTAATGTCTCTTGACCTTCCTATCAATGTAATGTCTATGCTCTAAGATGAACATCCCAAAAGAAAGTATCAGAAGAGTGAACATTTCAAGTCCTGAGGCATTATGTGGATGCAAAATACCACTGTCACTTCAAGGGAATAGGAGACATTGTATTCTGAGCCAAATATGACTGAGTCAAATCCATAAACACAGATTAAGGTTATCCCAAATAACATGTTTCATTGTCAGAAGGGCCACATGAGTTTCTATAGCTACAGAATGAAGGAAGTCATAAATCAACACAGATATCAGATGCATTGTTGGGAACTTAAAGTGGTTTACACTAGAAAAGGGAAATCTCTTCTGTGCATTTTAGACATTAAAACGTTCTTAGTTTCAGGGTGGGTGAAGACAGGAGTCCGCTAAATTTAACAATACATTCCAAAGGTGGTATGTAATAGTCGCCACTCTGTTAGGTCAGGGACAGAGGATGGTGGTAAATGGTTATTAAGGAAACTAAAGATAGTCCAAGGTAGTTTTGGTTCTTGATCTGTAACATTCCACGTCTGCACAGTGTTCTAGGCAGCAAATCAGCCCGCTGGATATGAAGCAATGTGGCACCTTTATAGAAATCCATGTTACAGTTTCCGTCATAATCAATTAGACGCGGTAATCAAAAGCCCAGGCAGACTCAAGGAGAGTTCATATACTTCGTCTTTTAGTGATATCCAGGGACTTACTGGAGAAGAACATGTGTGGCTAGCCATTGAAAGCAAAGTCATCCAAGGCACCAGGATCCAGGGCTTTCTGTCGGAATATTGTCTGCTATAAAATCATGCTTAAGGAACCAGAACTGATATCTTTATGTTCTGAGTTCCAAGCCCTTAGTAAATGCTGGAATTAAGAGAGTAAAGTTCAGAAGAAAACGCTAAGTGTGAAAAATAGGATAGAAGTGACAGTCTGTCTTGGCTTTCCACCCCATGAGATGAGCAGCGAAGCCTTCGCCTTCACCTCTCTGCCTCTGTGTTTTCATCTCCTTCCCTTTCCAGCCATGACCTCAGCATTCACCTCTCCCGCAGCTCTTGGGCATGACCTTTAATTTTTGTTTCTCCTTTAGCTTCATCTTGGCAGAATTCTGTATCTGGATCACCTCAACCCATCACCTTTTGACTCTACTCAGAAATATTGACCATTTATAAATAAAACCGACCCAGGGTTCCAGGGCGGTGCCACAACAGCACGGTGGATGCTTCTTTGACCCAGTTTGGACAGATGTGTAGGTCAGCTGGCTTAGCTCCAGGCTTTGGTTTATCTGAGGTCTAGGTTGAAGGGGCAGCAGCTACCTGAGATGGGTTCTCCTTAAAGTGGCCAGAAGCTCCCAGAAAACTCAGCAGAAACGTGGAGTTCCTTCAGGACCTCTGGTGGACACCGACACACTGTGCCTCGTGTTCTTATGTCGCTGCTCAAAGGAAGTCAAATCATGAAGCTTAACAACAGCATAATGCACACCAATATTGTAGTCAGGCCGCTGTCTCCAATCTTCTGTGTTTCCAGTTGGCATTTTCTACCATTTTTCCCCCAAAGAACCATTTCTAATTTTCTTGAATATACCCTTTTCTTCTTTCTTTATGAACTACATTATTCTGGGACAATGAGGCAGAAGTCAGCCTCAAAGGCAAATTAGAGCTCTTTGAGCAGACACCTTAGGAACTTCGAGAGTGACTCTTACGGCATGCACTTCTATGCGTGAATCACTTCTGTCTTCACAGGAATTACAGTCGCTGCTCATTCTAGTGCTAATCTCTCTGACTCTTTTTTGGATCCTATCTGTCCCCTCTCTGACTTTTAATTCTCCTGTTTTATAGTTTTAAATGATTCCTTTCTTTTTAGCATAAAGACTACCAGGCAGTATGAATTCTAAAAGCTATCAACCCTCCAGTTACATATTATTTTATTACATGAATTGAATGAAAATGTCCCCCCACCCCATAGGCCTTTGTATTTGCAGGCTTGATGCCCAGTTAGTGAACTGTTTGAGAAGAATCAGAACGATTAGGAGATGTGGACTTACTGGAGGAAATGTCTCAGGAGTGGGCTCTGAGGTTTCAAAAGCCCATTCAGGCCCAGACTCTGCCCGCCCCCACCCCCTGGAGGCTGCTGCCAGTGGATCAGGACGTAGAGCTCCCAGATTACTGGTCCAGCAGCATTGCCAGTTTGCTCCCCTCCGTGATGATAATGGACTGAACTTCTGAAACTGCAAACAAGCCCCCGGATAAATGTTTTCTAGTTTCAGAGTTTCTTCGGACGTGTTATCTCTTCACAGCAACAGAACTAAGACATCACCCCATACTGCCACCTTCGTCCCTGTCCCCTTTGCAACTGGCTGTCTTCTAATAACCCCCCTTCCTGCTTTCTTATTACATACACGCCGTTACGGAATTCCTTATATCCCTTAAGATCTATGCTGCCCCTTAATGATCCCTTTCTTAATTCACGACTACTCAAAGGTATATAAATTTCTACACACACACACATACATATGGGTGAAGGTGGAAGAGAGAGTTTTAAATCTAGTTTCTGGATATAAAAGAAAAGATTCTTCTGAGCTTGACATATTTTGCTTAATATACTGACTTCCAGTTACTTCCATTTTTCTATATATGTCATGACTCAGCTTTTCTTTGTGGGGGCATAAAAATCTACCATGTACATGTATCATATTTTTATTATCAATTCAAGATCTGGACTGTCTCATATGCTGATGACAGTAAATGCTATTGCAAATGCTATTGCAATAAACATGGACATCTAAGCATCTCTGAAATAGGTTGATTGTAGAGTCCTTTTGGGGATGTATTATGGACACAGTCCTTTTGGGCATTCACCACAAACATAGTCCTTTGGGGCATTTACCATGAACATAGTCCTTTTGGGCATTTACCATGGACATAGTCCTTTGGGGCATGTGTACCATAGTCCTTTTGGCCATGTACTGCAGATATAACTGTTTCATATGATAATTCTGCCTTCAGTTTTGTGAGGAATCTCCATACTGATTTCCATAGCAGCTGCAAAATTTTACACTCTGATTAGAAGTAAACATGGCTCCTCTTTTCCCACATCTTTGCCACAATTTGTTGTTATTTGTTTACTCAAGTGGTAGCCATTCTGATTGGGGAGAATTGCAGTGCAGTTTTAAGTTGCATTTCCCTAATGATATTGGATGTTTTTTCTTTCTTTCAAGTATTTATTGGCCACTTTCATTTTTGTTCGAACTGTTTTTACAGTTACTTCATGCATTTACTGATTGGGCCATTTGGTTTTGATATTTAACTATTACGGTTCACAGGTAGTAATTCCTTGTCTAAAGTGTAGTTGGCAGAGGTTCGTTTCTTCCCGTTCTGTAGGCTATTTCTTTGCTCTGGCCATTGTTTCATCTCTTGTTATCACTAGACCTTAAGGCTGGGAAATCCCAGGTTCCTGAAGCCAATTCAGTCAGCTAAGATGATGGATCTATGAGGGGAAGATCATCACAAGCCCCAGGGGTTACGGCCACAGGCTCTTATTAATATATTATCTCATCCTTCCTTAGGCTCGGGAGTCTGGATATGGCATAGCTGAACCCTATGGTCACAGTCTAAGCAAATTACAGTTTGGAGCTAAAGTCTCATTTGAGGTTTGGGACATCTTAATTCACTGGTGGTTGGGAGAGACCAGTTCTTTGCAGCTGTAAGGGCAACATGCCTCTTTTATTTCTGGAGATGAATCAGCCCCTGCCCTCAGCTGCTGCATGTCATGTCTCCTCTCAGAGGGCTATCAGAAGGCTTCACAATGTGGTCACTCCTTGACCACAGCTGAGGGTGGTTCTTGTTTTGAATCTCTTTATCTCGACTCTATTTGAGGTGGCTTATATGTTTATATCAGACCTACCCAGGAAAATGTCCCTTTTTTTTGACTAACGCAAAGAGAAATAATTGAGCTACATCTGTACAATTTTATCTCTCTTGGAATATGATATAAAATGTGAATTCACATGCTTCATGTGTGATTTCCTAAGACTGGCCTGTACTCAGCACAAGGGAATTACACAGGGTATGCACAGCAGAGAGGGTTACTAAGGTAAATTTACAATTGTCCTTACCATTTATTAGAACACCAAATTTACATGTCCCTTGTACATGTAAAACTTTCAGAGACCACACAATTACTTCCATAATGGGTATTTGGTGTGGGAGGTCCTTCTGTCTATGTGTTGCTTTCATTGGTTAATGAATAAAGAAACTGGTTTGGCCTGATAGGGTAGAACAGAACTTAGGTAGGTGGAGAAAACTAAATGGCATGCTGGGAGAAAGGAGGCAGAGTCAGAGAGAAGCCATGTAGTCCTGCCGGAGCCAGACAGAACTTTAGCCGATAAGCCACAGCCACTTGGTTGTTGAAATATGAGCAGCGGGGCTGCGTCCCCAACACCCCGACCGCTTGGCTAGCTTATGCCCGAAATAACAACACACAAACTGTATTCATTTAAAGAACTGCTTGGCCCATGAACTCTAGCCCTTACAGGCTAATTCTCGCACCTGGACTAGCCCATTTCTAATAATGTGTGTAAGCACCCCAAGGTGCGCTTACCGGGAAGATTCTAGCCTACATCCATCTTCATCGCGTGTGCCTCAGAGAGCAGAGCTATCGCGTCTACCCGGGAGAGCTGAGCATGGCGTCTGTGATCCAGCCGGAGAGCAGAGTCTCTCCAGGAGCAGAGCAGAGTCTGACCTCACTTCCTCTTCCGCCCAGAATTCTATTCTGTTTACTCCTCCCATCTATGTTCCAAGCCATGAGGCCAAGCAGCTGGTTTATTATAACTTAACCAATGACATCAACAGATTGATATATGACACTCCCACATCACTTGGTGATACACAGATTAATAGAAATGGGTTAAATAAATATGTAAGAGTCAGTCAGTAAGAAGCTAGAGCTAATGGGCCAAACAGTGATTTAATTAATATGGTTTCTGTGTGATTATTTCAGTTCTGGGTAGCCAGGACAAACAAGTGGCCTCCTTACTACAGATATTTATTAATTATGGTGAGATAGAAAGTGAATGTACAAATAAAATAAAATAAATAGAAGCTCGAGTTGGCATTTAACATTTTGTGCTTAATAATTTGTGATTTTAATTTTTAAAATTTAGGGTCTTTTTTTTCTAACTGTCATTATAAAAATTTGGTTTCTCCTCGTTGGATTTTTTCCCCTTGAATTATATTTTTACTTATTTATTCTTTGGTTTTATTCCCTCACTTAAATGCTAATGTTCTCCAGTAACTACCCCCTGAAAGCAAGTTCAAGGAATTGATAATTTGAATTCATTTTCATCTGAAAATAAGTGTGTTCTTATTGTTTTACATACTTCAGAAGGATGTCACATTCTGAGTTGATGTACCTTTTCCTTGAAAGTCTGAAGAAGCTGTACTCTCTCTTAGGGCTCACGTCGATGAGGTCATGAAGGATTCAAGGTGAAGGTGGTAAAGACTGAACCAAGACTGTACCTGGAGACGAAACTACAGACTATGGGAGAAGGAGGAGGGTGAGTGCCCGCCAGAACCCTAGAGAGCATGCGCTAAGAAGTGATGGAGGGGCAGTGGATGACTAGTCACGTCCAATACTGCTGAGAGGTCTAAACTGTCTGAAAACAAGACCGGAATTTCAGCCTCAGGCTGGCCCTCCTGACTAGTAGGATTGAGAGATGCTGGAGTGGGGGTGGGTGGGGAATTCACAGCAGGACAGGAGCAGGAAAAGTTTTTGGTGATTTGTCCAGGGGTATGCAAGGGAAAGGATGAGACCTTTCCTTGTTTGCTTTAAGAGGTTGCTAGAATTGCTAGATGTGATGAAGGATAAAAGAAGATTTAGTGAGGAAATAAGATCGAGGAGCGAAGCAAAGTAATGCATCGCGTTAACAGTGCAGAAAGAGGGGTTAGTGATTAAAATGAATAATAGACTCATTTGATAGTTGCATTAAGAAAACAATGGGGGTAGCTACAGATATGACAGTCTGTGGATTCTGTTCGAAGAAAAGAAAACAACACGTAACTGCCCAGGCATCATGTAGAGTGTAAAGCTTGAACCTTTTCAGAGGGACAATGGTTAGAATGCTAAGTGGTGCTGCGAGCCCTTGTTGAAGTTGGTAAGCTTACATTTTTAATGACATCTTTTATTCTAGTTATATAATTTCTCCCTGAAATATGTACTCCATTAAAAATTCTCATCAGAATCCCATGAAAGCTTTTCGCTGTCTCTCAGATGAGACTGGATGACTCGGACTTCTTCCCATGAGGCCATTTGTCTTTCCACTTTTCCCTGTTTGTTTTCTTTGTTGTCAAAGCACAGCATAGCACCTTGCCAAGACATGTACAGCTCTTTATGGTCAGGCTGCTTTGACTCAGCCCATCTCATCTCTGTGCTTGCCTTACCCATAGGGCAAGACTAACAAGCTACATGTGAGTTAACCATCACCCCAGTAGTGCACGGGTACTTTCTCAACAGCTAAGCACTAGTGACCTCAGTGGCGGGGACATCTTAATGGCACAGATATTGGTTGAACCTACATCATCAGTTACAGACACCACATCAATTCTTAATTTCCTTTTTCTAGATCTCCCTGACTAGGGTGCTGGACTTTGGTGTTTAGATGCTTCTCCTCAATGCAATTTAGAACACAATACAGTTGTTGTGACTGGCTAATTTTGGACGTCTTTTCAGCTCCATTAGAAGCACAAAACAGAATTAGATGATTTGTTCTGGATCTTCCAAGATTTGTATAGCGGTCTCACGGAAGGCTAGGGAAGAAAACCAAACTGAATGAAAGCCAAGAGGGCCTGATATCAGCAGACTACCAAAGTGCCATAGGGCATGGTGTTTCGTCGATGAAGGGTTAGAAATTCTCAGAATGTGTGAGATAGTAGCAGAGGGGTCATATGCAGTGCACAGTCACAGCAGATAACAATTCGGGATTATCCATGGTCCTTGGAAACAGAGATGCCCTTGATGCTGCTTGCAAGATCACTTCCTGTGGAGTCAGGGGGCAGAAGGCAGATCACAGCAAGGTGAGCAGCAGAGCGCTTATTAAGCACGGAAGCTAACAAGCAAGGTGGGGTGCTTGCAGAAGCATGGCAGTACAAAGGTAGATGGAAAAGAAGATTGCGGGTTACAGGGAGGCATGTGCTCCTCAGGACTGGTGACGTGTAACCGCCCATGTGTACTTAGCTATGCCTGTAAATGGTAGGAAGGAGCAACAAGACGGGGTGAGGACAATGGTAGGAAGACAGAAAGGAAGGGAGGAAGGGGGACAGGGGAGAAAAGGGACAGGCAAGGAAAGAGGAACAAATGATGAAACAAGGTCTCTGAAGGGAAATCCAGTGAGTGAGGGAGAGAGAGAGAGAGAGAGAGAGAGAGAGAGAGAGAGATATTGATTGAGGGAGAGAGAGAGACTTAAGTAGGAAGAAATTCCATGAAGGGCTAGAGAGACAGCTCTATGGTTGAGAGGGTTTTCTGCTCTTGCAGAAAGCTGGGTGGGGTTCGGTTCTCAGCACCCGTTTTAGCTGGCTTGTAGCTCCCTGAAGCTCCAGTTCCAGGGCATCTGACTCGCTCTTCTGGTCTCTGCCAGTACCTTCTGTTGTGGGTGTTTTACTCTTTTTGTCTTTTTTAGAGGGGCCGCCATCCAGCTCCCAAATAAACCACACACAGAGGCTGATTCTTAGGTTAATGGATGCCTGACCTTAGCTTGGCTTGTTTCTTGCTCGCTTTTCTTAAATTATGGTGTCTACCTTTTACCTCTGGGCTTTTATCTTTCTAACCTCTATATATCTTTCTTTCCTTCTTACTCAGTGGCTGGTTGGCTGAGTGATTGGTCCCTGATGTCCTCTCCTTGTTCTCTTGCTGGTCCTTGCTCTCTCCTCCCAGATTTCTCCTTCAGTTTTTTTTCTCTCTTCCTGCCAGCCCCGCCTATCCTTGCTCCTGCCTCCCTATTGGCTGTTCGTCTCTTTATTAGGCCCATCAGGTGCTTTAGACAGACACAGTAGCACAGCTTCGCAGAGTTAAACGAATGCAGCGTAAATAAAAGTCACACACCTGAAAATAACATTCCCCAGCAGCCTTCACTCACGTGCACGTATGCACACTCACAAACACACACACGGTGAAAAACTAAATTCTAAAAGAAAATAAGGAAGAAACCCTCTAGAAGGTTGCAAATAAATGAAGTGCACTATAGGAGTATAGAGATAAGGAGGAAAGGCCCTCTGTTGTGCTCTCACTTTGTGTGTGTGTGTGTGTGTGTGTGTGCACATGTGCGTGCACCTGTATGTGCAGAGGTCAACATTAGATGCCTTCCTCAATTATGTTCTACCATATTTTATTAATTATTTATCTATTTGGTTGTTTATTTTTGAGCAGAGTTTCTCCTAAAACCTGGTACGCACTGGTTCTACTAGACAGGCTATGCAGCCAGCCCTGGGGATCCTCTGATTTCTACTTCCCCAGAAATAGGATTATAAACACATGCCACAATACCTGGCTTTTTTAAAACAAAGCAAATCATGGGATCTAGGGCTTGAACTCAGGTCCTCATACTTTTGTATGACAGGCGCTTTACCAACTGAGTCAGCTCACCACTGCTGGAACAGAACGTCCTATCTATCAGTAAGGGGAGGGTATCACAACCGGTACAGCTTGGGTAGGTCCTGAAACCCTAACTAAGGGCGGTGAGGGGATCCAGAATGGACAGATACATAGAGACAGATACAGAAAAGCTGGCGGTCATATGGGGGTGCAGTCATGCTGATGAAGTAGCACCTACTATTGCCAGGAACCTGGAACTTCAGCGTCTTTATTGGATGCAGTCCAGGGATAGGGGATGCTAGGGATAGTCTCGGTAGGAGTTCTCTGTAGGTGAGTAGTTTCAGCCTGTAAACATCCTGGAGGAGGAAGCTGCAATTGCTAGTTTTTGTACCCAGTAATCAACTGTCCATAAACATATGTACTTGAACCCCCAAGGCAAGCTTTGTCATCTTCTCTGAGCCCAGCCCATATGGGGAATGGCTTGGCCAATTCCCTCGGGATCCTAGGTCTTTGAGTCCATGTCTCTGTCAGCACTACATATTCATATGCTTGGCTCCCTACAGCGAGGGAGAAGGAATTAAGTCAGGGATTTACAGAACATGTTCTGAAGAAAAGGGGAAAGCGAAATGTTGATGAACCCAAAGAAGTGTAGACTGATGGCAGCTGGGCTTGGAGACTACGGATCGGAATAACTCAGGCTATAAGTTCTCATGATGGCAGCTTCCAGCATCATGATTTCTGCCTGTATGGTATAGACATTTTCATAAGACATTGTTCTTTTTCATTTGGGAGATATACAACCATATTATCTCCTGGGATATGGCCATTTTCAAATCTATAATAAATGCCAATTTTGATTTCTCCAAGGATACAGCTCGCAGGATTTATCACGGATGCCTCTTATGAAATAATCATGAAATACGCTATCTAAGAAATCTTGCAAATTGCACCAGCTAAACAGATGGCACAGCTCTGCAATAGAAGCAGCAATGGCCTCACCAGCTGTGAGGTTTGTTTTCAAAGTTTAAATCACTAGACAGTGGGTGCTGGTGGTGTTGACAAGTGAGTTTCCAAGTCCTACAAGTTCTACGTAATGTAATAGGCCACGGTTAGGAGAGAGCGGAGTACAAGTGTCGCTTCATTGTATTCTGTGTGCCGGAGAGGCTTGTGGAAGATGCAATAATCTGCTTATGTTGAATATGCTTCAAAAAAGGGAAAAAATAAAACCACTTAGAGCATTTAAGAGGCATCTGGCTGTATAAACGGCCCCACCAGGTCTCAAACTTTGATTTCCACATTGGCACCTGTGATAGTCTACTAGCCTTGAGTGATTAGCCAGTATCATGTGTGTGTGTGTGTGTGTGTGTATGTATCTGTTTGCATGTATGTGGGGACATGTGCACGTGTGTGCACATGCATGTGGAAGCTCAAGGCTGATGTTGGGAGTCATCCCATTGAGGCAGAGTCTCTCAGGCAAAGCCAAAGCTCACTAATATGGTGACTCTCGCCAGCCAGCCTTCTGTGGGGATCCCCAGTCTCTGTTTTTTTTTTTTTTTGAAGCTGGAATTACATGAAGAGCATGACACCTACCTGGCAGTTGCATGAGTTCTGGGGTTTGAAACCCTGCTCTTCATGACTGTGCAGCCTACAGGAAGCCCATCTCTCTAGCTCATTAACTCTGCTTTCTTCTTTATCTTATCCCTGAATTTAAGGGCAAGTCCTACTCTCTCATCTCCATGTAACAAACCACTGCACAGATGTGAAACCTTATTTGGATAATATCAATAAAGCTCACTAATGGCTGGTCAGCTTGCTGTCACTACAAAAAATATTCCAGACAGTTAACTTATAAAGACAAGGTTGATGTGTGTGTGTGTGTGTGTGTGTGTGTGTGTGTGTTCAGGCTTAGGAGTTCCAGCCCATGACCAATTGGTCCTGTGTAGTTGGGTCTGGTTGAGATAGCATGGCATAGATCAGGACATGTGGGATGAGACCCCCTCATCTCAGTGATAAAATAGACAAACCAAAGGAATTGGAATCCTACCATGTGTTTCCAGGAAGGCTCCCAGTGGCCTTAACTTTCAGGAGACTCCCACTTCTTCAATTCTCCTACTTCTAACATCACTAAGCTGAAGATGAAATAATTAATAGTGACTTAACAAGTAAGTTATTGAGGAAGTAGTCAACATCCAAAGCAAAATAATAACTATTACTTCCTGTATCCAGAGCTCAATACTTTAAAGCTCTCTAATCCTTTTATCTGCCATAAAGCTAAGGACCATTGTGGATGTTAATATACATGTGTGTCACTTCCCTAGTAGACATCAAACCTGGTCAAGGACAAAGGAATTAAACATCTCTGGCATTTTTCTGGGCTGTAGATCTCATGCTTTTTGTATTCTCTGATAAGCAAGTTTAGTTTATTGAATAACAAAATGAATAAGAGAAAAAGAAAAAGAAGACACAGAATGATTTTGAATATTTAAGCTCTAGTTCTCAGTCATGATATTTTGTTGTTGTTGTTTTAGAGACAGGGTTTCACTGTAGCTTTGGAGCCTGTCCTGGAACTAGCTCTTGTAGACCAGGCTGGCCTCGTACTCACAGGAATCCTCCTGCCTCAGCCTCCTGAGTGCTGGAATTAAAGGCATGCACCACCACCACCCGGCTTTCAGTCATGATTTTTTTTTATGTAAACTTCAAGCTCTTTGAGGATAGGACTTTTGCTTGTTTCATCAGAGTTCAGGGCACACGGTATATACTCAATACACACTTGCTGATTGGCTGGCTCACATATTGGTGATGCAATTTTTCTCTAAAGAGTGGAGGGCTAAGGATCCTATGACCTAACTAGAAGTCAGAATTCACTCAGAACCTCTTGTGTCTTTCCTCTTCAAAGATCACACCTATCTTTAAGTAAGTGTTTGCTACATGTTCTTTGGGAAGTGATTACCAGGTACGGGTGCATTGCCCAGTGTCCCCTCTGAGCTGTGAGTAACGATTTATCTTCTGGTCTATCACTCCTATTCACGTGTCCTCTACTGTTCTGGCAGTATTGTGCTGCCCATGGCATTTAGTGACAACTTGTTATACATAGTAACAATGACTTAAAACAAGTTACACATGAACAGGGGGCCCTTTACATGAAAGTGTACAACACAAGCAACTTTTGGGAATGATTAATTTACAAAATAGCTAAGTTCTATGAGGACAATACACAGAAATTGGAAATAATCACAGAAGTCTGTGTTGTTAAAAAAAATGGATAAGTGTAATTTCCAACCGAATGATGAGGCTTGGCTCATTTTCATTCACTTGTTATGAAACTCTAAAATGAAAGAGGCAGTAGATCTGAGAATCGTTTATTGTTTAAGATGATTTAATCTATTAGGAGGCATCATTTGTGGTGAGAATATCAGAGTTTTCATACAAAGCAACTAAACAACTCTGTATTGGTTAGTATAAAGGAAAACACATTTTAAACAGCTTCCTTCTGTTTTTGGCAAAGGTTAGGGCAAATTCTGATGACAAAGGGCCAAAGCTCTTTGTGTGGAGAGTCCAGTGGTTGAGCTTTGACTACATGACTTCTGCATTTCCCCACCGTGGGACAATATGCGGGGATGAAGCCATCGCCATCATTCCTGGAGGCATGCCACTGGACTCCAAGTGGGGTACAAGTGACACTCAAAGTTAAGCCAGAGGCAACTTGCTTCCCTGTGAGGCCGGCTTTTGAAAATTTATAGTTCCCTCTCTCTTTTCCCTGTTCTAGTACCTGTCAAAGACAGGAGCGTGTTGGTTTTTGATAGCCAGAGGAAAGAAACATACGCGACAGACCACCCCCTGCAATGGTTTTGGACGGAGTGAAGAGTCATTAGTTCCTCATAAAACACATGGGGCAATGAATCACGGGTCTTCCCTGCTTCCCCTTAGATGTGACTATTAGTAGAAACAGTGACCTGAAGTTTTCCAAACAGCCTTTAGCTGTTGTTTGCATGTTATGGCTATCAAGAATTGCCCGATGAATTGCTTCAGAAGAGAGTATCTTATTGCATGCCCTCTAATGCTGCTCTGTATATTTAATTCCTCAAAGAAACATTTTAGCATAGAGAAAATATTGATACCCACCAGAGGACAAATTCTAATATAATTTAGTTCCCAAGTAAAGAGTTGCAGTATTAAGAATAAAGTCATGTCTCCAACAAGCTGGAACGATGTCTGTACATAAACTAAAGGATCACCAATATTCACAAAAAAAAAAAAAAAACCTAGTCTGAGAATCAACCATCCAGTCTTCATTCTGGGACTTCTAGGGCATTTAAACTATAAATAAGCAGCAGAGGCAAATTTGTCAACTATAGATGCAATAGGAATGCAATATCCATAAATGAACATAAAAGAAAGCTAACATTCTAGAGAGCAAATTAGAGAATACTTGTCCTGAAACTCACTCCTGCCTAGAATCAATTTCTCATTATTAGACTGCTTAGTGGAGTAGTCTTATAAACGTATTGGAAAGCCATTAGACAACAAGCATATGAAGGAACGGCTAACTTCATTAGCTATCCAGTTACTATCAATCATGGCTATGAGAAGATGCTATTTTACACCAATTTGTTTGTAAAAGCAATTAAGAGTTTGATAATTCCAGTTGTTGAAGAGAGGTGGATCAATATCTTTACACCAGGGGCAAGAGGAGGAAAGTATGCTTCTGCCTTGGAAAATAATTTGAGGTTTTGTAAAAATTAACTGTTATGTGTCTTAGGGTCTATCTACTTCTCATCTAGATATAAATTCACATGGCACAATTGCTTAACATAATAACATAAATAAATTAAATGTTTATAGTAACAGTGGTAATGATTTCACAAAGAAAGGAAAAAAATAATCTTTACAGGGTTGATGTGATGACTTCATGGATAAAACCATTTGTTTCACAAGCTTTCAGGACCTGAGTTCAATCCCTATAACCCGTGTAAACAGTCAGATACCTCTGTGCACATCTACAATTCAAGCATTCCTACTGGAAGAGGGAAGGTAAAGACAGAAGAATTTCCCAGACTCTGGAAGGCTAGGTAACAGTGTACCCAGACGCTGGAAGGCTAGGTAACAATGTAGCAAATGCTGGAAGGCTAGGCAACAATGTAGCAAAGGCTCGAAGGCTAGGCAACAATGTAGCAAAGGCTCGAAGGCTAGGCAACAATGTAGCAGACGCTCAAAGGCTAGGTAACAATGTAGCAAACACTCGAAGGCTAGGCAACAATGTAGCAGACGCTCAAAGACTAGGTAACAATGTAGCAGACACTCGAAAGTTAGGTTAACGGTATAGCAGACGGCTGGAAGGCTAGGTAACAGTGTAGCAGACCCAAGAGAGACCTTGCTTTAAAATAAGATGGAAGGACAGAATTGACTTTGATAAATTGTCCTGTAATCTCCATGTGTGCTTTGTAGTGTTATATATCCTACTCAACACATCCACACATTGAGCCCACCCCCCACAATAAGTGAATATATTTAAAAAGTTACAAAAGGAAAACAACTAGGACTTGGAAGAGGGCTCAGTTTGGCAAATGCTTGTTTCACAGTCATGATGACTTGACACACAGCTAAATTTATTTATGGGGCTTGCTTAGCTAGCTTAGCCTAGTAGTAGTAAGTTCTAGCCAGCTCTCACTTCTTCTCTCTCTCTCTCTCTCTCTCTCTCTCTCTCTCTCTCTCTCTCTCACACACACACACACACACACACACCAAGTCAAACAAAACAAAAACAAGTTAGTACCTGAGGAATGATATCTAAGGCTGATCTCTTGCTTCCACACCCATGTGCAGAGATACCTGCATTTGCACACACACACACACACACACACATATATACACACACATACATTTCAAATGAAAATATCTGTTTCATTAGAAGAATGAACAAGAAATCATTCATAAATGTGACATTATACAGCAGTGAAAATGAATAAGCCATAACTATACACAGCATAAATAAAACAGCTATTATTGAGAATCAAAAAAAAGCTCACCAGTTAGATAGAATATAATAGCCCCCTTCTAAAATACAAAAACAGCTCAGCACAAAACTAGTGCCTAAGTATATGCTATACATTTTAACACTATTATTAAAAAGCAAGAGTCTTAGGTCAGTCTGCTATAAGAAAATACTATGGTTTTAGTAGCTCACAGAAACCTATAAATATATACTTGACAGCTCTAGAGGCTGGAAGTCTAAGATTATAGGACCAGCATGGTTGTGGCCAGCCTCCTTGGCAGGTCGTCCTCTGTGTCAGGGGGCTGGTTTCTTACCATCTTCACACGTGGGTGATAGTACAAAGGAGTGACAAGCATTCTCCTGATCATCTAAGGGCATCGACTTCCATTCCTGAGCGCTCCACACTTGATCTCAACTAATCTGAATTATCTCTCTGGGACTCCAGCTTAGAACACCACTCCGAGGTAGGGGTGGGATTTCAATAGCTCAGAAAGTCCATAAACCCAAGGGAATAAGGATAAAAAGGCAGGATGAAAGTAAACTTGCAGGAAAATATATTGGGGAGGGACACCACAGGTCCAACTTGCAAACAGTTGCCAGAGATGTCATCAAACTATTGGCAGGGAACTGAGCTCATAGATATTTAGTGAAGGAATGGATACATGGCTATCTAAAATAAACATGGCGGAAGGCACATGGAATCTGTTCATACTTATGATCTATGAAAATGGGCGTTTGAACAGATATTTTTGTATGGAGAGTTTACAGACTGTTTCCAGTGATTCTCATGCATACTGGATGTGGATATGATTCTTCTAAATCCAGTCTATCTAGAAGAGAATGGACGAAGTGACATTGGACACTTCGGTAACAAATGTATGGCTCATTCCATCTGAAGGGTGGGGTCTGCCGCTGTGTACAGCATGGACCACTTCCTGATGATTTTGTTTCTATGACGTCACATCAACCTCTTCCATGAAGTGTTTTCTCCTGCTTTCATCCTGTTAGAACATAGAGTTCCTGCATTCTACATTAAAGTAACATAATTATTGCTGTCCAATGCTGCCTGAACTAAGGGGGGTGGGGGAGGAGCCAAGGCATTTTTACTTCACATCTTGATTACTTATGCATCTTGATTCAGAGCATTAAAATTCAAACCTCGAAACTTGGAGTCCTATTTCAATAAAGTAGCGGTGTTCTTCACGAGTATAATTAAAACCTCATAGTCTCTTTGACCACTGACAAAACTCAGAAGGGTCAACATTTATGGCCACAGCGTATTCAAGTGAGGCTCCAAAAGCATTAAGTCTCACATATGTGTCTTTGTATACAGAAGTTTTGGGATGGAGTGGTTCCCATGGGTACAGGTTAGACTAGGAATACGTTTGCACTCTCTGCTCAAGCAACTGTATCAACAGAAAAGCAGTTTCCCCATCTTTACGTTTTTCATACAAATGAACTGATTTTCTTCAAATGCCTTGTCCCATGCTGAGGACGTAGCTCAACTGGTAGACTTAGCATGTAGGTTGAACGCCCGGGACCGCATAAACCAGATGTGGCAGGACACTGTCTGACGTCCCAAGACTCAAGAGGTGGGGACAGGGAAAGCAGAGATTCAAGGTCATCTTCTGCTTTATAACAAGCTTGAAATTGACACCATCCTAGAAAACGTGAGACCCTGCCTCAAAGAAAGAAAAAACAAACTCTCTATAAGATTTTAAAATCTCCTCACTAAAAACTTTGACATTTTGGAGCAGACGTGACTGCTGAGCAGAACGCAGCATTGCCAGCCCCAGAGCTAGGCAGTAAATATTTGTCGAATGAATGTGTATCCTCCCATTAGGCAATGAGGTCGCTTTAGCAATCAGGCCCCTTAAATGGCATTATTTACTTGCCGAAAATGTGTTTTCCATATTGGCTAAGTTGTTTAATTTACGTAGGCCCATGGCCATGCTGCCCTGTCACAGAGCGACTACAGGGCACACCCATTTTTCCGTGTGCTTTCCTGACCTCCTGCTCGCATCGAGACTTGTTGAAAAGCCGAACCAGCTGTATCCATTCTGTCTTAACAGCCCTGTCCTGCCCTGCCCCGCCCTGCCCTGCCCCTACCTCTAAATTGCGATTCTTTGATTTTTCAATGCCGAGTTGGCATGCCCCGGCCTGGGCTGCGATTCCATAAACGCTTTAGCTTTAGGTTATAGGCAGACTCAAGTGGAGTCTTGTCTGCCTGTTTACTGCGCTGTTTTAGAGACTGTTCAAACCCACATGGCCAGGGGGTAGATGGAAACTCAATTCATCTCAAGCTTCAGTCCCTGGAGGTGAGAGAGACACCGGGATTCCCATGGGCTGGGCAATAAATGTTGCAGGTGAGCCAAACAGACCTTGAGCCTACGCCCTCCAGTCCCCTCAGCGCCCCGAAAATATATATCATACTCTAATGACAGGCTGTCTGTCAAATACTGCATGAGACCCGCCTACTGAAGGAATTGAGCAATTCTTTGCTTGTTCAATACTTTAATCCTCAACTCAGTCAAACAGAAGAAACACAAAACAGAAAGGACAGCAAGTATGGGGCATGCCAAACATGATGGGACTTTTGCCTGCTCTGCTCTCAACTCCCCCACTCCCCCACTGGAAGGACATGTTTTAAAGTCCTTTCTTTTGTCCTGGAAATTGTTACTCTAAGGACAAAAGGCTGAACTCAATCACTGTGGTAGATCCAAGTCAGTCATTGGGAAGAATGAAACATGGGCAGGAATTAAGTTGAAATTGTAACATGTAAAGTGGTATAATGTGAAGGAATTGGTACTCTTTGACTGGGTCCAAGAAAGGCGAGAACACATTCCAAACACTTTAATTCACTTTGTAATTATTTATGAAAACGAACCATTAATTTCTGAATCAGGCTCTATGTTAGACATTGAAAGGAAAGAAAATGAAGTTCCCCTTAAGAAGTCTGTGCAGAGCTGGGAAGGTGGCTCAGGGGGGAAGGTGCCTTCTGTGCAAGAATGGAGACCTGAGAAGAACCCAGGTGAAAAAGCCCAGGGTGGTGGTGCAGGCTTGGAATTCCAATACTGGGAAGGCAAAGGCAGGAGGATGCCTGAAGCTCAGGCTAGTCAACTTATGTGGGATTCCCCTCTGTATGCTGTGAATATCATTGGTTAATAAAGGAACTACTTTGGGCCTATAGCAGAGCGTAGGGGAATAGAGCTAGGTGGGGAAAACTGTACTGAATGCTGGGAGAAAGGAGGTGGAGTCAGAGAGTAGCCATGTAGCTCCACCAGTGACAGATGCAGGAACTTTAGCCGATAAGCCATAGCTACATGGTGATACACAGATTAATAGAAATGGGTTAAATTAATATATGAGTTAGCCAATAAGAAGCTAGAGCTAATGGGCCAAGCAGTAATTTAATTAATATAGTTTCTGTATGATTATTTTGGACCTAAGCGACCAGGAACTAATCAGCGGCCTTCTCCAACAGTCAACCTAATCAATGAGTCCCTGGTCAGTAAGACATTGTTTCATAAAACAATGTGGACAGCTCCTGGGGTATTGTCAAACCTCAGGGCTTTCTGTAATACCCATAATATTACTGTGATACTACTGCAATACCTCTGAATTTCACATGTACATACTTGTGAACTTGAACAAATCCAAACGTTAACTGCTTCACATAGGCCAATATAATACCCACGGTAGATACAAGGAGCATCATGGAATGGGCATATAATAAGTTTTGTGTCATTGTATTATCATCGGGTCATAATGTTCTTTTATATCCTGGTTAGCTTTTTGTCAACTGGACACAACCTAGATTCATCAGGGAAGAGGAAACCTCAGTTGAAGTTTGCTTTGATCAGGTTGGCCTGTGGACATGTCTGTGGTAGACACTGTCATAGTTATTGGCGTATATGAGAGGGCCCAGCCTGTTGTAGGAAGTACCATCTCTAAGCAACTGGTTCTGGGATGCATAAGACAGCTAGCTGGGTGTGAGCCAGAGAGTGAAGCAGGAGGCATTATGGTTTCCTCTTCAGCTCCTGCCTTTATTTCCCTCAATGATACACTGTTGCTTGAAAACACAAAATGAAATAAAGCCTCTCCTCTCATATTGTTTTAACTTAGAGTGGCTCCTTATAGTAACGGAGTGAAAGTAGAGTATGTTATTAATCAAATGACAAGCTCTAAGCTCTAGGTTGTGTCTTTGTGTCCCCTATTATAGGAATGCCTGGATATTTTCTTATTGTTCCTACAAGTAAAATCAGTGTATGTACTGATATGATACCCTAAGGGTGTTTCTGCCAGTAGGAAGCAGGGAAGGTTATTAAACAAGAGTGTCATGTACCAAGTATGCATGGCATAAAAAAAAATAACCAGTTCAATGACGGAAGTGGTTAGATTTTTTTTTCTTGGTAAACCAGGACATGTTTGGCCAGAGAAATGTCCACAGTAGCCTGGACCAGACCAATTAGACGTAGTCTGGCTCTAGTCTGGAGTAGGATAATACTAACCAGGGTTACTTGGAAAGAATATGGAGCCAAAGCAAGAGATACGAGTGCCAGTTGTCAAGTGGAAATGACCAGTTGGAGCTTCAAGTGACGCAATGAGTTACATGTCAGCAAAAGCTATAACAGCATGTCCTTCAGTAGATGTAGGTTGGACACTTGTGGTACAAAGTTAATAGCATTCTTAGACATAAATGAAAGACAAGAAGCCTAAGGACCAATTAGGAGGTCATGGCAGAATCCCAAGAGTAGGTGATAAGGACCTGAAAGGAGTATTGTAGAGGGTGATCCACGGGCCAAGCAGTGTTGTAATTAATATAGTTTCTGTGTAAATATTTGGGTCTGGGCAGCTGGGAAATGAAGGAGCCATTTCTGTTTACAAGAGGTCACATTTAAAACTGTGTTGAAGATAAAAGAATCTTGTGTGTGTGTGTGTGTGTGTGTGTGTGTGTGTGTGTGTGTTTGATGAGCAATCAATGTTCAAGCTGGGGTGGGGAAAGAGATGGAGAGAATGCTCAAAGAGACCACCTTCCCAGATGTGGAAGGTGTATAGACCTTGCCACTGCTGAATTCTTCCTTACCCAGTAGCCAGAACTCATGACTCAGAGGGCAGCAGGGAAGCCTCCTCCTCCACCATTCTTACTTACCATCCCATTTGTGGATTCATTCTTTCCATCCCTTAATCTCAGCTCCTGCTAATTCTCCATGGAGAAATATTCCCATCAGTGACAGTCCAGGCCTCCAGTGAACTTGAAGCTATGTCTTTCAGCCAATTGATCTTCACACGAGTGGCCCTGGACCAAAATTTTGGGCCGTAATGGCCCTAATAATACATAAAAGTGAAATGCGGTCAGTTCCAAATGAGAGCTAATATCAAGTCTGGATGATGAAGAAATTCGGTGGAGTTCAGAAGTGCAAAGATGAAAGGACAAGGATCGGCTTTAAATCAGGCGGCACAACCCTTTTCCTTTCAAAAGGGACAAAAATGGTGTCAGCAAACTACATATTTATGTATGAAAATCCTCACATGATTGTTTCAGAGAGTGTCTGTTGGGTAAATGAAGATGTATCTGTAGTTAATTTAGCCATATTTTTGTAGATATGATGAGATTATCCAATTTTTAACAAATAATGATAATGAGGAAAGAGATGGAAGAGAATCATTACTGACAAGCCTCCTACTACTTTTCTGGCCACTTGAAAACTGCTTTTCTGTGCATTTGCACCATATCTTTTAGAGTTGTGAAATCTTAAGTATTCAAAATAGTTGCAACACAATGACCAAAATATATTAAGTGGAGTCAGTGAAAGTTCAATGGAACCCACTTAATTATAGACTTAAACTAATCATTTTCACCTTACCCTGCTTTCATATACTCAGATTGATAGTAAGAGAATGTATCAATATGTCTGCTTGATTTAGATGTTCCTTTTTCCCCCAAATAGCATCTTTTTTGCGTTCCCAGTTGAAGGGATAGTCTGAGGAAACTGGCGTTGTGCTGGTCACTGTGTTGTCTTCCCAGTCCAGTGAAGGACTGTGAGTGAGAGCTAGAGGCCTAGGGTCATGTGACACCAAATGCCAAGCCGTATGCATCATAGCAGCTGCCTTTCTATGCTCAAGCTTATTAAGCTTTCTGGAACACAGGTGTGTCATTTGTGAGAGAAAGATAAGAGTAAGTATCACCCATCCGGCTTTCGTGAGGAGGACTTAGCGCAAGTGAATATTAAGATATGTTGAAGATTGCACGAGATGATGACACAAACCTCTTGTTTAGTAAAGACAGTAACTTACAGTAGTGATACAGCAATAGTAATAGTTGTGGTGAAAAGATAATTTTCAAGAAACAAGTGTTCAGACCTGCCTCTCATGACTAGATATAAAAAGATGCGTGTGTGACTTGCTCATGATGTGACTTCATTAGGGAACAAAATAGTTGCAGTAATGACCCAAAGACAACCTCAGAGCCACATTCACTGGCTTGCAACGCTAAAAAATAAATGTGAAAATATAGAGGCAAGGTTCTCTTTCATCACAGAAGAAGAACCATCCATGGGAGAGACTTCTGTGCCCTATAGACAAGGCATGGCTATAACTGTACTGCTATTGGTTATCTATGACTTGGAGAGTTGTGACATAGCTTCCGTAGAATCAATATTTAAAAATGGGCGCAGAGAGTGCTACAGGCATTGTGCATTTTCCCACTGATGTGCAATTTCCATATATATACATGCACACACATACACAGTAGTGCTAGATTATTTCTGGGACACACACAAAAAAAGTGTGATATTAACATCCTAACAAGACCTTAAATTGCAAGACACTTACTCAAGAACACAGTGTGTATATGACTCCATGGGTGCAACTGAAAATACATTGTCCAACCTGGATTCCAGCTCCACTGTTTATCAGAGGGCTGACCTTGCAGAGGCACATAGCCTCTCTCTCTATTTTGTCATCCTTATCTATTAAACCAGGCCCTGGATAAATGCTCCCCAAAGTTACTTCCTCTCAGTCCCATCTGGAGATGGGCCCCAACGACTGTCAATATGAATTTTAATGTAATGTCTCCCATGGATAATCTACCCCTGGATAATTGAGGTGGGGTTACAAATGAGCGGTGTGATTTGAGTTACCGCCTTAACCAATCTCGGCAAATGACGAGTCATTAGGGCCTCAGAAACGTCACGGCTTTCCTGTGTGTGCCTAATGAAATGCTAATGTAATTTCGCTAAACATGCAGCGCTCGTCATTACGTGTGATGGATGGGAGACATGAGTTTTCAGTGGTGGTAAACTGTCAGAGAAATAGTGATTAAGCACAACAATTACGGGAACACCTACCTTTTATATCAGAGGAGTTCGGGCACGCTCAGGGTAGTATGGCCGTAGCTTACCTTTGCTATTAAACGGCCCCCACCACCCCAAGCTTATGTCAGTTAAAATGGAAGCAGGCTGGAAATGCAAGCCAAAGGGTTATGTGTTGACAGCCTGGCTTAAGAAGATTTGTGTTGTAGGAAGTGTTTCCCTAGGGAGATGTAAACACACATCTAGCATTTTATAGGGGCCAACATCAAACCAAAATATGATTACACCAAAATCTACTCAGGGAACTAGTGATCTTATTGGGCTGACTTACACACTGTGGGTCAAAAGGTTACTTATAGCAGCTTGGATGACGCCAGAAGGACTGTATCACCAGAAAGTCTAGCAGCGGTCCGGGTGACAGCTTCCCATAGTTGATATACTGAAGAGCGTCCCGGGACCATGAGAAGTTGTGTGCAACTAGGGCAATGTCACATACAGATGGCATCTATGGAAGAAAGTCAATAGTCAACAAGTCTGATCTCAGGGACCCTTTGCAAGTAGTCAGAGCTGCTCTGACGGAAAATAGAATATGGCCATTGCACAGATTTCTTCTATTCTGGGTCCTAACTGTGATACCTGAATGTGAGTGGTTTCCCTCTATGTAATAATTATCTATACTAAAGTTTAAACTTTTATTACACTTATTTACTTATCCATTGTGTGTGGTTGGGTGGGTATGTGTGTGTGCGCATGTGCCATGGTACATGTGTGATGGTCAGAGGACAGCTGATGGGCATCAGTTTTCTCCCATCACATGGGTCTTGAGGGTGGAAGCGAGGTCCTAAGAACCTTTACCTTCTGAGCTATCCTGCTGGCCCATAAAATAAACACATTATTATAAAATTGAAAAAATGGCTATCGAATAGGTAAAGAGCGGTGCTTAAGTCTGTTATAATAACCTGTCATTCAGATGAAACCACAAATTTTCCATGGTTTTCAAGAAGTCCCGCAGGTGTCCTGTTCAGCCACCTTTTCCTTAAAGAAGCCACTGCCCTGAGTTTGTTCCCCATTTACTCAGTTCGCCACAAGCTTACAGATTTATCACAAGCTGTGCAACTCTACACAGTACAAATTTAGTCTGAATGGCTGGTTTTTAAAGATTCGTTTTATTTTCAATTACTTGCACCTCTCTCTCTCTCTCTCTCTCTCTCTCTCTCTCTCTCTCTCTCTCTCTCTCTGTGCTATTTATTTTATTTTCAATTACTTGTGCATGTGTTTCTCTCTCTGTGTGTGTTATGTGTGTGTGTGTGTTATCTGCATGTGTGAATACAGGCATCCATAGAGGCTAGAAGAAAGCATAGAGGCTAGAAGAAAGCAAAGGAGCTGGAGTTACACGTGCTGAGGTACCCGATGTAGGTGCTGCAAACTCCGATCCTTTGCAAGCCCAGCCTATGCTCTTAACTGCTGGACCATCTCTCCAGCCTCTAGACTGCTCCTTAGAGCATCTAAATATTCCTTCTCGTTTTCACTCTCTTTGATAGCAGTTTGTGCTGTTAAATTTATTTCTAGAATAACGTGTCATTGAGTCGCAGAGGAATTTAATAACCTAAACCGTCCCTCTCTTGGCATTTGATTAGCTCAATTGCTCTCGTTGGAGGGTGGGATTAAAATGAGTGCTTATGTGCTCCCCAACAGGAAGCGGAGACTGCCGTATTAGCTCCATTTTATTATATGTATTTATTTTTATTTATTTGAGATGCTGGCCAGCAGTGATGCCGCTGAGATTCGTGGATCTATTGGAGTTGTTTAGGGCTCAATATTTCAGGGAAAGGCAATGAAAATGCATATGTAAATCACTAATCTGCTGGAATCATGTGTCATTATCGTTATATTACCGATGGTTGGGAATATTTGTTATTTTTCCAACATTAACTGATTTAGTTTAACATTATAAATGTCACTTCACCTAATAATTCCGTAGCGACTCTATTACCTGGGTAAGATGGAGAGCGCTCAATTCAAAGCTGCTGAAAATGTCTCTGGGTGTGGGAATATACTCTATCTCATACAGAAGACTGAGGCAGGAGGATCACAAATTACACGGTGGCCTAGGCTACATAGCTCTTCACCAGCCTGGGCTATAGATATAATGATATGATTTCAACAAAAGAAAAATAAAACCAAACAAAATGATCTCCTGTGTTTGAGATGGTTGTGAACATTCACAGCCATCTCAACAAAATCCTTCCAACGTATCAAATGAGAGAAATTAATTTTGGACCAAATTCTGTAATAGAAACTTAAAATCAAATCTTTTATAACAGTGTATATTATTTACTTTTGAGCACTTAATTTGTATAAGTAGAAGAACAGCACCAACTATGCTAATATCCTTGAGAATCTTCCCAGGGCCGTCATTCTATAGCATAAAATGTAAATCTTAGAAAAACATGCTCACATTGAACCTTTTCAACTCAACAGGCTTTTGTTGACTTTCATCTAATTCAGTGGCAGATCATATTTAAGCCAAACTTACTGAAAAAAACATAATTGCTTCTGTCATGTTCATATCTGAAGGCATGTGCTGTGTGGGACTGATATTCTTTTAGACTCTAAGATAGCATGGCTTTAAGACAGAGGGCGTCTCAGTCTTGGCATTGCTGGTCACTTGAGCCGAATGACTTTGTTCTGAGGGTGTCTCATGTACTAGAGAGCATTAGCTTCATTCTTTGCTTCTACTCATAGATGACGGTTGTACCTTCCCCTTATGCTAAAATGTATCACTAAATGTTGCCAAATATTCCCCAGGGGTAGAAAATCCATGCTTATAGCACAGACAAACTTAGAGCAAAGAAAGAATGTACTTATAGTTTGAACACAAAATTCCCAATGCTTCTTTAAAAGCATTTATTTATTTAAAAGTGGTTTCCTTCTATAAGATGGTAGGAGAAAATGGAGTTAGCTATGTGTACATTGGTATATCTTTATAGATATTTAATGCTGATAAACTCTTGTAAAATAGAATTTTAAATACTTGGTTTATTGCTTATACCAAATGTATTTGTTATATAAAACAGAATTTAAGTGAGCTAAAATTATCTATATTTCTGACCTATGAACTTAACCTTAATTTAAAATGATGTTCATTTTGAGATTTTTAATCTTTGTGTGTTTTTAGTGGTGTTAACTGTGTTACATAAACATTCAGACAGTATCAAAAATGCCTGGGGTTGTTTTGAACATTGTGCAATGCTTGTGGCTATACTTCTTGAGTTTTGTTTCCTAACTACCTCTTCTTCTTTCTTAAACCATATTTTTCCCTGATTTTTTTTTAAAATTCAAATTAAATTAAAATTTTCACAGCACGGTGAGGCATGCTTCTAAAGCCGGAACTCTTGGTGTGTAAGCCATGATGATTGCTCCAATTTCAAGACCAGACTGGGCTACAGAGCTGACCCAAAGCAGAAACCTGTCTCAGAAAACAAGAGCAAAAAAACTCCATACTAAATTGATTTTTTTTATCTGATACATAATATATTAGTCAGGGTTAACAGTCCTTAGACAGAACTTCTTAAAAGAAGTTATAGAATTAATCTCTCTATATGTATAGAAAGAGATTTTGTTAGAAAAGGGATTTATTGTAGGCTACAGTCCTGCTAATCCAACAATGGTTGGCTATAAATGGAAAGTTCAAGAATCTAGTAATTGTTCAGTCTTTGTCTGGTCTTCATTATACACTGGAATCCCAAAGAAGTAGGCTCTAATACCAGTTAAGGAATGAACTTGCAAGAGAGGCAAGAACAAGCAGGCAAAGAGAGAACACTTCCTACTTTCATGTCCTTATAAAAGCTTCCCCCCAGAAGGCATGGGTCAAATTCAAGGTGGGTTTTCCCAGCTCAAAAGATGTGGATTTAAGATGTATCTTCCTATCTCAAAGACCAGATTAGAAATAGATCGTTCCACTTCAAGTTAAGTAAAATTCCCTCATAGGTGTGTTCCTTTATTTTTGATTTCTGTTAATTCCATATGAAATCATGTTGACTACCAAGAATAGCCATCACATATAACGTTAAACTGAAGCTTACTATGGTGAGAAATGCATCTAGTCAAAAGTGGTGAGGAAGCTATGGAAAGATGACACCTTGAGCCCAATAATTTGAAGATATCCAATCAAAATAGAAAGACCTTGTCTTAAAAATAAATAAAATTATATACATATAAATGGGGCCACTATGCTATCTATCTATCTATCTATCTATCTCCATATATATGGCTATATATATGTATGTATGTATATGTAAGGTTTAAAACAGGTTAAATATGTTTATCTCATCAAATATTTCTCATTTATGATGAAAGCATTCAAAGTCTTTCCTTCTATACTTTTGAGGCACATGGAGTATTATTATATATATTATAAGAAAAACCCAAAATTGCCATGAATTTACTCATAAATTGTTTCAACATAATTATAAAATCAGACTATAATAATTATCCATAATATTTTTTATCTCATATAAAGATTAATAACCTTCTTACAACGATCAGATATAAAGTTGCTGTTGAAGGCAAATTACAATTTAGATTTGGTTGATGAATGAAAACATTTCAAATCTCAGTTTTTGGAGTGCCTCTATTTTACCTACAAAGGAAAGTCATCAGCTATAAAAATTTCATTCAAACAAAGATTCTGGTTTCTGGTAGGGCATCATCTTTCGCAGTCTAAAACTCCCACACTTACTTTCCGAATAAAACAGTAGAATGCTTTTTCATGTGTTTGTTCTGGGCTTTTCGATTCTCTGGGAGGCCCCCTGGTGGCCAGATGAACTTTGCAAGCTTTCCTCTGTTACTTGTGAAAAGTGTGTGTGTATGTGTGCACTAAGGAGAGAGAGGAAACAGGAGATTTATAGACCATAGGCTGTGTGTGTGTGTGTGTATTTATGTGTGCACTAAGGAGAGAGAGGAGACAGGAGACTCCTAGACCTTGTGTGTGTGTGTGCACTAAGGAGAGAGAGGAGACAGGAGACTTATAGACCATAGACCGTGTGTGTGTGTGTTCACTAAGAAGACAGGAGAGACCTTGAGGGTGTTGGAAGTGAATGCTAGTGTTTTCCTTTCCCCAAAGATAGAAGAATTGCTTGGTCCACTTAAAGTTGTTAGATTTAGTGATAGTCTCCAGTATAGTGAAGGCAGAGAAGTTGACTACACAAAAGCCAGTACATATGACCATGGCTTGAAGGTTGTAGGAGTCTACTCCCAGATCATCTTAGGTTTCTGTCTTCTAGATTTTGAAGTAAGAAATCATAAGTAATGAACTGTTCATCCCTTATAATACTTCTGATTGTTACTGTTCTGCAAATGGAAGTATTCCCACCACCTGCTCCCCAAAGCAAATTCTACACAGTTATTCCAGTTAAGGAAGTCTGAACTTGGAATTCTTGAAGAGAAATGTAAGCATTATTTTGTCTTTTGAAGGAATACCTGTGGCATATGAAAACTTTCTATAGGTATTTACTCAAATGTATTTACAGAGCGCCTACCATAGACAGCCTATTCTTTTGAAGTTAGGATGAAGAGAGAATGGGAAAGTAGGTAATTTCTCTTGAGAAAGTCCTTACTGTAAGGATGGCAGGATTAGCAAAGTATGAGCAACTTTGACAGAAGTTTGAGTTAAAAAAATCTTAACAAACCATGAGGAAGGTATTAAGATATTACAGGAATGACCTCAACACAATAAATCAATCACATATGCTTTTCCCACAATTATTTGTAGTCTGAATCCTTATCTCATGTGAGGATGAACTATAGTGAATGAGATGGATGCTTAGCTAGCTGCCTCATTCACACAGGTGATGCTGGGAGAGAATTGCCATTAGCATCTTCACCTGATATCTAGGGAAATGAAGGTAACAGAAGTCTGTGTGACTTGCTGAAAGGAAAACAGTGAATTCTTCATCTGGAATTCAAAGGACTGCATGCCTTAAGACATGCTATTCAGTCAGATGTAATGTTTACCCAGTAAGATAATATTGATAATTTATCTCTATTGTGAACTGCTTTTAAATTTTGCATTGAGTACTTGAAAAATTTTTTGATGGAATGACGATATTTTTAGTGCCCTGCTATTGTAATACTCTAGGACTTAAAAGACGAAAAATATTGAGGCAGCTAGGAATGAATGCTAATGTTTTTCTTTCCCCAAAGACAGAAGTAATGTTTGGTTTATTTAAAGCTGTTAGATTAGTAGTGATAGTCTCAACTATAGCGAAGGCAGAGATGCTGACTGATTGCAGCCCAGTACTTTTTAGGGCATCATAGAAGTAGAATCATGACATGCTTGCATGATGTTCTGAAGCTCCAGCCATTCTAAATATTGCAAAAGTTTCCTCTTTAAGGATGAGTCAATACGTGTTGGTACCCTCAGGTGCGTGTGCACCATATTGGTTTATCTATTCATGCACGGTGGATGGCTAGGTTTCCTCTGCCTGTTGGCCTGTGTGAATACTCTTTGCTGAACAGAAGGCTACAGGTATCAGTTGGAGATCCTGTTTTCAGCTCAGATGGGTAATACCCAGAAGCAGAATTTCTAGATCATGTGTCAGTTCTGTTTGCCATATCAGAGGATGGCCCCCACCACTGTGCATGGCGACTCTACCCCATCCGGTTCCCACTGTCAGAATCCTTCTCTCCCTTCAGCAACACTTTTTGTTGCCTTCAAAAAAAAAATGATTGTCCCCCTATCATGCAAGACACGATAAGGTTTTATATTACTGTGGTTTTTTTACTTGTATTTTTCTGATCTCGAGCTAATTTGCATATAGCTGCTGGTCATTTGCATACCCTGTTGGGAGAAAGGATTATTTTGTCCTTTGAATGAAATTTCACCATTTTCCATAGGGGGAAAATGATGAAATTTTATTTGTTGCCATGATCATGTATGGAGCATTCATTGTGAAGACACAACTGGCCGGCAGGATGTCCATTTCCCATTCCTGAAAACCAGTTTGCGCTAACAAAGGAAAGTCCATGATGTATATATACATAAAGCCTGCAATATGAATGTATGGCAATAATGAAACCTGTCACAACAGGGAGGCAGTGGGAAAGGAAATACTGTGTGTCAATCAAAGAAGAATCTGATTGAAAGAGGACCATGAGAGGAGAAACCTGAGACCCGGAGAAGTGTGGTTCTCAAGAACAGTGTCAGGCTGATCAGCATTTGCAATGGATGGAGGGGAAAAAAAATCCATCATCTTTCTGACTCGAACATTTATACCCTCTGCTTGGGGAATTGAGAAAAGCTTAGCGAAACTAGACTTTGGAGCCGCACTTTAAGAGTGGATTAGTGTTAGGGAGAAAATAGTCTCTCCATCTCTCATTGATTTGTCTGCTGCCTGGGCTGTGCTTTAAGAGTAAAGTGATACAACTCATGATACGGGGGATACAAAGGGGGAAAAAGAGGGGGAGGGGAAGTCCCTGAATGAGATGAAGAGCTAAGGGCTCCATTCATCCCAGGGGCAGTCACAGAAGCCTACTCCTGTTAGAGGCAGGTATCCAATTAATCAGGTAGGCATGATTCTTTCTCTGATTGCTCTGACCCGGTTCTATTTTCCAGGTACCTTAGATCGCTACTTTCACCCAGAATAACTGACCTGAAGTGAGCCTCTTGTAACCACTAATTTTTCCCCCTACAAGTCTTTGTCTTGTGCTTGCTACAGTTTCCTAATTGTCTAAAGCAAACAAAAGTACATTGGTTCTGAGAGTCGCTCAAGGCTGCAGAAATACTAGATAAATAAGGAATATGAATCATTTATAGACAAGGAGCTTAACCTCACCAAGGAAGCAAGAGATAAGGCATACAATAGGACTGGAAAGTTCTGGGGACACGGCCTGAAGGTCATGTGTTGGGGACAGGTTCTGCGGCAGCTGAGTGCTCACTTCTACCTGGAGTTGCTAAGAGATAGGCATGTCTCATTAACCAACCACGGTACTTTGTAGTTTTATAATATCCCCATTCAACTATTCTTAGCAAACATTGAATACTTTGCAGAGCATTATAGGCATTAGCATGAGGTTGTGGCTTCTCCAGTTCCATTCACAAGGGCCAGGAGTCCTGGGATATGCTGGGACCAAAATGGTACCTTAATTTGCCAGGTCTTCTATCTTCCAGAGAAGTCTCACCACGGACCAGCTCTTCAACTGGGGGGGGGGGAGAGCCAAATCAATGGCTTTGTTAAAACAAGAACTTCACACATATTAAATTCAGCAGAGTTTATTTGAGCCAAACCCAATATATGTTTTGAACAGCACTCACAAGTTTAGAGCAGTCCAGCCAGCGGTGTGAGCTGGTCAAGTCATCATTTATAGATGGAGAAGCAGGTTAAAGAAGTCATCTGATTGGCTTTTACCTAAATAGTTGCCTTATTTGGGCATGGTATGTCGTATTGATTGCCTGTTATTGACAGAAGGCCAGCTCGGTGTGATCTGTCTGAGGAATGCATCCTCCCAAGTTAGGTTGCAGCTCTTACACAGGAACTCATGCTAGTGATAAGCATCGGCCCATGAACTCTGATTGTTACCGCCTTGATTTAAAAAGCGACCTTGAAAAAGCAGAGGTAGATACTGGGAGATACAGGAGACGGGATCGAGGATGGTCTCAACTCTGTCACAGCTGTGTGATCTGTAGCAGAAAGAACCTGCCTGATGAGTCTGAGTCTTTCCTTTGGAACGGCAAATATCTTAACACATGGGCTTTGCAAGTAATAGGTGAAACTTGGTGAATATCATTATTACTTAGCATTTCATGTTTGGGGGTTTTTTGTTTTTTAATGTTATTGATTTTTTTTTTATTGAGCTCTACATTTTTCTCTGCTCCCCTCCCTGCCTCTCCCCTCCCCTTCAACCCTCTCCCAAGGTCTCCATGCTCCCAATTTACTCAGGAGATCTTGTCTTTTTCTACTTCCCATGTAGATTAGATCTATGTAAGTCTCTCTTAGGGTCCTCATTGTTGGCTAGGTTCTCTTGGATTATGATTTGTAGGCTGGTTTTCTTTGCCTTTTTCTTAAAATACCGCTTATGTGTGAGTACATGTGATAATTGTCTTTCTGGGTCTGGGTTAGCGTTTTGTGGTTTTAGTGACCGGCATTTCTCTTCCATAAGGGATGAGAGCAATGACAATGTTCTTTAGTTTAGGTGTTTGGTGACATATCTATGGAAGAGTGGCGACAAGTCAATGCAATTAGGCAATATTTTAGTACACATGGTAAAACTGGGATTAATCGTCTACACAGCTGTGAAGAAAATGCATGGGAAGAAAATGTTAATGTGTTCGAGCAAATGTTCTTGAAAATCTTTCTGTGTCTAAATAGCTGAACTGAATTTGAGATTAGATGGTCGAGATGATTAAATGCAAGGCAAATCAAAGAGGAGGATGCTACCAAAACAGGATTTGGTTGTGGGTGGGGGGCAATCTCAGGGATGAGTTATGGTAAGCTGGCAACGGCAAAATGGACTTCACTTCAGGAAGAAATAATTTCTAGAAAATGGCACTTCCAAAGAGCCAGTTAAAAGAAGAAAAAAGAAAAAAAAAAAAAACAAGAGGAAATCAGGGAAAGGATCCCGTGAGGTGACTCTGTGGGCTCAGGAACCTGCCACCAATCACAAAGGTCTGAGCTTCATATTCTCAGACTCACAAGACAGAGAGACCCAACTTTGACAAGGCCCTCCTGACCACTGTGTATGCTCTAGGGCACACCTGCGCACACCCAGTTCCCACAGACACTAAGAAATAAATGGAAGATCAAAGGCAATTGAGGTAGAGTGTAGACAAAATGGAGAGCCGAGCCTGTGATAGGGTTTCCCCGAAAGCTTCAATGGGAGGGGTGGCAGACAGCTGCCATGGACTGACTCTCTTGGCTCCTCATGCCCAATGGTCCTGCAATAGGTTTGTCTCTCTGCTTCCTTACCCTGACATAAAAAATAATTTTGGAATGAAAGAACTTTTTTTTAAAGGAAATTTTTTAAACAGACTCTTTAAAATCATGGAGCTTGTCTTGATTGCACTATTTTTTTCATATTTACATAAAAGCAAAAAATCAAAACATCTTGTAAGATATCATAAATGTCAGAATAAAGAATCTAGATTTTATTAGGCCTGGAGATGAGGATAGGTTTGAACCAAAGAATAACAAAAGTAGGGTTATGTGGGTATTTGTGAGCCAAAATGCCATATGAAGGGATGCAGTGTAGATGAAGTAGATGTGGCTGTTGGCTCCTATAGGACTTCATTTCAAGAAAAGAAATATCTGCACTTGTGTAGCTTCTGCAATGAGCATCCCTGTGATGCATGCTATGACATAGTAGTGTGGAATCCATGGATATGACCGAAAGAAGACGACAGAGCTCCAGTTTAGAATTCTGACTATACAGTGGATAAGTTGTAAGAATATTAGTGGTTCCTCTTCTGGTCTTTCACTTCTTCGTGTACAAAACGGGACTACGGATGCTAATTTTCAGGGTCTCACAAGAGCTAGAGGCAGTGCAGTGTGTAAAATGTTCTAAAACTCAAACATAAGCATGGAGCAGAGTCCCTGAGGAGGTGGGTGACACAGGTGGAACCCAGTCGCCATAGTTTTCCTCTCCAAGGAATTTGTAGCGCACTCCGGGAAGCTTTTATTGTACTTCCTCCAGGGACTACATGTTGAAAGCCAGTTCTTACAGCCAATGCCTTGGTGAAGTTAAAAAGGATAACTCCCCTCTGCCTATAAGATCATTTTTGTGTGAGGCTGAACATTCGAAAATCAAAGACATAGACAAGCAAGAAATGAAGAAAATCAGGCAAGCGACTATTTTACCAGCAAAAGGAAGACTTGGCTATGAGAAGGACATAATAAAATTGCTATGATGTCAACCATTAGCTTCACACAAACTAAAGCCAAGAATTATATTTCAAGCTTAATTTCAACTTTATAATGATTTTTTTAATTGCTGGACGAGGTCGGACATGAAGACACAGCAGTGTGAAATTAATACTGACAACGCAGTGCTGGCCTGGGCTCTGCAGATTAGCCAGCATTTTACCCCATCAATAAAGGAACGAGGAAATAAAATTAAAAACTGATAGTGAATGGAATTACTTATTGGAAGCCAGTGATTATGTCAAGCTGTCACTCCCAGCGATGGATTAAGCACAGAAAGACAACCAGATAGGTTACAAACCACGCTCCCAAGCCTCTATCCATCTAGTCCACACGCTTGGTAACAATGGAAATCTGAAATCGACTTGGTCATGGCAGATTTGGGCGGCATGCTTAGCATTTCATAGCCGTAGCATCTTGAAGAAGAGAAATCAAAAGAACCTTGGAGGTCATGTGAGATTAGATTTCACTTTCTGAGGCATTATGTTGAATTATTCAATCAGAAGAGGCTTTCTTCCCTCTTTCTAAATAAAAGTCATTACAGGCAATTGAGAGGAAAAGGTATGTTAAATAGTATACTTGACTCATATGGAAGATAGAAATTACCTTAGAGAATACAAGGTAGTTTGTGTGTGTGTGTGGGGGGGTGGTTCTCAATAGGCAGAGTTTAATTTACAGTTTTGTTTTCTTTTTTGTTATTATTTATTTATTTATTTTTGTTTGTTTGTTTTTAGCCCACTTCCCTTTCCTTCTCTGCTCATTGCCACTATTCTTTAGAATCTAGACTTGGAAGTTACCTAGAAATTTTCTTAAAGAACAAGTATGCTATAAGAAGTCTTGGTTGTAGGAAAAATAGTGTGAAAGCCTTCTCATACAGGAGTCAGGGAATCATGGACTATCAAAGTTCATATGAACTTCTTTTTTTCCTCCTGTTTCAGAGATAGGCTCTTACAGTGTAACCCAACCCAGATTTGAAGTCACCATCTTTTTGCCTCAGCTTCCCAAGTGCTGGAATTACTGACATATACGACTATACCCAGCTAAGTTCTCCTACTTCTTGAACAAATTATGGCCGAGCCTAAGTCTCTTGTCATTCCTCCATTGTATTTTCATCGCCAAAAAGACATGCCCTTTGAATTAACTCAGCATGGAGGCCAGCCATGTGGCAGCAGGTAGCTGCATGGTGAGGAAGGGAGCTTTGCAGAAAGAGTGACGCCCTAAGCACTAGGGAAAGAACGCTTAGAAAAAAAGAGGGAAATAAAAGAATAGCTGTGTGTTTCTGAAATATCCAGAAAGGTAGGCTGGCTCAGGATGCTCATTGCACAGCTGACTCTGGAAGCGACTGAGCAAGAGAGAACAGGGATTCTGGGAAGGGTAGTGTTGTTATCTTGAGGGGAGCCCACCTACCTTCCTGAGGGGTGGTCCCTTAGCCTCTGCAGCCCTGGGCTTATCTAGGTGCATTCCATCATGCCTGGCAGGAAAGAGTTACTGTATATGGAGACCTCTTCCTCCTTTACTCTTTCTTTGTGGGATATTTAACTCATTATTAGCTATGATGATTTTTAATAGTCTCAAAATTGTCTAAAAGAAGTAGTAAGCACAGTGTTAGGGAATGCAATGGAACCTAGGACAAAGAGCAATCAGATGGAACAAGCCAGATGGTAAATGTTTAGAAAACATTAACAGCAATTTTCATTCAGATCCAAAGGAATTCGAATGATAACAGTAGGCCCTTGAAGGTATTCCTTAAGATTCAATTAATAAATATTTACATGTTCAAGGGTGCATTATTGTTTTTTTTTTTAAGTTAAACAATAATCACGGGGAGATGTAGGTAGTCCATTCTTACTTCTTCAAGGAAGAGCCCCAAATGAAAGAGAAATAAGAAGTGTATCAAGTGTGTGAATTAGCCCAATGGAAGAAATATTGTGTACAACATTAAGGTGATACAATCTAGTCTGTCTTCAGGCTGTGCTTTGTGAAATATTCTACATTGTCTATCCATGAAAATCTCCAGGACCAAAACGTAAGACCCATCAAAAAGGAGTTATGAAACAAAACCTCTGAGACATGAAGATAAAGCAGTATTTAATGTGGAACCCAAACCCACACACACCAAAATACTGAACGGAAGTGTACCCACACCTTAACTGTGGGTTTAGTTGACTTTGCCATCCCTCTAGTGAGGAGGCAGTAAACTCAGCCGATGTTCATGTTCTTGGCTCATCATAGTTAATTAAGCACTCGCCAGGAGTTACAGATTGATAGCCACCGTCACCTCTCGGTGCAAACACACTACCAGATGCATTAAAGATAGGTTTTTATATTAAATATTTTCCAGAGGGAATGGGAAAAAACTGAGAGCCTGCATCATGAAAATTGAGAAGACATCTGTCACAGTGACCAAACCTCTAGTAGGCTGAATAATGATTATGAATCTATTACTGTTGATATATTACACAAAGCTGTGGGAATAGAGGGTTTTGCAAATTACACAGAGAGTAATCAACAGCCCACAGCAATCGCCGCGGGCTCCCGCACCTGCTGCATGCCTCCCATGGGATGGCACACGTCCCCAAGCCTAGTGTCGCTGACAAGACAGAAGGAATTTTCTTTCACCTTCAGTTTGGCTTCCAAATGATAAAATAACCCATTGATTTAGCCAATCTCACAATGAGGTGATGGAAATTGTAGACAAAGCCCTGTTGTCCCAGCCATTCCCCTGCCTGTTTTCCTTGCGTCTATAGCCAGATGGGAAATATTGGACACTTGTTATCTCTCTTCTTAGTCATCCTCTGCCATGCAAGCTATGCCTGCTAAACACTTTCTGAGAACACACGGGATATCCAATTCACTTCAGATAAAAGAGAGGGCAGAAAAAGAAAACGAGTGTAGCTACCTGAGAGTTACCTGTTTGGAGACCATGGATACACGGAGATGCTCCCACGTGACTGATTGTTGTGGTTGCCCGAAGTCAGAGATATGAAAGACTCGAGAATGCCCACTGTTGTGAAGTTCCCCCACTCTGTCCTCTAGAAATTTAAGATCTGAATGGAGGAGAATATTGTTTCTTCTTTGTGCTTGGACTAGCAAACCAGAATGAAGGCTGTGAATGATCACAGCCACCAGAAAGTAGGGGGAGATGAGGAGGAATTCACCTATGATGCAGAAGCCATCCTTTGCAGCTCCCAAGTGACTCCTTCCTCTTCCTCCAGGCCTGGCTGTTACCCCATTCTTGGTTCTCTGTGATGTCCCGAAAGCCTGCTAGTGTTTTTGTTTGTCCTGACTCTTTGTGTACTTGGGTATCACAAGCCAGTGATTCTGAACTTTTACCAATGCACTTGAACTTTTGACTCATTTGCTCAATCAATCATCATTTCCACGTTCAAGTTATTCCAAATTCAGATGTGCTCAGGCCCAACCCTTAGGATCTGGTCACTAAAAGGAACAGCGACCTCTCTGAGAACCTTCATGAACGAAATGAGTTAATATAAATAAAACCCAAGAGACAGAACCTGACTCACCCAAGAAAACATCAAGCATACTTGCATATATTATAAATATTTATTTATATCAACTTCATTAATTGCTATCTTTATAGGAGAAAAATCATATTTGGAAAACTCTGTTTTAGATGCACACCTCTTTCTGAAATGGAATTTTAATCAGCATTTCCAACATTACAGCCACATACTCATTTATTAATCAAAGTACTGATTTTTTTTTCAAGAAACAAGTTAGTGAACGTTCCCTCTGCTCATGCCTATTTCAGTGTGTATAAAGATTTAGCTACTATCTAAAACCAATTTAATTTATGCAGCTCAATTTAGGATTTTAATTAATAAGATGCTTCCTCTTGATTTTAAGTTTTCTTTATTAACATCCAAAAAATAACATAGTCTTTGAAGATAGTTCCCTCCTTGTGCAGCTATATGTCAACATTCATGTAAGAAGGAAAGAGGGTACGAAGGTGAGTACATTTTAGGTTTTATGTAATTCACATAATTTATATAATTACATGGGTGATTGGATTATTAAGAAGATGGACTGAATCCCACTCGGATAGTTACAAGTACTGTCATCTTTATCTTTCTCGAAAAGGAGGCTTTGAGGCCCTTGCATATTTGTTCCAACTAGACCCCTGAGTATTTGAAGCTTATCCAAAGGCCACCATTTTTGGGCAAGACTTCACTCGTCCAGCCCAGATGGGCTAAACTACAAAGGCCTGTATGTAAACACTTCCAAGTCATAGCTGTGAGAGCTGGGGTTTCCAGATTTCCTTTCTCAGGCTTTGTTTTAGCTTTGGAGAGTTCTGTTTGGAAATGTGAGTAGTCCTTCAGAGGGCCCGAGGAGGAAGTGAAGCCACCGCCCTCGGCAACACAAGGTAAACATGGCACAGGCGAGCATTAGTGGACAGCTTTCTAAAGAGTCCTCTTCAGCACCTTTGAGGGTATCATGGAACTCATGACCTACCCTCTGGCTTTAGTAAGAGAGCTAAGACGGCTAAGCTATTTAACGGAAGATAGGCTTTAGAATATTATACCAGCTACTTTTACCCTTCCGCCATATTATCCCATGCTTGAGCATATTCTACAGTGAGAGCTACCAATATTCACTCTTCTATTTTCTACCCAGTTATGTCTTTCCATTTCCCTCCGGGGGGTTTAGCAGGTGTGGTGATTTGAGAGAAAATGACCCCCAATGGGAATGGCAGTATGCCATTTAGTTTCTGGGGTGGGGTGGCAGTTCTTGGTACTCTGTGGGTAGATGAGTATCTGCATATTCCCAGCTTCTAGCAGAGTCAATTATTTCCAGAGTTGATCACTGGCTCTTTCACCCTTGAGTAATTGGCAATGATTTCAGTAGAAACAGGGATAATGGAAGATAAGGCATCTTTTCCAGGAAAGGCTCATCTCTCTTGCAAGATTCTTGGAGGAGTTTTGACGTCTTGATGCATCTTTATATGTTATGGAGGTGTCTAAAGGGGCATAACTTTTAAATGGAGGCACAGATGTCTGCTGACAGTTTGTGTCTAAGCAGTTAAGAATTAGGATCAAAACCAATGAAGGCTTTAATGGCTGGTATAAGTCCATTTGAAAAAGTGTTTATACTCTGATTTATTTATGATTATGATAAATCTTCCATCGTAGAGTTTAGATGATTGATCCAATATCTACACAGATAGTTATTGCAATAACTCTATGTTTATTTCAAATTCCATTCTGTTTCTTGTCTTGTGACAACACCCAGGATTCCTTGGTACCTGGAATGTAAAAGGAACCCATCAGTTGCACTGAGTCCTGTGGCTTCAGCCTCCTTTCAACAACATTATACAATGACTTTTGCTACTAAAATTCAAGTTTAGTCAAAGTCAGCTGGAACCTTAGAAGGCCTTGAAGAGCTAGCTGTATCTGTTAGTTAACGAGATAGACCAGCAGCAGAAGACTTAGGGGGCGAGCATCAATAGCTGGACCAGCATGAGTGAAAAGTGGATCTCCAAACCTTGGCTTTCTCTGAAGTGGTACTTCAGAAATATCCCCTTTGTAACTATGAGACTCTTCACATGCAAAGCGCTGAGATGGCGCCCCCTGTAGGACAGAGATTCCGTTAGGAGCCTCCTGGGTCCCAGGAACGCCCATCAGTCAATGATGGCCATAAATGATCTAAACTCTCTAGATGGCAATGAAGCTGACGTGTACCCCATTGCCTGGTGACTGTGCAGCCACCATAGTGCTGTAGTGCAATGAATTACCCACATGCTCGTGGTGAAGCTGCCATACACAAGCTAACTGTGCTGCCAGGCATACGGATGCCTAGCTCCCCACACTTGCATACACGATGTCCTACTTGAAAGTTTTATAACAATCATTACTGGCTCGGGTATTTAATATTATATACGCTTTATCTTATTTTAGAGTGTTCTCATTCTCTTCCCCATAAAACGTAAAACAAACAAACCAACTCAAACCCAGCTATGGCACAGTGCCATTTTCTGCCCGTCATAGCCTCAGGTGTCTTGAGATTACTCTAGCTCCCGATTGCCTTAAAACCACATTGAATGAGCCGGCCATGTCATTTAATTTTGTTTAAATTCATTTTTGATGTCTGCACACTGATAAATCTAGCACCTCCAGGAAGTGTCCCTGTCATTAGAGTGGCACGTGACTGGTCTAATAGTATCAGTCGGTCTCGTCAGGTTTTATGTTGGGGGCGGTGGGAGGGGCATCCTGGATCAAGAGAGGAAAGAGTCTGGGTGGAGATTGTTTCAGACGGGTTTGCAACCGTGCTGATTCCACTGCCCTAGGATTGTGCAGCCTGGACCTACTTTCAATTCTTAGTTAACTAAAGAACGGAAGTTTAAAACCATTTTTTTTTCCTCTCAAAACCCTTTCATAGTTTCTATAGTGACATTTCCTACAACTTAAATCTAAGGGGGGCTGTCTGAGCCTACGAGAAGCAGCACCAACTAAAAGCAGTTTAAAAAACCGTGCTGATCTTAGATTCCCATGTAGGAGACATAGCTCTCAGCCCCAAGATCGTATCACCCCCGACTTCCCAATCCCTAGTCACATCTCATATGCTGTCCCAATGAATGACTATTCTAACACTCAGCATGAACTGGGACAGCTCCAGCCACGTAGGGTAGATAACAAAATACGAGCAACTTCAGATTTGAACGTTGTGAAAGCATAGAGTTAGAAAAGAACGCATGCACACTTGAAGGTGCAAAATTTTATGGAAAATTATTTGAGGAAATTGGTTACTTGTTGGTGGTTATAGAGCTACATCAAAATAAGTAGCGAGAATAGCTTCCTTTTAAACTTCAAACAAATCGGTTTAATTTGCATGCTCCCAAAAAGTCCCGAGGACTTTGTTTCAGGCAGCAGTGGTTGTGACCAACATCAAAGATGCCAGAGATCAAAACAGGATTGAGCTCTGAAGCAGCGATCCTCTAGCTCCCCTTCCTAATAGGCGTGTTTGTCTCCTCTCTTGGCTTTGGTCAGTTCAAGGTGATATCAAAGTCTGTGGGTGCCGTTGATGTTTGAATGGTTCCATCCTCACCTTGCAAGAGGGGAACATGTGGTGTGGAAAGACACCAGAGGGAAGGCGAATGGACACTGGACACATGAAGTAGCATGTAGAACAGTGCACGTCCATCCTGCCTTATCTTCTCTCTACCAAGGGCTGCCATTGCTGCCACGGGACTGGATTTATGTGGCCGTACTTATACTTCCCTTTCAACTTGTTTTTTGGCAAGCGATTAGCATGAAAATCTCAAAATGTCCTTGTCGAAACTGCCTGAAGAAGGAAGGGAAGGAGGGAGGGAAGGAGGGAGGGAAGGAGAGAGGGAAGGAGAGAGGGAAGGAGGGAGGGAAGGAGGGAGGGAAGGAAGGAAGGAAGGAAGGAAGGAAGGAAGGAAGGAAGGAAGGAAGGAAGGAAGGAAGGAAGGAAGGAAAGGAGAAAGGGAGAAAGGAAGGAAGGAAGGGCCGGCCTTTTTTGGGTTCTTCCTTTGTTGGGTGAGCTGGTTTGAGCCCCCTTGCTTTGTTTTCACAGAGGAGAAACCAGAGGCAATCAAGCAGTAAGCTTCTGGCTAGTTTAAAACCAGGTCTGGGTGGCTTAAGGCGCACTAACACTTTCAAAGATCATTTTTGTGCGTGTGACAATGACTGAAAGCAGCATAGAAAATAGCACAACGGGGTTCAATTCACGTGACAAAAGGAAATTGTACAAAGTTTAATCCATTCCCATTACAGTCTCAAGATTGTAATCTCCTCAGATGCTGAAGCCCAGGAGTGATTCTTTTCTTCCCCTCCCGACAATATGCATCATCAAGTTGCTTTCGAAGTGGTGCTGTGGGCTGGAAGGAGGCGGCTCGAGTTATATAACATGCAATTTAAGATAATGGCCTTTGAAAAGGAGAAATTAATATAAACAGAGGAGGCCCACAAAGCCTCAGTCATCTAGAAGATGGTTTCAGTCACCACCGACATTAAACAATATCCCCCCCCCCCCCACGGAGCCCACGCGATGTTTGTTATCATTTAATTTCTCACCCAAATCGAGGCTTTCTTATCATGGTGTCGCAGGGATTGCAAGCTCTGCTATGACTACAATCGGTAGAGAAAAAAAAAAAAGCATTCATCTGAGTGAGTAACGAGATTCAGAGACGGAGCTCTCTAGCCTAACCTTTCGAGGCTTTTAAACATTCAACCAGAAGCATTAGTAAAAAAACAAGAGCGGTAGCATTTCCGTAATTATCCCAGCACCGTCTTTGTTCTTGTAATGATAGAATCCATACTTTCAATTTGCAGTTGCTTAATAATAGCAGCTGTCTTGTCTGCTCGACTGTGGGGGTTTTAGGGCTCCCGTAATTATTCATTTTCCCTCACTTGACAGTGGGTGTTTCCCTGAAATATTTCAGGCCACATCACAAGAAGGAATTTCGAAATCCTTTCAAGGGTTCTGCTATCCATAACAAACAATATTGAATTATGCATTACTAACACAGAGTTAATTGACTCAGACGTGCAGAAGTCCTAATTAACAGTCTCGCCCACTACGGAGACCATTGGACACACAGAGGCGAGTGTATGACTCTGTCATTAATGCATGAGGGTCGGCTGTCTCTTAGGCCCTAAAACTACGCAGTTTTTTTCTTTATCTGTTCCTCACTCTTTCCTCACCAAACCTTTCCTCTCGCTTTTCATTTTCTTCCCTTTCTTCTTCTTTTTTTAAAACAACACGTGTTGGAATAATTTAAAAAGATTTGCATACACACTGCAGTAATTCTGTTTTCCTCCTCCTTCCCCCTCATATTTCTTAATAAAATTTATTAATGAATAGCTAAAAAAGTAGTGGGGACCAAAACCAGAAATCTATCCACAGACAATTAGCAAGGGCTCTCCATCTTTTTGATATGCATGGCACTATTTGCAATAATAAATAAAATATGAAGGTGTGGAATAAACAGGGTAAATCACTTTCCATTATTATTTTTCCAAATGGAAGGGTTGATTCACAGCGAGAGAATACAACCCCCCCCCCACATGCTCGTGTGTCACCGCTGACAGTGACGGGCTTTTTAGTTTATGTGCGCAAATTGCATTTTTCTGACTGTGTTTATATGTGCCAAGAGAATGGTTCTCAAGACAAGGAAGGTAGTTTTATGGACAAGTCTGGAGAGATGCCGCAGAAGGTAATTGAAAGAGAGAGGTTTTTATTACATAATCAGGGGCTGGTGCACGTGTGTGTGTGTGTGTGTGTGTGTGTGAAGGGAAAAAGGTGGGTGGGTGCCGTCAGACAGTTATAGGGTGTACACAGGGTATTTCTGCTAGAATCTCAGGACTCTTGGTTCTTTTCTTAAAGGATTTGTCTCAATAGTAGGCTAGAGGAAAGTTGTCACATGTGAAATATATTCTCCACTTATTATAAATAATTTATTCCGATTTTAAACAAAACACATTGTCTATTTTCCACCATTATAAAATTAGCACACATTTTACTTTAATTTAATTAATTTATAATTAAAAACTTTTTAAATATGTGTATGTTCTTGCTACTTTTAAGTGGGTTTTGTAAATTCACAGAAGCAATAAGAGACTTATACGTATCTCGTTTATTGACAGCCAGTGAACAGTTAGTTCAGTTTATTTTCAATTTATTCATTTCTTTCTAAAGACTGCTGTTTAATTCTGTTAATTTTTTTTTGACTGAGTAAATTTGATTTTTTTTCCATCTAGTTTTGAAATTGGGGCTTAAACTAGCCAACAGATAATAACCACTTATTTTCCAAGCACTATAAATATGACCTAGAAAATGTTCCTCACTCTGCATAACGCGGGAGTAGTTTCTGGAACGTATCCGAGACCACTTGAAAGGTGAATGTGTTTGGCCCTCCAAGTATCGCGTAGCTCTGTTCCTTAAAAGGCCGAGTGTGTGATGCTCTGGCGTCCCACCTGGAGAACTCTGGCTTGCTTGCTCCGTACCACTTCTCTTCACCCATTGCTTTGAGTTCGAGCTGCATCATTCCCTCTTTCGCCATTTCCACGTCCGTCTGTCTAAGCGATGGGGAGGCAGGGAAGCACAGCTGGATGCAACCCCAGCCTCAGGAGCAACACGTTCTCAGGACGACTGACTGAATCCATGAGTTTATCCACGAAATGGGTCAATGCCAAATGTGCCCAGCAAAGTTCAAGTGTCATGACAAGAGGAGGCTAGTGGGAACAAACCTTTCCAGGAATAAAGGTTGGTCAGAATGTGACCAACCTTAATCATGCAGGACTGTCTCCTCAAAATATGAAATAGCTATTTTTTTCCCAGAAAGCTGGGAATAGATATTGTTAATGACCTGGTGACCTTTCCCTATCTGTAGAGCAAGACCTTACCCAAATCCCCCAGAAGGTTTATCCCAGATTCTGCCTCTTTAGACTTCATCTTTAGCTCCTGGCCAATAGAACCCATCTTTAGGGGGAGATGCCACTTGTATTTTATGGTCTGCTGACTTCAATGCTATCTCGGTCAGAGACCGCAGTAGATTTAGACTTTTAAACAGCAGAACCTGTCTTCAAGGTCATATGTATTTTATAAAAGAGTTCCTATGTAGCCACACCTTAAGTTTTACTGGAATGATTGTTGAATGGAAACTTTTTCCCAAATTACACTACTCTTGCGGGATTTCTGAGAGCCTTTGCCATAGGAGTTTATACTGCATGTCTTAGGTGTTCAGAGTTCTTGATTAAATCACTGGCCCATTCTCTTCCAGACATCTTTGGAAAGTGGAGACTCTTGGGTCCTCAGATCTTTCTCTTGACCCTGGAGAAGTTATTACGGGAGCTGATGGACTCTGGTGTAGTTGCCGATACAGGGTCTCTTGGTGTGTTACTACCAGACTGTCCATGTCGTGTGACACACCCACACTGACACACTCCAGACTTTACTTTTTAAGTGAGTTCTTGGGATTGTCACTCATCCCCCTTTTGACCCTCTGAGCAGTAGGCGAGGAGGCATCACTCTTAGCCTTGCTTTTGTTTCTTGTTCCTAAAGAAGGGTTTCCGGTAGGCACACACTGTGAAGAAAGACGGGAAATTCCACTGTTTCAGAAGCTCACTGTATTTGGTAGGTACCAGCTGCCCCAGCACAGAATAAATGAATAAGTAAGCACATTTATGCAAATAAATAAAGCCATATGAGGGCAGACAGCCTGCACCTAGAGCCCTGTAACTCTTGACAGAAAATCAGTGTATAATGGGTCCGGAAACAGAGACCGTCGAGCTAAACGTTTGTTTACCTTCCGGATAACTTCGTTTCTGCTGTCCTGGGGATGGTGAAAAGAAGTATTCTCACCTCATAAACCCCTCCATGGGTCAAGACATCTATCTGCCATATGTTCACTCAAATGCAAAATTCTTCCCTGATGCATTTGACAGACCGAAGACCGCTAAGTGACAGGAAACGGTACGAATAAATTCCATGTATGGTAATTGTTTATCCATCTTCAAAATGCGTTCTATTTAGACCCGTGCTGGAGCAAAGGCAAGGATGTGTTGAAAGCTGATAACGCACACACAGAACAAGAAGGAAGGGAACATCCCCTCAGCATGTGCCAGGGTTGTATGAAGACTTCCCTTTGTTTAAAGTTTAATCTGTGGTTTAAATATTTGTGATTTCTAGTCTCCCACTTCAGATTCAAGAAACCCTCTTTTAAATATTTCTTACCATCTTGGCTACTGTACTAAATCCTGTTACTGGTGTTAAAATTCACATATTTATAAATTAAGATTATATGTTTATTGTCATCCAAAAGTCAATCACTTAAGTTTAAAAAATTAACCTAAGTTCCATTACAGTGGGATCTTCCTGTTCCCTTCAATTGTTTTGCATATGGCGATTTCACTTGTGTCAAGCAAGGTGGTTTCTGTATGGTTATTGGAATACACCGACCCGGGATATATTCTGGATTGCATAAATACCATTAAGAGGTATTTTATAATTCTCCTAAGAGACTTACAACCCATCCCCTCTTATGTTTAGAAGATCATCAAATAATGTACCCTTCTACCATCAGTCCAGTCTTGGTTGTGTAGATCCAACCGAGTTTACGCTAGAAGCCTCTGGTGTTGACATTCTCTCTTAACAGTCAGGTCTAGACTACAAGTAGTTCCCTTCACAGCTTCATTTAGTGTACCTTCCAGGGCTGCCAAGGCTTGGAGGCATTTCTGTCTTTGTACTCATGGCCTCAAACACAGGGTTTGGCACATACCAATAAAACTCATATTTAATCGAATTACTTAAGTTTTCTTAAGTTGCATTTTTATTTATGATTATTTGTATGTGTCTGCAGGGGTGGGGGTGTATGTGCACATGAATGCAGGGGTTCCCAAAGACCAGAGCTGCTGGATCCCCCTGGAGCTGGAATTTACAGGCAGTCATGAAATGCTCAGGCAGGTGTTAGGATGGGAACTCAACTCCTCTGGGAGAGCAACAAGCGCTTTTGACTGCTGAGCTGTCTTTCCAGTCCCTGATTTATTTAGTTTGGAGACAGAGTTTCATGCTGTATCTTGGCTGGTCTCTCACTCATGACAATCCCCCTTCTTCAGCCTCTCTAGTACTGGGATTACAGATTGCAATCTATTCATGCTTAGATTTTAGCTAAATAATACTACACACACACCGTATTTTCTTTATTCATTCTTCTGTCAATGGGCAGCATCTATGATTCTTTATCTTAGGCCCTATTATTTTCAATACAGCATAGTCTTCCATAAAACCAGTGATATATTTTAAAACTATTTTCTTTGGGTGGATATTTGAGTTACTCTTTTGTGAAAGAATTATAGAACTATATGACAATCTCGATGATAGTTCGTGTGCTATGCTCTCAATGAATCACACAAACATCCTGTAGAATTTACATGGCAAGCATGCTAAAATCTCACAGCCGAGGTTGGTCTTACCGTGAATGGTCTCAGCTTCTGGTGGCAGTGTGACCTGCCAGCTGGCCTTCAGAAAACAGATGCTCTCTAAAAGGAAATTGCAGGTCTTGAGATATTATCTCTAATTTGTCTCACACAAATCCTGAGCTCAGCTTACCCTATTTCAAGGACAAATGCTTCTGGTTCAGTGTCGCAGGCTCAACTATGGCTCATTACATCATCGTGGTTTTTCTAATCATCTTTGCTGCTCCAGACAAAACATCCAGGCCATGGGAGTCCACCCAGGCCATGGGAGTCCATATTGTTGGCCTCTTATTTGAGCATGTCAGCTTGAGTTAACCAAGGTTCCTTGTGAGGATTGCAGTGAATTCTGACAAAGTACCCAAGCGAAGACAAGCGGAGATAGGGAAGTGAAGGCTTGGTCAGTAGACATGTGGTACCTGATTCTCAATAACCAAGAGGCACTTCCACTAGCCCACCATAGGGGCAGAGGATGAAAACAATTGCGACTTCTCCAGCTTCAGTCAGAAGAAACTAATATAGGCCTAGATGCCGACACCAGCACCTGGATCTCATACAGTCCTTTCTCGTGGCCCACATTCTTCAGTGGGACAAAGGGGAAATACAATTGTTTCTTTGGCCCATTTCCCAAGGAAGCAGAGCCCGAGTTAGACTGACTAGTGGTTTTAGCTCTTTCCGGGAAGATGGGAGGCATTGCTTAAGGGGCTGAAGCTGATTTACAAGAGAATCTAGAGATCTTGGTTCCACCAAGATCAGCTAGAAATGACCGAGGTCTTGTTATTTCACATCTGACATAGGAGCATCTGGAGGAGGCAGAGAACTGACTTCAGAGAGCAGGCAAAGTAGTAAGTTCTGCTCATTGCCTCTGTCACCCTGTGCTTCCAACGCACAGGATCTTAAAGAAGCTGTTAAGGCCAACACACACAATTGCTGGTCTTTATCAAAACAAATATGCCATTTTCCATTTGACATTTTCATCCAGTTTCATTACTGTTTCACATTGGAGGCTCATTAGAGACTAATGTCTCTACCCGTCTTTAGAATGGTTCAGAAATGTAGTGTTTACTGTACGGAAAATATGGCTATGATGGCTATTCTCGGTTGTCAGCTTGATTGTATCTGGGATGAACTGTAGTCCAGAAACGGAGGGCACACCTGTGATTTGGACCTTGAAGCAAGAGGGCAATAAGCCTGTGATCCGGACCTCAAGAATGGAAGAGACGTACCCTTAATTTAGACCTTGAGGTGGAAGGCACATCTTTAATCTGGGTCACACCTGCTGTTGGAAGGACAAGGGAAAAGGAAGGAGGTATGTTTGTCCTTCTCCTGCTAGCCCTCACCTTGTCAGCAGGTCCATTCTTTCATTGGCATTGGAGCCTCCTTCTTCCAGCACATGTCTATATGAAAGACCAGCTGAGACACCTAACCTCATGGGACTGAGCAGCAACTGGATTCTTGAAATTTTCCATTCACAGCTAGCCACTGTTGGACTGCAGCCTGTACGTGATTCCAATAAATTCCCATATATAGATACATATGTAGATATATACACACACATACTCAACACATATACTAATACAACTATTGCAGGTAAACTTGAGGTCTATACAAAATATTACTAGTAAAATTATACCAGATTTATTTGTGTGTGTGTGTGTGTGTGTGTGTGTGTGTGTAATATAGATGACCTCTGTCATTTCTAACTGCTCAGAACCCAGGACTGAGCCTGCATAGATGGCGTATCTATATAGACTATCCTTCCTGGCAGACGAGGGACAAAACTACTCACTTAGGGCCTGAAAAGACTCTTAGTGTCTTTTCCCATGACGAGCAGCCTGCAAACGGCAGGGAAAAAAGAGACTATCAGCCTGCACTGTGTGTCTCTAAATACAATAAGCTATTGCTGACAGAAAGCCAGTCATCGAGAAGACGTGCACAGTGCATGATAGAAAGCTTTTCATTTAAAGCCGTTGAGTTGAAAGCCTTGGCACTTGATCTGCTAAGTTTCATGAACCCTATCCGAGAATGTACTTTTATGTGGGATTCTCATTTCCTGACATCCCTGGGTAGATACGGCGTAGCTGTGATAATGTTCATCTCTGGGTATTATAATGAAGCTGCCATGGCAACTCTAGAAGTCACTAAAAATGTGCAATTTTGAAAAGTTCATTTCTTGGAAAAAGATTAACGCTGCTGTAACACACATAATGATCTAATGAGACTTGAAAAGAACACCCAGATTAAAAGGAAATATAAAGAGACTGCCCAGACTTCACAGTTACACTGTCTTCCTGAGAATGACATGGTTCACCCGTGACTTCCCTAATCAATGAAGCCAGGGGACATTAGGTCGGAAACTTAATTAAATTTTGATGTGTGTAACTCAGCAGTAGAGCTCATTCAGCCACTGCTTAGCTCAGGATGCAGGCTAAGTAAATCACAGGAAGACTTGTACAGAAGGTTTTATGTCCTTGTCATTTTCATAATTTAAGGAGCGAGGTCTAAGAAGTGTTCCCAACCTTGGTTAGTTAGCATGGCTTGTTGGTACCTTGAAGGTACCCTGTCACAGAATTGCAGACAAGGAAGGACTTAAAAAAGGTAACGGGGAACTGGGTACATCTCAAAGTTGAACTCTTGATCTTCAGTCCTCGGTACCGCAGTGATGATAAAAAGGGGTAAACCAATGCTCCCAGCATCTTTGGGCTCTTCGTGTTGTTATGGAAAATATTTATTCTTCTTTTTATAGTGAAGATTATAACTTACAAATAGTTTTGAAGCTGAAACGCAAGTGGACTGATAAAGAAAGGTATGGGATGTTCTGGAAGCTCCTGTTGCTCCCCAGATACCACAGGCAATAGAAGCAAACATCCCTTGGGGAGCAATAGACAGTGGAGTCGCATGTGACATTGCTTTGAAACCTAGGTTTGATGTCATGGCTACACATTCAGATGAGTCCTAGTTATTGAATGTATAGCAGAAGGCTCTTTGTGTCTGTATCCTAACATGTGAAAATACAGCAGAAGGCTCTTTGTGTTTGTATACTAATAAATGAATGTATAGAAGAAGGCTCTTGATGCCTGTATACTAATAAGTCATGGTCAGTCGACATGCAGAACCCTATGTGGCTCAGAAAACTGTGTACCACAAAGTCTGCACAGCTCCTGATCTCACAGTTGCCTCCTAAGGAAGCTGAGCTGCCTGGCCAAGACGTCTCCGTCTCTGCTTCATTTCCTTCAATCTCTCAGCAGTGGTATGTTATCAGTTCCATGATGTGGTCGAAGGGAAGGATAAACGCACCACAACGACTCCCTATTTTCCCATTCCTGCTTCGCTCTCCATCCCTGTCTCATGCAGTTGAGGTAGTAGCGGGGATAGGATGAGATAGAACAAAGTGAAAACTTTCAATCCTAGCTTTCTGACTTCAGATTACGTCAGCCTCACCATCAGAGCTACGAGGCCTTCTAATGATTTGTAGACAAACCAGCGGCGGTGGAACCAGATAGAGTTCCTCAGATTTCCTGAAAAGGTTTTCCTGGCATGATTAGAGAATTAAATTGGGCTGGTCACCCTTGTGAATGGAATAACAGGCCTATTTAGTTACCAAAATGCTGAGAAATGGGTGCTCCGTCTCCTGACCTGAGAACAGCGACAGAGTTCATTCTATCCCTAAGCAGGTTTAACATGGATCTCGCTTAAGCATCTTATGTACTTCTTTGGGTCACCCATGGCTTCCCTAACTTGCATACTGAGTTTTTTTTTTTTTATTCCGATCAGAGCTAGCTTGCTTTAGATTGTGATTTGCACTGAGACCTCAGCATGAAGAAGATAGAATTTCTGGGTTGAAGAAATCCACAGCCACTGAGGGCAATGTACTGTAACAGGAAGGCCACTTGTTTATCGTGTTTGAAATCCAGCTAGTCAACACAGCCTGAAAGCATTTGGTAATCAGTGAGTGCCATTTCAGAGTCAACTAATATTTTTGCCTGCTAAGAAGTTTGCTAAATTGTTTCAGTCATAACACACAACCATGCAGATCAATAGACATGAAATGGCTGTAATAGCCATTTGTATGTTAATGTGACTAGACCACAATACCCAGATACTTGATCAAATGCTAGTCTAGATCAGTAGTTCTCAACCTGTGGGTCATAACCCCTTTGTAGGGGTCCAATGACCACTGGAAACCACGGTGAAATGACCTAAGACCATTGGAAAGCACAGTGAAATAGCAACAAAGATAATTTTATGGTTGGGGGGGTCACCACAAAATGAGGAACTGTGTTAAAGGTTTGTAGCATAAGGAAGCTTGAGAACCACAGGTATAGAGAGATCCATGAAGTACTTTTTTCAAATATGATCAATGTTTAAATCATTAGGCTTGAGATTTATTCATTGTTTTATCACATTTATTGCTTTAACATCCTGACAGCAGTTTCCCTCCCTCCTACTCTCTCATTCCTGCTCCCCTCTCCCGCCCCAACCGTCACCCCCATTCTCTTCTCCTCTGTTTCTATTCAGAAAGGGGCAGGCTTCCCATGGATGTCAACAAAGCATGGAATTGTTAGGTTTTGCAAAGGCCAGATTGGCCTCCACAAAGTAGGTGGGTCTCATCTGTTCAGTAAAAGACTAAAGTCTGAAAAAGATGTTGACCTTTCTGGAGGAAGAGAAGATTCTGCTAGTAGATCGCCTCCGAATGTGAGGAGAATTTAAGATTTGACGGTCGGCCTCTAAAGCTATTGAACCAGGCACTTAACTTAAACCTTTTAATAACAGATAGATGCTATTCTATTTCTCCTGACTAACATAACAACCAATGTGTCTCTTCTTGCCTGAAATATTTCGTTGATTCTTTGTTTACACAGTATCTTCTAAAATATAAATGACGCACAAAACAAGCTAAACAGAAAAAAAAAAAACCGTGAGCTTGAATTTGGTTAGGTTTGTTTATAAGTATGTATTTGTGGCCCTGCAGTTCTGGCATCTCCCTGAAGTAAGTTCAAATCCTGCCTCCAGCAAGTAGGTATACTTCACCGAGTCATTCACTTTTTTTGTTTCGAATGGGGCTTACGCTCCAACGTGTCACAATTAGCATTGTGAGGAGGAAGTCACTGCAGCCATTGTAAGTGTTGACAACAGCTGCTGGCGGGAAGCAGGAGTTCACTGGGCCCTCGCTGTCCTGTTGTGTAGCTTCCTCCATTTGCTTAATTGCTTCAGCTCGCTCACTTCCCTTTGCCAATCCACTACTGAGAAAAATATGGATCTTGCTTGATTATCTTCAGCTCTCGCAAGCTGAAAATAATGTATCATTATTAGGAAATTCAACTGTTAGAATTTTTCGGGTTGTTTCTGCTGCTTGGTATAGTGATCCCATGTGTGCATTCCTAGGGTGACTCTTTGGTAGCTGTCATTGCTTATTACGTAAATAAACTGTTCACTTGGATTCTTGTATCTAAGATATGCAGAAAGTTCAAATGTAGGGCTAAAAAAATGAAAGATATTTTCATTTACTTAAGCTATAATCAAGACAGAAGGCATTAATTAAGTAATTACTTAAGGAAATACAGTGTTGTTTTTGAGTTTACTAACTATTCTTGCTTGCCAAGGCATGGCTAGAACTGTCTTTAGTTGCAACATATGCACATATGTACGTAATTAGAGAAAACTCCGGGCTTTTTTTTACCATGGAAAGAAGACAGTGGCTTAAGAATAAGATCTCAAAATAAATTTTGATAGTGCTAAGTCATAGGATTGGTATATGGGAGTACTTAGTGGACTATTTTGCTAGTGTTTTTGGTGTTTCAGTTCTTAATTTAAAGTAACACAATCGATTTGTATTTCTTAACATGCTTTCTTCTTAACATGGTGAAAACACAAGGAAGCAGGCTAGGATGCCAGGGAAACATGGCAGGAAGCACAAACAACAGGACAGATGTCCTTGTTCGGAAGAGGTGAAGGTAGGCAAGTGAGCAGCACTGGTTTTTACCCTTAGAACTTTTTAACTCATTTTTGTCACCAGAGAGTGTTGTCCACTCTAATGGAGGGTCTTCTTTTTCAGTAAATCCCCCCCCCCTGAAATACTCTCATAAGCATATCTGTAGGCATGTCTCTTGGCTGATTCCTGATCCAATGAAACCTACAATCAAGATTAACCCTCACAGTGTGTTATGAGAATCTCATAAGACATTGCTTTGAAATTAAATTATTTTTCTTCCTCTAGATAAAGGACCACATCCACAAAGCATCTATGAGTGTTGAAGAAAACACTCAATATTATTAATGATGTAAACTCTGCCTATATATCCTCAGTACTTCTCTCTTTGATCATCAACTTTGTTATCAAAGACGCATTAATGATGTAGGGAAAATAATCTTCATTCTTATCAGGGGCTGGTGAATCAGAAAACAGATACACAGTTCAGTGAAATATATTCAAAATTACCAAAGAGACATGTAAGTATAAATAATAAACTGAGCATAAAGCTCTATCAGCCAAAGGGATCCATTTGCCTGGAATCATTTAAATCATCATTCATCTTCCAATCAAGCTTCATTAAATCAATTCGGATTGATGAGTGTTAATCTCTTTCTTGTACATTTGAGGAAGGAAGATGCCTCATTTAAGTGGTAATCATTACCTATGTATATACGTATATGCATATATATTGTGCGCTATTTAAGAATATTCAAATTAAGTTTGAACTTGATTTGCTCTCCTGTTGAGTGTTTCTTTTTGCACTTTTTTCTTCCAGAACATCTCAAAACAGTCCCATGAAACAAGTATTGTTATACCCATTTTACAACATAAGAAAGGAAGAAAAAAAAATCAAGTCTTGCTAATGTTATACAGAAACTCAACAGAATATTCTTTTTTATGAGGGGGCACTAATTCAATGCTGGGGCCTTTTTTATTCATCTCATATTTATAAGTCTAAATAATTTCTTACAAACCTTATTTTGAATGAGAAAATTCTTAAATTGTCATAGTTTTTCAAATCTTATCTTTCCCACCAAGAATGAAGTCTTGAGTGTTTAATAAAATCTGATTATATTAATACTCTCTGAGGCCAATATGGTAAGGATAGTTTAAATTTGATCCCGTTTTGTTCCTGTGTATATCTATATGTGCCGGCATGGTTTAAAATCTTGGGTCTGGATGCTTTGTAGCTTTCTTGGCTAACATAGACATGTTGGGGACCTTCCCAATAGTTCAGGAAACAAACTCAAAACCCAGGATATACAGAAGCTGAGTCTACTGTATCCTGAGGTTGTTGTGTATCTGTTGTCCATGCTAAAACCTGCTCGGCTGCCCTCCAGACCCTACAAAAATGAGAGACATTCCCAGAATGTTCTACCAAGCCCTTATTAAAAGATTCTCATTTCACCCTTAATCATAATTTCTTCCCACTAATGTCCTTACATTTTATCCCTACCCCACCACTGACCCAATTTTTGTCTCCTCTGACCTGATATGAACATGCCCAGGTGTCCAAAGTGACAGAATTTTGGCAAAGCCCTTTCTCTGGGACAGTTAATCAGAAACCTTTTTTCTAACCTTTGTCTCTCATCAGGACTTCCACTCATGGCTCTTCTGCTCTGGTTTTTCCTTCAGTGCTGAGGAGACTCTTCCCTAATATGTTTGACAGATGCTTGTCCCCAATGCCATCTTTGTCTGAAAGTGCTCTGATGTGGAGCCTAACATACACATCTCCATATACAAACACAGCCCTCATCTGTTGAGTTGACTGGAATCCATGCCTCTGTGGAATAAGACACTTCAGCACCCAGGCTTGGGCTGCTCATGTGCTCAGACGTTTGTGTCTCCTTTAAATACATCAGGACTTCCCAGGTTCACCTCCAACAGCATTTTAACAGAGAGCCTGCTGCCAAAACCCAATCCCATGCTTTCCAAATCTTCTTGACAGCATTATTGATGACAGATGGTGAGTCTCTCCATTTCATCAACTGTAGGACAGTATTAGAACCAGAACTGATTACTCAGTAGGTCACAATGTGTATTTCCCGTTCTTTTCTTGACCCCGGTAAGAACATAAATATTTAGAAGCATTCCAAGGTATCCGAAGGGCTATAATTGCACACGGTTTTATGTGAACTGTTTACTTGCTGGTACCCAGAGCTGAAGGGGGAACTGTTTGCTTTTCTTTCCATAAGAATTGCAAGCATTATTTTGCTATATTTATGTCCATCCTTAGAGGTTACTAAAGAAAGGCATCTATTTTTCCATGAGTAAAATTGCTCTGAAAATAGATGTAGTCAGGGCCCCAAAATGTGATTTCTCACACTTTGATATTGTTTCCAGTTAGCATTTAAAAAACAAAATTGAAATTAAATGATTTTTTCCTAATTAGTACCTTATTCTTTGTGTCTGCCAATTCTTGGCATAAACATTTCAAAAAAAAGTGTAATTAGTATTTACTGTATAAAGTGTGTTATTAATGTAGTTGCTTATGTAAAAAAAAAATTAAAGCCATGGCTCAATTCTAAATGTGAAAACAGTTTCTTGGGCACCAAGTTGTCATGACAAATAGCTTACTACAAATGCTTGGGATGATTAGTCGGCTCTAAATTTCCGAGTCTATCCAAATATGTTTCTCTTAGATTATTAAACCCTTGCAGGCAGGGACTCTCTCTATTCTATTCATTTTTGAAAAGAAATAACAATAATAGCAAAACTGTTTCATTGATCCACGAATTCTCTACCCCGTTGTCACAATAGATGCCTGAGTCAATGGTCTGGCTCATAAGTAGGTAGATTAACAACCTAGAATGGAAGCTGCTTATGACTCTCATCTATTTTTTTTTTAAAAAAAGAAAAATGTAGTAAGAGTTGATATATTTCATGAGTAAAAACAAGGATTTTATCTTTGGTTATTTATTAGTTTAGCAAAAGAAGACCTGTTATTATTTTTAACATGTGTGACTTAATATTTCCTCTTTTTAAAGATAACAATGATAATGATAAGAAAAAAAGCAATTCTATAACATAAACAATATATGGACAGCATCATGATGGTGCTGAGCACACTGACTTTCTGGTATTTGAATTTATGGTTTACCAGTTAAGCCTTGAGGCCTGGTTTAAAGATTTTGTGATAACTTTGAATCCCATAAACCACTTAAAACCACTTGGGGAGAGGAAGCACTCAGATGTCATTTGCTTTGACTATACAATGTTTCCTTTCTTGAACAAATGAGTTTTTTTTTTTTTCTGGTGGTTTCTTTTTCATTGGGACTGGTTTCAAAGATAAAAATCGGTACCTGTAACTGCAGAGCAACGTAGTATGAATCCTCTGGTCAGACAACACGTACGTGATAAAGGGGCTCTTGGAATATGAGAGATAATAGAAAAGCACCCAAGGGTGTAACAAAGACTTTTCTAGCTAGAAAGCTGAGTTCCTTTCTTCTGCCCATTTTATTAATTCATTTGCTCAACACATATGAAACCTCAGCTATGTATTAGCCGTCAGTCTCATGGTAGTAAACAGAGGCTGTAGTGAGAAAATCCAGAAAGCACAGCCTTCCACGGCAGAGAGAGAGGAGGGGGAGGGGGAAGGGGAGAAGGAGAGGGAGAGGGAGAGGGAGAGAGAGAAGCAGTGGCTAAAATAATGTTAGTGAACATACAAACATACAGTAGATGGCATCTACGCAAGCCATTTGGAGCCTCCATTGTCCCAAAGGCGGGAGAAGCATCCGCATTCATGCAATGACCTTAGAACCCAGGTTAAACAGAGATGGAAGAGTGAACCATGTCAGGCTTCTGGAAAGTTCAGCCAGGTAGAGTGAGGGACAGTGGACAAGACCACTAAGGAACACTGCCCAGCACATCCCGATGACTTAAAAGGGGATATCCTTTTCCAAAGCAAATTGGGCAAATGGGAGGAAGGTTGCAGGCGGAGTCAGTGAGCAAGGTGGGCCTGGCTACTTCGTGCAAGGTCCCGTAGGCAAGTGGGATGATTTCAGCTCTCATTGCTATTGAGATGAGAAGGAGAACAGGACCAACATTTTCAAAAAATTATTTTGGTGACTCTCTTGAAAAGGCCCAGCAGGGAGGACCAAGGTGGGAAGACTCAGGGAGCTTTTGTCAGAGAGTAACAGGTTATACTCTCTGTTATCTTGAATATATAAGTTTATTCATAACATTCCATTCTCCAGACATAATAAAAAATATTTATGTTTATTAGAGATACAAGATACAGTAATTTAATCTCAACATTCCTCAAATTTCCAATCCATACAGGATCTAGTGTAAATTTGAAATTTAGTTTTTTGTTGTTGTTTTGGTTTTTCGAGACAGGGTTTCTCTGTAGCTTTTGGTTCCTGTCCTGGAACTAGCTCTTGTAGACCAGGCTGGCCTCGAACTCACAGAGATCCGCCTGCCTCTGTCTCCCGAGTGCTGGGATTAAAGGTGTGTGCCACCACCACCCAGCTGAAATTTAGTTTTAAGAGGCTGTGGCTATGGCTTAGTGGATAAATCTCCAGCTGTAACAGCCTGAGAACCAGCGTTTAGTTTTCCAGCTCCCTCAAATGCCAGGTAGAAGGCGTGCTCTAAGAGTGACCTGACTGTCTAGACTAGTCCTATCAACTCAGAGATGCTCTGTTCTAGTTTGCTTTCTCTTCTTGTACAAACACTATGATCAAAAATAGCCTGTGAAGATTTTATTGTAGCTTACAGATTTCAGTCCACCATTGAGGGGAGTCAGGACAAGAGCTTTAGTGGAAACTGAAGCAGAAGTCTTGAGAGAATGCTGCTTACTGGCTTGCTTTCCCTCTTATCCCCCAACTAAAGATCAGCCAGTCTTAAGATACATCCCAACCCTCCTGCCTAGGGATGGTAACCCCCAAAGTGGTCTGAGTCCTCGTATACCAACCCACAGTCAGGCGAGCTTCTCATAAGCATACCCACAGGTCAGTGTGCTAGAAATGATTCCTTAAGGGAGTGTTTCTCTTCTGAGGTAATTCTAGTTTGTGTCGAGCTGACAAGAAAACCTCACCAGTGTACTGTGCTTGACGAATAAGATGCAGGGCTATCGAGGAAGGCATCCCATATCAGCCTCCAGGCTCCACATGCACACACATATATGTGCACTTATGTATACACATCATCTCTCTCTCTCTCTCTCTCTCTCTCTCTCTCTCTCTCTCCCCCCCCCCCTCCCTCCCTCTCTCTCTCTCTCTCTCTCTCTCTCTCTCTCTCTCTCTCTCTCTCTCTCTCTCACACACACACACACACACACACACACACACCACAACTCTCCCATCTAAAAATCATCATTTTCAAAGTCTACAAACTTCCTTGTAAGTATTAGGTATGACTGAGATTGAAAGTAGGATCTGTCCAAATGAAAAACTGTTTTTTCTTCTGTGGACATATATAACTGGAAAATGAATCACCTCCAATTATTATCATGAGATTTCTGTGGTAGACAGCAACCTCTGAGGAGGGATAAAATGGAAGGACTAACTGGTCTACCAGTTATGAGTCCAGCAGGGCAAATTCCAGTGTCTTCCATGGTCTGGGAGGTGCCCTCTGTGTCCTGGGCTCTGTGCTCTGGCTCCGTTGGCCCCATAGCCTGTGCTTCACCATCTGTGGTGGCTTTACTGGGCCCAGCCTCTGCTTCTCCACTTCTTGCTTTGGCGTCCTTTCTCCTTTGCTATTTCATTACATGTTTTGCAGTTGGGCAATGCTCCAGAGATTGGACTCACACCCAAGAGTAGATGGGCACAAGTTGGACTTCTGGGTTGTTAAAAAAAAAAAAAAAGGATGCAAAGTTGGAGGGTAGGGGAGGTAGGAGATCTAGTTGGAGTCATGGGGAGATTCTCAGAAAATGAATAAAATTATCTTTTAAAGTAATGAAAACTGCAACCTTGCTGTTAGAATACCATCTTCTCTTCCATTATCCTTATTAGAAATACAATTATCTTATACAAAATACATGATTGCACGTTGATTCTTTCTGGCAAGCAAGGCAGTGGAATATAGTCTCTATTAGCATCAGCTACCAGCTCGTATTGACAACATGAATATAATTATTGCTCTTTGACCAGACAATACATTTCTATTGTTTAGAATTCAGGATACAGCATTTCTATAAAAATAATCGTTGCAGCGACATTTTCACAGTAAATTACAACCCTTGTTTTCTGATGCATTTCAATCAGCATGTATTGTCATGACATTGTCATATATATGCAGAATGTGCTTCCATCATCCACCCCAACTTTAACCCTTCTTTACCCCCCTCTCTCCCTGGTGGCCCTCTCCTCCTCCAAACAGCGCCCCCTTCTATCTTTTCCTTCTTTTCACTTTGTTAAAAGACAGTATTTGTCTTTTTGAGTCTGTTTTATTTTGCTTAAGATCTAATCTCCAGTTCTGTTTATTTTCCTGCAAATGATATACTTGTGTTCTCTGTGACTGAATACCAATCTTCTGTGTGTGTGATACACATATCTGTTCAGCAGTTGATGGGTATGTAGGCCGATTCTCTGACTCTAGTGAAGAGTACTCCAGTGACCACTGGTTTGCAGGTATCTCCGATATACACTGGCTTTTATTTCTTAATATGTGTGTGTGTGTATATGTGCATACATATACACATATGCACACATACACACACGTATAGTTATATAATCGTATATATATGCATACACATATACATGTACATGTATATAATACATATATATGTACAACCCCCCCCCCAAGGAATGACAGAGCAGGTTGCTTTTTAGGAGCCCCTATATTTATTGTGGTTTTTGTATATGTTTTTAAACCATATTTTGACTTGATTTTTTGTGAAGATAAGTAACGCTGATTCTTTTTGTTTTCCTTCCTGAAACAATTTCTAGATGTTTCTCTACTTCTTCTGAATTAAAAGGTAGAAAAGCGCTGACACCAATCCTATGCTTTCTCATTGACATTCTGGTCAACCCACTCAGTAAATGTTCTCACCTTTGAAGACCAACAGTTTCATTAGGCTATACCTTGGTGTTGAGTGGGATCAGTTTTTATTGGCACACATTCCATATGTGGAGTTGCATCTTCCTTCAGTTAGAACTTCTAAGATTTTTAATTGGTTAATTTTATTAGTTGACAAATTAATATATATATTACAAAATGTATTTTGATTAACTTCCATCTCTAATGCATTCTCTTATCCTCTTCACTTCCTTGTCAACCCTGATCCCTCATACCAACCAATTCTTCTACATACTCCTAATCCTGATTTTGTATGCTCCATTTAGTCTGTTTCGAACAGTTTGAAGTGATCCGTTGGAGGCTAATGGGATCATCCGTGGATACACAACCAAAGGCAATGATTTCTTCTCTCCCAAATCTGTTATTAGCAAAGACTTCATCAGGGAGAAGTACGGCCGCTTGAGCCCCGCCTCCACCAATGATTGACTATTGACAGGGCCTATCCTTGCGTAGACTCAGAGCAGGCATCCATAGCTGCTATGAGTTCATTGTTGCAACATATTCTTTCTGCACCCTTATCCGTATGGCCCTGAGCCCCAGACAGGATGCTATAAAAAGGTGTGGGAAGTCCTTCTGTCTGTGTGTTCCTTTTATTGGTTAGTGAGAGGCTGCTTTTGGCTAATGATTAAGAGTAAAGCCAGGCTGAAAGAGATATATAGAGACAGACAGAGTCAGAGAGAATCCATGAAGCTTCCCACAGGAGACAGATACCTCTGCTGGAGCCCACCAGAGCCTTGCCGGTAAGCCAAAGCCACATGGCAATACACAGATTAATATAAAAGGATTCATTTAAGATATAAGAGTTAGCCAGATATATGCTTAAGCTACTGGCCAAACAGTATGGCAAATAATATAGTTTCTGAGTGTTTATTGCAGGACCGGGTGGGACAGAAACCTCTGTCAACAATAAATGACTTAGTTAGGGCTGAGCACTCACAGATAATTTAAAAGTCTTTTACAAATATTTGTTATTCCCTATTGGTTTCATTTCCTAGAACTACTCATTACAGAAGTAGTAATTTTTCTCTATCTTCTTTTGTTCTTTCTGTATCTTTTTGATATATATATATATATTTAAATTTATCATTGTGTGTGTACATGTGAATGTGAGTGCAGGTTCCCATAAAGGCCAGTAGGGGGCATCTGATCCTTTGGAGCTGGATCTACAGGAAGTTGTGAGCTACCCTGTATGGGTACAGGGCTCTGAACCCTGTTCCTCTGTAAAAGCAGCACATAACCTCAAGTTCCAAGCCTCCTCTTTAGCCACACCTCTCTCTTTTCTTGTCTTACCCCTTTCTTATTTCACCAAGTGCTGGGCACAATTCATCCCTCTTGTGCATCTTGAAGCCTATTTATTTATTATTATTTAGAGTCAAGGTCTTTCTACATAGCCCTGACTGTCCTGGAACTCACTATGTAGACTAGGCTGGCCTCAGACTTCCAAGCATCCTTTTGCCTCTGTTTCCTGAGTGCTGGGACTAAAGGCGCACAACACTACGCCTGGTGAACTTTATTCTTTATTACTAAAATCATTTGACTTCTTCCCATGGTTTTGACTGAGCCCTTTATCTTTTCCATTTCCCATTGCTGTTGCTTCTGTGGTGTAATAATGATCACAGTCTTGGTCTTCTGCCTGTCGTCTTCCTCCGCAGCTGCAAGTCACTCAGGGTTGTTTCTCAAATCCTGTCTGATTCTCTGATTACAATTTCCAGCTGCCACGCAGTAAGAGAATTCTAGTAAATATCTCAGTCCTGCTGGAATTTCCCCTGTGTTATTTTAATGGCTACTTTTGTGTTTTTTTCTTTTGACCTTTCCCTTCCCTCGGTTCCTCAAATATAAATGAGAACAGCATATTTATCTATGTGAGAGATCCTGGATATGGATAGGGTAAGACTCACCTCACAGTCGTAGTTCAGATGGGAATGCTCCAGATGCAGACGGAGTTAAGACATTCTTCAGTCAGCCATCAGCACCGTCAGAAACCCAATAGAGTCATCCAGGACTTGCTCTCTGCTGAATGTCAGTCTGTGTTCAGATTCCTTCTTTGTGGTCATGTCATTTCCACATGGACACCCTGACTGGGCTCTTTAGAAGCTGACTCGGCTCTGGGCAGCCTCCTCTCTGTTTGCCTGCCCACAGTTGGCTACTGCTACCAAGGGATATACATTTTGCGTAGTGATCCAGTTATTTTTCAGAAAGCAGATTTTTATTAGTACACAAAATATTTATCTCTTTGAGCTTGTCTGGGTAGCTTTTCTGCGTTTCTTCTTCTGCCCCAAGCACTCGTCTGCAGCTGTTACTTCGCCCTGTTCACAGTACTGCATCCTCAGTTTGGGACTCTTGCATCTCTGAAAGGGCTGTTTCTTTGAAGGAAGACTCCTATTATCTACACATTTACCCCACTCCCCTTTCCCCTACTTCTGCCTCCTGGATGATTTTAGGACCAGTTGTGGATGCTCTCAGCAGCCCACATCCTGTCTTAGCTTGTTTCTCTGCTGCTAACTGGGGGAAGAAAGGGTTTATTTGGCTTGCAAGTTACAGTCCATCATAAAGGCAAGGCAAGGATTCAAGCAGGGCAGGAACCTGGAGGGAGAAACTGAAGCAGAGATTACGAAAGATCACTGCTACTAGCTAGTTGTCTCTGGTTTTCTTAACCACTTTTTATCATATAGCCCAGGCCCACCTGCCTAGGAATGGTACCACCCACAGTAGCCTGGACACTCCCACGTCAGTCAGCAACCAAGAAAATATCTCACAGATGTGCCTAAAGGCCAGTCAGATGAAGGCAAGATCTAAATTAAAAATTTTCCCCAGGTATGACTTGGTTCTGTGTTAAGTTGGAAGACATACTACAACACACACACACACACACACACACACACACACACACAATTTAAAGTTGTGCGTTTCCTCTGTATTCTTTTGGAGTTGAAAATAGTTCATAGATTTTTTTTCCTGTTTTTCTTTTGTTATATTATTACTTATTCCTAGGGAAGCAACAAGATTTAGGATTCAGCTGCCACTAAGTTCTCCCGGAATCACCATCAATGTGATTATTATTATTATGAGCTTGGCTGTAGTAAAATCTGAAGCATATTCCCCCTCCATTCAGGTAAACAAAGAGTCGACTTTTCATATGGAAATGGGAGAGTCTCTCAGAGATGGGTCCCAGGAGCAGAATCTATTCCCCACTGGTGAGTCTAAAGATGCGCTTTGCCCATAATTGAGAGCCGGCAGCTTGGTAAGCTTGTTAGATAAGCAAATCTATGCAGGGAGTCTGTCACTCCCGGAGAAATGAAAACTGAGTAGGGAGAAAGAGTCGGATTTACATGCTACGGAAGAAAAAAAAAAGCCTCTTCTTTATTTTAATCGACACAATTGGATTAGACTCCGGCACCAGCATGCACTTCCCACTGTTTGCTTTTGATATTAACTGCAGGAGACTCATTAGAATTTCATGGATGTAATTGTTTCTGGGTTACATCCTCAATTAATGACTATAATTGAAAGATGGGCTAGGACTGTGATGACGTGACTGTAATTTAAGTGTGAGTTGTCTGGGCCCTCTATTTGCCATGCATTTATTATTGTTATATTTTCTTTCCCCTGCTGCGGAGGAGTATTTACGAGAGGCAGAAATAAATGCATTTCAAACAGCCATGTCTCAATCAAAACAATGAGCATATTGTGCACTGGGTGTTGTTTTTCCTGGGCTGTTGGGTGACTCCGGAGCCCTCGGCCCGCTGTGTATGCACAGGAAGAGCGTGTGCTCAGATCTTTTGGGAGGACCTGGGGGAGGAGACCGCGCTTCAACAATGGGGAGGCAGGAGAGAGGCTATCTCTGCCCCCTCGTTATGTGCTGTCTTACAACGGTTTAAATCCCAGCAGCTCAGCCGTCACTTGTTAAGGGTTTCCTAATCAGTTTTGGATTATGTCATGGAGGGAGACGAGAGACGCTCTCTCAATCCCCGTCATTATGGGCTCGCTTCTGCCTGTCTCTTCTTGCACAGCCCCGTCTTCACACAGGCAGACATTAACCTCATTAGCTTTGTGAACAGTGCACTGCCCATCAGCCTTGAGGGGAGCTGGAAGCAGCAGCTGAGCAATTGTCTAGGTTATCAGGGTTTTGTCCAGACCCTGAGGAGAAAGCTCGCAGAACGGGGATCCTGGTTCAGGGCAGTAGATCCAGGGTCAGAAGCCGACTTTGAAGTTCACGAAGAGCAGTTTTCAATGGGGATGACCTTTGCTTTCTATGAGTCTACTGGCATGGATTGGCATGGTTCTGGTATCACCAGAACCAGGGAGGCCTAGATCTGGAATGTGGAGCTGCCGGTTCAGAGGTGCCATTTCCCATGATCCTCTGGGATTCCCGGAATCTGGTGTTTAAGAATCGCCGGGCTAAAGGCTTGGAGGGGTAGAAGTAACAAAAGTATAATGACAATCAAGAGACTTAGATTGTGGTAGAGATGAATAAGTCAATGGAATTCCGGTGCAAAGGGTTTATCCTCTGCGTAGCAGCAATGAGGCTGAGAAGCAGAGGCTATATGTAGTTTTCTGTCAGCTGTGCATCTACTGTGGCACAGCCACGGTTTCTAGGTTTCTACTGAGGGCTTTTCCATCTTCCTCTCCATTCCTCCCTCCTCTTCCTCCTCAGGTCCTAATTCAGTAGGAAAAGGTAAGTGCTGAAATTTGGATGGCGGTTATAGGAGAATGGCCTTATGGCTTGAGATCCAGGCTTTGTGTCACTTGTATGTCTAGAAAACATCATCTATTGGAAAAATTGCATGGAAAGCCAAATGCATTACATGATTTTTTGATTCACCTTCTATACTCATCTTTTATTTGCCCCTTTTGTGGATTTATTTTGGGGGCATTATTGTTTATTGTTGGCAAGATTTTACAGTCAGCTTTTCTGTGAAATTGATATTTTTTTTAATATTTAGCATCATCAAAACCTGTAATATCAAATCGTTTTGATGTATTTTTTTTTCCTAGCATATGCAGACCGTGTTCAACTACAAATTCTTTTAGGGTTTATTTCCATACTACGTACAATCACCCAAACAGTGACAACCTACATTTGACCTTGGACAAAGTGCTTTTTTCAGCTTTCGTTTTGTGCTCCAAACTGACGATTTTCTATCATCTCCCGGCCATCACTGTCTAGGTGGTCTCTCCGTGTTATCTAAAACCCTCATGCTTGTTTGATTATCCTGCGCAGCATTCCTTCTTAGTGGCACAGCCCCCCTTTCTTGCATATGCTTTCTCTCTCATTCTCTAGCATAGCGCTCTTTCTCAAGTACCCGTATTTATTCCTCTCACCACACCCATTTCTGGATGAACTTTACCCACAGTTTAAGCATTTGAGCTCACCGTCATTCTTAACACCCCCTCTTATGAAGGGCCCCACCCCTCCATTGCAGCGCCCCCCTATGGACCCGCTGTCAGTGAATATTTAATTGTTAGTGACATATTACTGCTTTCAGAATACTGCCTAATATACCTTAAAAGGTCTTTCAACGCTCAACTGAATGTTATTATTCAATCGACATGTTAATGTGAACATCAGATTGTGATTTCTTGTACGGAAAAACAAATAAATAATAAGGTATGGGAGACAGGCAGGCCAGACGTTGTTTTACTCTGTGCAGCACGGAGAAGGAAGATCTCTGCTTTGGGAGAAGGGGATCAAGAACAGTAGTCAACAATGAGATGAATCAGGGTAAATGCATTGAAAGCAAGATAGGATGAACTTATAGGCTCCTAAGGAAGAGGAAGAAACAAGCAAGCAAGACAAACAACCCCCCAACAAGGAAGGTCAGGAGGAAGAGAGCTTAGAATGGCAGATCAGAGCAAGGTCATCCAGTCCTACAGCTCAAGGTAATGACTCTAAGAAAATGAGGCCAGCAGAGGGATTCTGAAGGGCATGGTCTAACTTCCCATGGAAGGTTCTGGAGACACAAAACTAACTGTAGAGATTCCCATACCCATTGTGTCTTCGTTAGTTTTCATGTGTCATATTCTCCCTCCTGGACTGCTGTTCCCAGCTCTGCTGGGTTTTAAACATATTTTCAACCTGGCCTGTTTCATTTGACTCAAGATACTTACTGTAAAGAATGCATGACTGTTCATTCCACATTTTGTGTGTGTGTGTATATGTGTATATGTGCACATGTTCAGGTTTCTGTGTGTGTATGCCCATGCATGCAGAGGCTAGAGGATGATCTCAGATGTCATTTCTTTGGTGCATCTATCGCCTTTGAGACAGAGTCTCTCATTGGCCTGGAATTGGCCAAATTGGTTACCCTATGGAATTTTCCAGTCTCTGCCTCCCTAGAGCTGAGATTCTAAGCATGCGCTACCCTGGCCAGTTTTTACTATTTGTTGTTTTTGCATGTGTTTGGTAGTTTGAACCATTCTTGACAGGCAAGCGTTTTACTGATGGAGATGTGTTCCCAACTCCTCATTCCACGTTTCTTCAAAATTTATTTGGCCATACTATTTTAAAGTGTGAAATATTGATCATAGTGTTTAGGAACAGCATTCTGGATGATAGGGCCCTATAGACTCTCCAGTGTTCTTACTTGAAAGAGGCATTGTGTTTTCTGTTTTTTTTTTTTTGTGGTGTGACCATCTAAGGAAACAGGAGAAGAGCATGTTATGAAACAAGCTGCTCTGGGAGTAGAAAGAGGATGGATTCATTTTGCTAAAAATAAATAAATAAATAAAATAAAAGTGGAAGTTTGCACACAACAGCCTTGGAGGTTATGTAACAGAACATCAACAGTTCTCCATGATGTGATTAAATATTCCTTTGTTTGCTGTTCTGCAGCTCTTTGAAACACAATGTTTTTCCTTTAGATGAAACGCATGAAAGATACTGAAGAGAAAAACAGCTATCAAAGGGTGACAGTTAGGAATTCAGTGTCTCAGCCAGGTGCCCAGAAGCCAAGATCAAAAGCCACATGAGATGCAGCCAGAATGAAGGTGGCCAAGCACGGGGATGAAGCACCTTTCTTTCTCTTTCCTGCTGGAACCTTGCTTACCCAGCTGTTTCCCTGAATGTGATGCTCCTTGTAATTGCGTTTAATGAGACTCTGAATATTAACTGGCACAATAGCAAAACGATGTGACTTTCAATTTGAATTGCTGCAGAATCTAACTTACCACACCAGAAAGTCCATGCCAAAGCACTCTGCAACAGCCACAAACCCCTTCTGATGACATCTTTGAATGCCGCTGTTGCTCACCTGCCTCCACTCTCCATTTTCAATGCAAATGCAGCTTTCGGTCATAAGGGATTTATTTTATTATATTATATTTTTTTGTCTTACAAAGAAACCAAAGTGAATGTGTGGTAAATACCATGTCCTGACTTGGTGCTAATCTGTTGTCTTCAATGAACCAAATCCAACCTCAAGATAAACCCATGAAGTAGAACCATGCCCCCCCTTTAATGAAAGGGCCTTGGTGTATTACCGAACGGAAAGTGAGGACTGCTGAGGACAATTCATTCAAATGATGCTGAGTAAACCTGTTTCTTTCTTTTTTTTTTTTATTTAACAGATAAACAACATCAACAGGAAAAAAGGAGGGCGGGTTCCTTGTTTGAAATCAGCAACTGGGGTAGGGGATGCTTAAGACCCAGCACTTTTCAAGTGTGCAGAAACCTTTCCCCCTTTATACTGTAGAACTTGCAGGAATGGCTGCAAGTTCTGGGAGACCTGCACCCCAAATCCAACAGATTGCATCCCCACCACCTGCCCAGTATGTGAGGTTGCTTTTTATAACAAGTTAACATTACAATCCATGTCGCAACATTTTCTCTGCACCAAAATGGAAGAGTACAAAAAATCATGTTAACACTTTGACATACTTTTTAAAGAAATTATTTTAAAAAGAACGCTGTGTCACAAAGACCAGGAAGATTTTGAGGGCCCCTAAAATCACTTGATTAAAGGGGCGCTTCACTCAAAGAAATATTTAGTCTCAGATGATTTATTACCAACAAATATCTTTAAAGATTTTGGACTTCTGAGTTCATATGCCCCTCCCTAAGGGTGTGTCTGTGTGAGTGGGTGGCTGTCTTTGTCTCTCTGTGTACATGTGTGGGGTTGTCTCTTTCTCTGTGTGTGTATGTGTGTGGGGTGGGGTTGTCTCTCTGTGTATATGTGTGTGTGGGGTTGTCTCCCTGTGTATATATGTGGGGGGGTTGTCCCTTTCTGTGTGTATGTGTGTGGGGTGGGGTACTCTC